>NC_045453.1:41815113-41833052 GCF_002776525.5 Piliocolobus tephrosceles | reverse complement strand
CTCCTTCCCTCCATCCTTCCTTCCCTTCCTCCTTCCCTCCCTCCCTCCTTCCTCCCTTCCTTCTTTACTTACCCTTCCTCCTTCCCTCCCTCCTTCTTTTCTTCCTCCCTCCCTCCTTCCCTCCTTCTTTCCTTTATTCCTCCTTCCTTCCTTCATCCCTTCCCTCCTTCCTTCCTTCATCCCTTCCCTCCTTCCCTTCCTTCCTTGCTTCCTTCCTTCTTTCCTTTCTTCATCCCTCCCTCCTTCCTTCCTGCCTTCCTTCTTTCTTTTCTTTCTTCCTCCCTCCCTCCCTCTTTCCTTCCCTCCTTCCTGCCTTCCTTCCTTCCTTTCTCCCTTCCTTTCCTCCTTCCCTCCCTCCCTCCCTCAATTTGTTCATCAGAAAGTCTAGTTCCTTGCCATGCCACAGCCTGATTATTTGAAAATAACTTTCCCTCATTTTAGAAGTAATGATCATTTTTTAAAAATTAGAAACTGCATAAAGTCAAATAACTATAAGGATAAACAATTAAAATTACCCAGTCTTCCAACCACAGAAAGTGACCATTAACATTTTGTGAAAATGTTGATACAAAACAAATGAAATGGTACTGTGCATTTTTGTAAACTACTTCTAAAGTATGAAATGTACTGTGAACATATCTCCCTGTTATGAAATATATTTCAACACTGATTTTTTTTAATGCATTGCCCTCCATTGTGAGCAGGCCATTGTTTTTTGGATAATATCTTAATAAGTTTGGATTTTTTAAGTACTTTGTTATGGTGGTAGATTTCCCATCTATCCATCCATTTCTATAAACAAAGGACCACTTCCATCTCCCTTGAAACACCATCCCCCAACCCCATTTGCTCCTTCCGCACCCCCAAATGCCCAACCTCTCACACACACACCTGGGGGTGGCCCAGAACTCACCTGTCGTGCCTCCTGTATATCTCACCTTGTACCTTTACAGTTGGCTGAGTCCCCTCAGGACTTTGCCGTGTGATACCCAAACACCCACCAGTTGCCTGTATTTATTTAAAAGTTGAACTGTCCTTGTTTAGACAAAATCCCCAGGTGATGTCCAGGACTAAGTAAATGTTTGGGATCCAGGCAGTTCAAATTGCCTTGGATTTCTAAATGCCACATTCAAGTTCAGAAGAGAAGCTTAAATCTATATGCACTCAAAGAACATTTATTGAGCGTTACTGTGTACTAAGGTCAGAGTCTAGGGCCAAAGGGAAGGTTCCGTTCCCGCCCCCACCCACCCCGGCAAAACTCATGTTTGTCCACAGAATCTTCCCACTGCCTGAGCCAGTGGGGAGGCATCTGCAGCTGAAATAGAAAAAGTCATTGTGGCATGGAATTGGAGCAGCATCTATCCTTGTCACTTGGGCTCATGTGGCAGTTGGAGCTGGTTTCTACAGGGCAGAAAGTCACAAATCCACACCTTTAACAATGTATAAACTAGAAAGCCACCTGCAGAATGTGTATGTGCATCTCCCATAGCCTTGAACCTTCTTCCTGGGAACAGACCTTTTCAAACGACTGACCCTGCCCAATCCCCGCCATCAGGCATAGCCTTTTACTTCTTTCTTTTGTTCAAGTAGTCTTGAAAATAACTGACATTATTTCTGGTCAGTTTTGACTAGGAGGTTTTTCTCAAAATGATGCTGTGAAAGCAAAGAAATTTAACAGGGTTAAAACACCTCAGAGGAGAGAAGAAACCCAGTTCCACTTATTAGCTGGGCGTACAGTGTTAGTAAAGGATTGGTTGTAACCTAGCAACTAGTTTAGAAACACGGAACAAGGCAATCACAGTTTAAAATATCCTGAGGAACATGTAGTCACTGAGTCCAAGTATGTGGTTTCTGACACACTGTTACCTTCTGCCGTGTTGAGTCAATATCTATTACTGTTATTTGCAACAAGGGGTAAGATATAACCTGTCTGTTATATTTGAAAAATAAATTGCTATGATAAACTTCCCAAAATCCAGAAATGTTTCTAATGTTGTTTTTCTGGTCCACATATCTCCTCCAGGGTTTAGAAATAGTAACCGGCAGTGCGAAAAATGGGACTTACTTCCGAATTCATATTAACGAGTATAAAATGGTGGAAACCATCACGTGCCTTTCTAGGGAGCCCTTCCCCGCCTCCAACTACATCTGCTTGTTTGGCCAGCACGAGCAACTCCTCAACAACCTGTGTGCTCGGTACGATGAAAACCTGATCACAGATCTCTATAGGTAAGTCGGACATTGCATTTGACTACAGGAAAATACAAATATATATAATGTCTTGTGAATGAGGGACGTGTGTTGTGATGCATCCGAGAGCAAAACAGGAATCCCGGAGAGAAGCTGAGTGGCAGATTTCGTTCTGAAGAAGAACACCTGACGTTAATGTGGACTGGGGAGCAGAGAGTCACGGGATGTGTCCACACATGGCCCCCATGGCCATACCAGGGCCTGGAACCCAGGTGCCACCAAGCCCACCATGAACAGGCTTGGAGGAGATGATATTCAAGTCCCTTCCCACACAGGACTGCTAAGAGCAGTGGTCAGAAATGTAGGAGGTTGATTTGGGAACAGCATGTGGAAGGATCTGATCCTGATGGGACTCCATGATCATGGGACAGGGTGTTTGTGACCCTAGCCTTCCTCCTCATGCCATGTGTTCAGGCAGGCTCAGAGTGGCCATTTGTCCAGCGTATTGGTAAGGGAATTCCCACACTGACAGGTGAGTTAGACTTGAAACCTTTGTCATTTCAAACTCTGAAGACACACTTCATCCTATCCATTAGGAAGGAATGGAAGTTCCAAGTGGAAAGCTACTTCTGAATGTAGCTTGCTGCTTAGCAAAGTTAGGAGACTTTCCCTATTCACAAAGCACGGTGATGCAGAGCCAGCACCAGAGATGATGTGGAATGAAAACCATGCAGTTTCAGTGTTCTTGACACCCATAGAAGCAACTGCCAGGATTGCCATCAATCTCTCTTGCCTCTTAAAAATTTTTTAAATTGTAGAATGCATCATACAAACAAAAAAGTATGTGAAATATGTATGGACACTTAAAAGTACTGGAAATCTATGGGCCCACTGCGTATGTTAAGAAATAATTCCTTATATTAGCAGTCAGGAAGTCCCTCTCTGATCACAGCCCTCCCCCATCTTCTTGGAGGTAGCCACTGTCCTGAAGTTTGAGTTTGTCGTTCTGTTGCCTATAAAGCAAGGATCAGTGAACTTCTTCTATAAGGGGCAGATACAGCCTCAGTTGCAAGTACTCAACCCAGCCCTTGTAGTGAGAAAGAAGTCATGATGATGTGTAAACACATGGACACAGCTGCGTCCCAAGAAAGCTTCGTTCACCAAAATGGGCATTGGGCTGGATTTGCCCCTAGTCATAGTTTGTCAACCCTTGTTTTAAAGACATGTACATAGACACATGTGATTTCCTAAATAATATATTAATTTGCCGTGCCTACTTCTGACTCAGGTTTATGGCGTACCAAAGAAAGCGAGCATTCTGTTTAGCACGGTGTTTGTAAGAAGCATCCAGGATGATGTCCGTAGCTGTGGTTTGATTGTTCTCCCTGCTGTGTGGTATTCCATCATATAATGGTCACGATTCAGTCATGGCTTTTCCTGTTGACTGTATTTACACTGGTTCCAGTTCAGGACCATTACAAGCGGACGTTGTGAACACTGTGGACGTATGTCATGTGCAGAATCTCTCTGAGATATCCCAGCCCTAGAACCACTGGGTCACAGGACATGCATATCTTCAACTTTACTAGTTGATGCCCAAATGTTTCCCAAGTACGGTCACGTGCCGCATAAAGACGTCCCAGTCAACAGTGGGTCACACGTGTAATTGTAGTGCCATAAGATATTAACGAAGCTGAAAAATTTCCATCTCCAAGGGCCACATTCCTGTCACCTAGCACAACACATGACTCACGTGTTTGTGGGGATGCTGGGTCAACAAACTTACTGTGCTACCCAGTTGGTATAAAAGTATAGCACAGCTATGTCCAGTGCAGAATACTCACTGATGATAATAAATGACCATGTTACTGGCTTGTGTATTTACTATACTATACATTTTATCATTATTTTTGAGTGTATGCCTTCTACTTATGGTAAAAAGTTAACTCTAAATCAGTCTCAGACAGGCCCTTCAGGGGGTATTCAGAAGGCATTATTGTCACAGGAGATGGCAGCTCCATGTGTGTTACTGCCCCGAAGCCCTTCCAGTGGGACAAGAGGCAGAAGTGGAAGACAGTGATATTGATGATCTGACCCTGCAGGCCTAGGCTAATGTGTGTGTTTGTGTCTTGGTTTTTAACAAAAAGTTTAAATAGTAAAAAATAAAATAAAAAATTTTGTAAATAAGGACATAGAGAAATATTTGCATATAGCTATACAGTGTGCTTATGGGGTTCCTTTTTTTTTCTTCTTCTTCTTCTTCTTTTTGAGATGGAGTCTCACTCTGTTGCCCAGGCTGGAGTGCAGTGGCATGATCTTGGCTCACTGAAGCCTTTGCCTCCCAGGTTCAAGCAATTCCCCTACCTCAACCTCCCAGGTAGCTGGGATTACAGGCATGTGCTACTGCACCCAGTTTATTTTTGCATTTTTAGTAGATACGGGGTTTCACCATGTTGGCCAGGCTGGTCTTGAATTCCCAACCTCAGGTGATCCACCTGCCTTGGCCTCCCAAAATGCTGGGATTACAGGCATGAGCCACCATGCCTGGCCTTGTGCTTGTGTTTTTGTTGTTGTTTGTTTGTTTTTTGAGATGGAGTCTCGCTCTGTCGCCCAGGCTGGAGTGCGTAATCTCGGCTTACTGCAAGCTCCGCCTCCCAGGTTCACGCCATTCTCCTGCCTCAGCCTCCCAAGTAGCTGGGACTACAGGTGCCCACCACCATGCCCGGCTACTTTTTTGTATTTTTAGTAGAGACGGAGTTTCACTGTGTTAGCCAGGATGGTCTTGATCTCCTGACCTTGTGATCCACCTGCCTCAGCCTCCCAAAGTGCTGGGATTACAGGCGTGAGCCACCGTGCCTGGCCATGCTTGTGTTTTAAGCTAAATGTTATTATTATAAAAGAGTCAAAAAGTTGAAATGAAATAAGATTATAAGGTAAAAAGGGTAAGCCAAGGTTAACTTATTATTAAAGAATAATAAAGATTGAGAAACATTTTCTATAAATTTAGTGTAGACTCAGTATTGTATGGTAATGTCCCAGGCCTTCGCACTCACTCACCACTAGCTCACTAACTGCCCTAGAGCAACTTCCAGTCCTGTAAGCTCCATTCACGGGAAGTACCCTATACAGGTATACCCTTTTTAAATCTTTTATGCCATATTTCACTTTTCTATGTTTAGATACACAAACACTTACTATGGAGTTACAATTGCCTACAGTATTCGATATAGAAACCTGTACAAGTTTGTAACCTAGGAGCAACAGGGGCATATAGGCCAGGTGTGTAGTAGTAGACTAGACCGTCCATGTTTGTGTAAGTGCACTCTAGGATGGTTGCCAGCAATGTGTTTCTCAGGACCTATTCCCGTCGTTGAGTGACACATGGCTGTCGTATTTATTTAAATTTCCCCCAGCAGTGAATGAGAGAGCACCTCTTGCTCCACAGATCTGCCAAGCCTTGGTACTGTTAGACTTTTAAATTTGGCCAGTCTAGTAGCATACAAAGGTATCCTCCAAGGGCTTTAATGTGCTTTTCCCCACTTAATGATGCAGTTAGCTGCCTTTTCATTTGTTCATGGGCCATTTGTGGTAGTTTCTGTGAAATTCCAATTCATGATATTTGTCCATGGAGCGGGGGTGTCTTCTCATTATTACTTCACAGAAGTTATTTATCAACAAACGGGATACAAACTTGTGTTGGTTATATATTTTTAACCAACTTTGAGGCTTGTCTTTTTACTTTCTTTATGATGTCAACAATATTCCTAATTTAATAGAATGCTTGTCTTCTTCAAGAGCGTCTTGGGTATTTTTGTCCTTTCATTCTTCTAATAGTTTTATAATCAACTTGTCAAGATCCATGAAAAGCCCCATTGGATTTGATAGGAAATGCATTAAATCTTAGATCAATTAGGCAGGAATCGACATCTTTGATATTGAGTCCAATATTATAACATAGTATAGCTCTCAATTTAGGTATTCTTTAATGTCTTTCAGTAAAGGTTTATCATTTTATCCATGAATGGCTTGTGCAACTTTTGTTGGATATGATCCAAGATGCTTTATATTGTTCTTTCTGTTATAAATGTCATTTTTTATGAATTGATGCTTGTGTATAGAGATGAACTAACTTTAGTATGGTTCTGTATTCTGAAAGTTTTGAATAATTTACCTGTAGATTTTTAGATTTTCCAAGTAGAAAAATTATATCATCCGCAAATAGTGACAGCTTTGTTTCTTCTTTTCCAACTTTTATAATATTTATTTCCTTTCTTGCCTTACTGCACTGACTAAGATTTGTAATTAAAAGGTTGGCCGGGTGAGGTGGCTCACACCTGTAATCCCAGCACTTTGGGAAGCCGAGGCATGCAGATCACCTGAGATCAGGAGTTTGAGACTAGCCTGGCCAACATGGGGAAACCCTGTCTCTACTAAAAATATGAAAATTAGCCAGACGTAGTGGCTCACATTTGTAATCCCAGCTGTCTGAGAGGTTGAGGCATGAGAATCACTTGAACCTGGGAGGCGGAGGTTGCAGTGAGCCGAGATGGCTCCACTGCACTCCAACCTGGGCAACAGAGTGAATTTGTGTCTCAAAACTAAAACGAAAAATAAAAAGTTAAGTAGGAGTAGTGAGGGATGGTGCCCTTGCCCCATTCTTAATCTGAAAGGGAAAGGGTTCAAAATTAAGTGTGTAATAGTTGCCATATGTACATTTTTATAGATGTCCTTTATCAGATTAAGAAAGTTCCTTTTGATTACTGGTTTTCTAAGCGTTCTTATCATGAATGGATTTTTATTTTTATTTTTCAGAAAGAGTACTTAGTCCCTGAAACGTTCTACGTGTAAGGATGTCTTCCTAATGCTTTCAAATATAACCTACATTTTGATAAGTATCAAAATTTAAAATCATGAGCTTTCCCTCCTCCTTGTAGGCTTGCTGCAATACTTATTTTTAATAATGAAAACCACAAGTATTTTTAAAATGAATTCATTTGCTCCTTCACTTATATATAGGATTTTATTATCGTGGTAAACCTTACCCAAAATATTTGAGTTAGGGGAGAATCAGTTGTTTGTTACAGAAAGATTTTGGTTGGTGGGGAATGATATGCTAAGACTTTCTGGAAAAAAAAAAAATGTTTTCACATTTGACCATATTCAAAGCCCTACCTGTTTTGTTTCTCCCTAAATAGAAGGTGATTCTGAAACAGACTTGGTGAGTTTGAGACTATTACAGGGGGTGCCACTGTTAACTGACAAGAGTAATAATTTCAAAAGTTAATTTGATTTGTGACGAGTGTTTGGGATGGCAAGACGGGGTGACACCGGCTATCAGGAAGGGCCAATGGACATCTTTCAGAAAGGAGCAAGGACAGGAAGATGGCCTCCCGTCATTTCTAAGTAAGGTTCTGAGAGCACCGCTGTGCCTTGTCATTCACTCCAGGCGGGTGTTAGCGGGTACGTGCAGCTGCGGCCACATTCTTTTCAAGTGCCATGAAATGCTGCCAGGTCCTAGTGCTAATTTTTGGACCAGCACTGCTGCCCTGTGTGTTGTCAGATCGACTGGCAAGGCTCTTTCCAAGCAGGGTGAATGGTTGAGCTGATTTTGGCCGCGATATGATTACCGATTGTTTTCCTGACCTTGGCAGCATCAGCAACCTCTCTTGTTCAGACCAGGCACGTTTCATTTGCGCACTTCCATCCACTACGGCTGGGGCACCTTCCTCAGTGCTCGCTGCTGCCGGGAGGGCTGACGGTTAACCAGCCGCATTGTTGTTCTGCAAGTCAGGCATGACTTCAGTATCAGTTCCTCTCCACATTCAGAGAAATTCGTCGGATCCCTCCTCTCCTCTTCACCCTATCTATTCTCACTCCATCGAGGGCCAAAACAGCGCAGGCACTAGCTGTGCCAATGGGAACGGTGGCAGCCCTGCGGGTCAGATGTTGCTGTGGTAGCCGAGGCCTCCCGGGCAGACCCTGGCTGCCTGCGAGGGGCTCACTTGGAACCATATGGGGACACAAGGTGGCGGCCGAGCCGTCAGCCGCCATGATGCACAGGCAGACAGCTGTCACGGGACCACAGTAAGCAAAGGGTCTGCGGCCCAGGCTGGCTTGGATTCCACCTATATTTTATTCTTTGTTTTTACCTGTGAGTGCCAGTACAAACCATTGGCACTGAATAGAGTGAGAGAACTAATCCATTGGTGACTCTGTGTGTGTGTGTTTTGTGTGTGTGTGTGTGTGTGAGAGAGAGAGAGAGAATTTGATCAGTTGATTGATTTACTACTTTCGAAAAAGAATAGAGCTAATTTTATATCGTTTGTTGCTTTCTGAACCAACCAACATTTAAAGTCACACAAATATGTTACTAAAAATCTTCCTTTTCCCAATCTTCCCCTTAAAAGCATTTATGCCCCCACAGGCCCCACTCATGCACACTCACACGTGTGCACACACTCATGCACATTCACACAGCACTCATAATGTACACTCACTCACACGCCCAGTCACACGCTCACACACACCTGCACCCACCTCTCCAAAACCTCACAGTGTCCCCGCCTGCCAAGTCCCTTGGCAGTATTTAGAATGGCAGCACCTTCTGCCCTGCTGAAACTGCTCCTCCCTTCAGAACACGGGGGGCGAAAGGAACTTCAGTGAGGGTGTGGAGAAGTGGGGAAATGGGAACTGTGGGTGGAGAGGAGAGTGGAGACTGAGGTGGCTTCCTGAGATGCTGCCTGTCAGGGACTTGAACAACCCTGTCCCGTGTCTTCCCAGCTTTCTTGACTCTACTTCATTTTCTTTTACTCCCACTTATCGATGACCCTGCAAAAGAGAGGTCTCGCCTACAGAATCTCTCCCTTCTTCACCTTAATTAGCAGCCTGTGCATCCTTTATCCTCGTGGTGTAAATAGGTCTTGCCCTAGCTTCTTTGTATGAGCCCAACAGATACTCATAAACCTTGATTAAACCTCTTTTCACATCTTAACATGCTCAGCTCTCAAAGACTGCCCTCAGACAGCCCGGTCCTCGCGCCCGCGCCACCGCCGCCTCCACACGTCCCCACACACTCCAGTGGCCTACATTTAGTGGCTGAGTGTTGCTGTGCACAATGTTCTAAATGGGATTTGAGCAGCCCTTTAAAAGGCTGCCACTACCTTTTTGAACTGTGAGGCTCCAGAAGTTCTTCCCTCAGGAAAGCCACCTTGTGTTATCTGTCTTTGGAGCTGCAAAGCAGGATGCTGCCAGCCCATGTGGCCCCGTCATTTATTGATTTAACTCCAGTTGGAATCATTTAATCATGACTTTGAAATGTTTTTCTGTGCTTCTGTATTCAGCAGCCTTTTGCTATGTTCAGTGGTAAATTGTACACTACATTCCAGGTACCTGTTTTTTCAGATTTATCAAAATCTTCTTGAATGATGACTGCCCACTCCAGTTTCTCAGTTTTTTGGTCCCTACCTGAAAGGTGGTGGATGGTAATTCTCCCAGTATCCACCTCATCCCTCATGCGCTTCCCTGTGGCTGTGTGCCAGGCCACTGACCTGCTCTCTGTAGACTCCATAAGGGTTCCTGCCCATCTGTTTCACTTCAGATCGTGCCAGTTCTGTGTGACCAGCCTCGCAAAGAATCCTTCCCAAATGATTTGCTAAAAATCAAAATCCATTCTCTTCCTTTTGCTTCCCACTCATTCAATTACAGGCTATTTCTCTGCCTTCATAAAAGGCAATCGAGGTAGTGTGCTCACATACTCTGGAGATTCCTCATTGATCATGCCTTGGCCTTCTTACTCCAACAGGCAGATCCATACCCAGAGATGTTTCTGCTACTATTCCACAGGCCATGAGACCAAACTCAAATTTTTGAACCTTACTTGTTGCCAAGATGGTCAATCTTAGACCTGGAAGCATAGACCAAGGAGGAGGCCCAAGTCCACTGGACACAACATGTGTCCGTTTTTATTGGCAATCCTGTTCTGATGAAAACTAGGGGTCTTTTTTAGCATATGTCACCTCCTCACATCTTTCCATTATGGCATTTGTGTGGAACTAACCTTTCCTGGGATGAAAGGTAAGACCATGTTTGAACTGCCCTGAAATTATAGCCAGCACATGTCCCTTCTCAGATACTCATGCCAAAGATGATAGTGTGAAAGAAAAGTAGACTCACCCATTTGCATAGTCCAAAATGAATGTTCAGAGGAATGATCACATGAAATCCTGCATGAAGTGTGAACTTTTAAACATTAACCTCATTTACCATGAAAATATCACTTGGCATATCATGTTAGGACTTATTAGAAAGGCTCGGATTGAGATTTTTTTTATGGTTTTGAGGTGTCAGGAATGTATAAATTCTGATTTCAAGTGCCTCAGTCTCACTAGTGTTAGTAAGAATCTTTGCCTGAGGGATAGTGCCCATGAATGAATGAAAGAAACATGAGTATCCCCCTCTAATAGCCAAGATTTCGTTTTATGTTTAAGATTTTTATTAATGAGAATGTAAGAAATGAGGGAGGAAATTGAGCCCCGGTTAACATCAATCTGAAGTTGGGGGTGAGGGCGGGAGCCCGTGTCTATTAACAGGTAACTCTCCACCAGGATTCCCCACCCCACTTAGTCAGCGTGCACTCCCACAGTCCTTACCTCGCCCTTTCCAGGCAGGCAGAGGAAGGCGCTGGCATTCTCCCTGGCTATACAAGAAAACTAGTGTTTCAGTATTTGAAAGGAAATATGTATATTTAAATCACATATTAATACTCAGGGGAGACAATTTCAGCACAGGGATGGCCCTGCATCCCGGAAGACCTTGCTGAAATGTGAGCCATGCATGAGACAAATCATATAGTGTGAGACACAATTCACACACGTCTGTTGACTCATGTCTGCCATATTACGAAAAAAAACTGAACTCTTCACCAAGCTTTATGAAAACGAAGAAATACCATATGGTGAGCCCACCACTGCCACCTCCCAGATATCCATAGCCCCCGCCCTTGTCTTCTTAGCTGCCACCCCGACCACCCCCTTTGTCCTGTGCGCCTGTGCACACTTGGTATATATCCTAAGAGAATTTAGTTTGAAACTCCTACAATCGGTGAAAGCAAATCCTCACTTTCCTTAGCGCGGAAAGGACACTAGACTAAGACCAACGGTGGGGTCAAATTCCTGACTTCTTGCTTATCAGCTTTGTGAACTGGAACAAGCCATTTAATCTCATTGAGCATCAGTTTCCTCACCCATAAAATGGAGATGTAATCCACGATAAATCTTCCCACATCATGGGATAACAGTATATGTTGATGGAAAGTAAAGTACAAGTGCAAAAAGTTTTTTAAAAGTATGTAAAGTACCGTACAAAGGCAGAGCTTTGTAATGACCTTAGCTCGTGTGTTCATGTTCGCTATATGTCAATATTAGCCTTTAAGGAGAGAAAGAAACACTTCCAGCCTTCTATGCAGTATTCCCTCCCCCTCCAAAATTAATACAAATTTAAGAAAATGCAGTGCTTCTTTTAATAATCTAAATGAGCAAATGTTTTAAAATTGCATTCGTGTATGTGCTTGCTATATCTTATTTTTAAAAGTGTCTACATAGGATTACATATGACATTGAACATGCTTGTTTTCAGAGTCATGCTCTAAAAAAAATTTATTTAGAGAGAGGTCATTATCAATAATTAAATAAGTGAGAAATCTGGTGCTTTACTTAGAATAAATGTGCTAAGATGAGAGTCGATAATGTACCTCCCAGGGCACTTTATAGCAAAGGGATGGATCAGATGATTCCATATAAGCTTCACTTAAAAATGATTTCATTTCAAACCACTGGGCACCCAAAGCAGCCAAAGACATTCTTAATATCATTTAAAATGTAAAATTATGAGCTGTTTGAGCTGTAAAGTGTGTCTAGAATCTAATGTCATATAGTTTTAAAAGTTGCTTTGGAACGTTGTTTCATGCATTGTCAATAATCACTAATACTTTAGACCCGCACTGTCCACTGTGATAGTCAACTGCCGCCATGTGACAAGTGGCGACCACATCAGACAGCGGAGAAGAGAGCATTTCCATTGCTGTGGAAAGCTGTGTTGGACGGTGCTGCTGTAGGCCAGTTGCATCCATGGAATTTGGAGTGGGTGTGTTGGATGCAGCATCTGTGAACAATTGTTCCCTAAAATGCTAATCGCCAGCCCCATTTGGATCCGAGTTTCTGACCTGCCGACGTGGAAGCTAACAGATGTGTGCTCAGTGAAGGCCCAGTGGAGACAGAGGAAGTAATTTCCCTCTGTGCCTGCTTTTGTGGGGTCACTATGAAAACATTCTCTCCAGATCATGTACCAAAGGTGTACAGGTGGGGAGGGGGCTGGTGTGGGAGAAGGGGTGGAACAGGTAAGCTTTCTGGGGCACCTGGTCACTCTGCAGGCCTTACAAGGGACACTCGGCCTTGCTGAGTGAGATAAAAATTCCATCTCACCCTATCCTTATACTTGTTTCAGGCTCAGCTGGCCAACCCCAGGCAGCCTGGCACTTCCCTGCCAGAGTTATCAAGACTACCTTGATTACTAACATCCTGTCTTGTTGTCAGAGCCCAAGTCTTGATTTGGGGTTTAGGAACGCTGACTGGTATGTTCAGAACTGACTTCTGTCCCTCTGCACATCTTCGAAAAATTGCCGTTCTTTTCAAACTTGTACAGCAGGAGTTAAAGTCCTTTATAGATTTTCTTCCTCCATTTCAATACATACCCATCTGGCAGCATATGGTTGAAGGTGATTATTTATGAGTTTAAAATAATAGCTGATGAGCCATGGTTATCTTTAAGGCTACTAAGCTGCTTTAATATAAATACCTCTTTGCCAAACTCCAAGAAACAATGGAGTTGTTTTACTGTTGTTAGAACTGTGAAAATAAATGCATTTCAGAAATCATGTTCTCAGTCTACTGAGCCATGAGAAGGAACTGGCCTGCCTACATTTTTTATGGCAAACTAACAATTGCAAAGAGATGCTTTGAAGCCACCTGAGCAGTTGGGAGTCACAGGTGCCGCATTCTCCTTCTTTCCCTCCTACACCTGAGTCTTTGTAGGTTTCTTTTTGAGGGCTATTTAATTAAGCGTATTTGTTTAATTTTTAAATTTTTCCACTACAAAAGCAATGTGTGTTTATTACAGAGAATGCATAAAAATATTCCAAATGCCGAGTAGAATATAAAATCTATACCTAATCCCACTACCCAGTAACTATTTTAGATGATTGCACTATGAGATGAAAAGAATTGAAGGGGAACTGCTATTTGCTCCTAGAAATAAGACCTGCAGCAAGCTTGCAGACAGCACAGCTCTCCTTCCTGGGAACCCAGGTGCCAGGCAAACCCTAACTGCAGCCCCGCACACTTGTCTCGTACAGGTGAGGCAAGGGAGAACCAGAGTGGCCGGGCTTGCCACGTGCTACAACCAAGACAGTGGCACCAATAGGACCAGAACCAGTTTCCTGACTTTCTGTCAAATTTCCTTCATACAGGACAAATAGGAGTAGGTTTTCCATCATGCAATGACCATTCTTTAGAAAAAGCAGTCGTTGTGTTTGACTCATCATTTACCTATATAAGATGATTGGCAATAAGAATAATAATAATAATAATGTTTGGGACATGAGAATAATGTTGCTTCTCTGATAAAATACCTCAGAAGATGCCCAGGATAATTCATGTGTGGAGGTAGAAAATATTACAACTTCTATTTATAATTTTATCTTAAAAAAAAAAAAGAAATCGTGTTTTATTAGTATTCAAAGCACACACATGGGTGCCCTCTTGAGCCAGATGGAAGACAGCTGTGCATGCTACATGGCCTCAACATACCATAATGGGACAGTGTCACAGCTTGGAGGGGTCAACTTTATTAGTTAACTTTGTTTTTGCTTTTGTTTTTGAGACAGAGTCTCGCTCTGTCACCCAGGCTGGAGCACAGTGACACAATCTTGGCTCACTGCAACCTCTGCCTGCCGGGTTCAAGTGATTCTCCTGCCTCAGTCTCCTGAGGAGCTGGGATTGCAGGCATGCGCTACCATGCCCTGCTAATTTTTGTATTTTTAGTAGAGACGGGGTTTCACCATGTTGCCCAGGCTGGTCTCAAACTCCTGACCTCAGGTGATCCACCTGCCTCGGCCTCCCAGAGTGCTGGGACTACAGGCAGGAGCCACCACACCCAGCCCTTATTAGTTAACTTTGGAAGCTACTGCAGCTTTTGTGTATCTGGTTCTGGTTTTAACTAAACTAACCCCCCACAAAATCGACATGAGCATTTAATAGATTGTTCAAAAGAAAGTACAGATTGCAAAGCCTGGCAAAGCAGGCACACATTAACCAGGAAAGGGCAGGGCCAGATCATCTCCTCTTCCTCAGCCACACTGTGAGTAAGTACCATGGTTCGTCTCTCCGCTAGAATTCCATTGCAGACAGCAAAATCCTCTCTAGCTACTTTCAACAGAAAGCAATGTACTGCCAGTTATGGGTGCTTTATACAATTCCTTGAATGGGCTGGAGGAGCAGGCTTCAGCCTGCCTTCCACGAAAAATTCAGAAAATGGCCCCGCAGGCCTAGCCAGTCTCTGCCACAGTGAGGAATTCGTGGAACTGAAAAACTGCCACAACAGTTGTCAGCTCTACGACCAATCCTCTCTGGCATAATCCACACCAGCAAAATGGGTACACTAAACCCTGATTTCTGCCCCCATGGGATTCTGCTACAGCTGACACCAAATACTGCCACAGCCAGGCTTGCCAGCAAAAGCAAGAAATGCAGTGGAACCACCTCCCCAGGTTGTTTCACGGGGTGGAGGCAGAGTCTCCTCCTCAGGGTGTTTAATAGAGTGGAGGCAGAATCTCCACCTCATGGTGTTCATGTCCATCGTCCAAGTCCTGCACTGGGCCATCTCTTTGGATGAAACTCAGTCCCATGTAGAACCTACACTGGACATGAGTCTGGAAATTGTACTCTTTCACTTCCCAGCCTGTGGTATTTTGGCTAAATCATGCTACACGGTATCTTGAGTGTGGCTGGCTGAAACAGTCTATAATATCTCTCATAGCTAACTAATCAACCTTGATCAGAAGTCAGCCCCCCAAAATACAAAACTATCAAGAAGACTCTGTGGAGTTTGTATTTATATCTACTACCAGTGAGGACGATGGTTCTAACAATATACGGGTCCACAAAACCCTTATCCAAAATCCTAGGAGCAGATGTTGTGGAATTCAATAACTTTTTTCAATTTTGGGGGGGAACCAGACTTACCCTCCCACATGAAACAACTAAATAGCTGCCAAAATGTAAGAAACAATTTTTTAAAAAGATATTAGACATCAGGCAATGAAGGACAGTGATCTTTGAGAGATGGGAAACAAAGAAGGTGAACCCTATGGTTGATCCAGCTAACGGCCTTGAGAGAGTTCCCACGCAAAGGGAAGTGGAGCCCAAGCAGAGCCCTGAGTTGAGGAGAGGGAGCTGAGAGTCTGGGTAGACCAAGGCAGGTGGAATTGTCAGGACAGAGTACTGGAGAGGAGAAGGCTGCAGAGAGAGAGAAGCTTGGAGATGTGCAGAAGCCTCCCCTGGAAGCATTCAGTTGAGAACTGATCAGTCCATGTGGTGAGGAAACTGCCCAAGACAGAGGAAAGAACCACTCAAAAGGATTAGAAAAAGCATGACGGTGTCTAATGCTCATACAAGGCTGGGAACGCTGCTTGTTCCCACCAGACAGACTTGAGAACTTTAAGATTAATGAGGCAATGGGTAGGGTACACAAAAGGGACTCATCTCAGTAGCAGGGAATAAGTCCTAAACCAAACGTTGCTGCAGTCCCACTTAATAAATCTTGACAGCAAGACATGAATGTATCAAATGCTTTCCAAGTAACTTATCTACATCTGAAAACAAGTTTAAGAATGTTTATAGGAATACTGAAAATTTCCACACGTAACAAAATGATACACTTTCTGACACCTAATCAAAAAATTACTGGGAAGGCAAAGAAACGAGAAAATACAGCCCATAATGAGAAAAATGAGTCAACAAAACCAACGCCGAACTGACGCAGATGTTAGAATGAGCAGACAAGCATGTTGAAACAGCTATTATAACTGTTAGTATAACTGTATTCCACATGATTAAAAAGTTAAGATGTGGAAAACATAGAAAAGACCCAAATCAAACTTTTAGAGATGAAAACTACAATGTCTGAGACGAGAACTACACTAGTTGCAGATTAGACCTTGCTGGGAAAAGGGTAAGTGAACTTGAAGACATAACAGTTGAAACTGCCCAAAATAAAACACACAGAGAAAAAAGAATATAAAACCGAACAGGGTATCAGTGAGGAATGGGACAACTTCAAGTGGCCTAAAGAAATAATGACCAAAATTTTTCCAAATTTGATGAAAAGCCACAAATCTGAGAAGCTCAATGAATCTCAAGCATAAAAAAAATGAAGAAAACTACACCAAAGCATATCATAATCAAATTACTCAAAACCCATGATAAAGAGAAAGTCAAAAGCAGCAAGAGACACGGGCACATTCTTTACAGAGGAATAAGATGAAAGTGACCACAGATTCTTCATCAGAAACAATGCAAGCCAGAAAACAGTGGAGCAACATTGTTAAAGTACCATTTTTATTCCAAATTTTAGTATGTATTTATTATATATTATATAACAGCTCCAGACTAATAATACATGGCACAGCCCCCATATTACATACACCATCCCACCCATGCCAACCGACATTTCTTGAGTTATTCTGTATCTCATTAGTCTGTTTAACTTCTCTATTGCCTGTCTTCCAACTGATAACCTTACTTATAGCCCCAACACTGTGGACTGAATTATGTCCCCTCACCAAATGTATATGTTGAAGCCCTAACCCCTTATGTGACTGTATCTGGACATACAGTCTTTAGGAGGTAATTAAGATTTCATGAGATCATAAGGATGGGACTCTTAGGAGAGGAAGAGACAGATGTCACTCTCTCACGCTCTCTCTCTCTTTGACTCTCTCTGTCTATCTCTGTGTCATGTGAGGACACAGCAGGAAGGTGGCCATCTACACACTAGAAAGAGAGCCCTCACCAGAACTTAACCATGTTATCACATTGATCTTGGACTTTCGGCCTCCAGAACAGTGAGAAATACATTTCTGTTGTTTGAGCCACCCAATCTATAGCATTTTTTATATCAGTCTGAGCAGGGTAAGAGATTTACACCCCAAGTTTGTTGCTTCTATGTATCCCCACAATTCAGTAGGCTGCGATGCAGGCAAACAGAGGGTGTTTTGCTCTTTCCAACAGCAGATGGTCCTTCTGTCCAAGGCCCATGGTACCCACTGGACACTTCTGTGTAGCAATGATGGGAATGGCATCCATGTCAGAACCTGGATCCAGTCCCTGGTTCTGACATTACAACAGCCTTAAGTTCATTCTCTGGGCATAAAGGGAGTGTCCTAATTCTCACCAAACCGAATAACATGAGTGAAAAGGAGAGAGCACACCGTGGGTGTCTTCGTCTGTTTTGTGTTGCTATAGCAGAACACCTGAGACTGGGTAATTTGTAGAGACAAGAGGTTTATTTAGCTCACAGTTCTGCAAAGCTGGGGAGTTCAACAGCACCATGACCCTGGCTTCTGGTGAGAGCTTCTCTGCTATTTTACATCATAACATGGTGGGGAAGGTCAAAGGGGAAATGGAGACCTGCAAAGA
>NC_045453.1:41776802-41815103 GCF_002776525.5 Piliocolobus tephrosceles | reverse complement strand
CATAACATGGTGGGGAAGGTCAAAGGGGAAATGGAGACCTGCAAAGACAGTGCCAAGGGGCACTCTGGCTTTAAACCAAACTGCTCTTGAGAGAACGAATCCATTCCCATGAGAACCAATTCAGTTTCTCCAGAGCAAGTGCTCACTCACTACCATAAGAATGGCACCAGCTATTCATGAGGCGTCTGCCCCCACTACCCACACACTTCCCACTGGGCCCCACCTCCCAACACTGCCACATTAGGGATCAAATTTCAACATGAGGAGAGCGAGTGTGATGGCTCATGCCTGTAATTTCAGCACTTTGGGAGATGAAGGGGGAGGATCACTTGAGCCCAGGCATTCAAGAGGAGCCTGGGCAACATAGTGAGACCCCATCTCTAAAAAAAAAAAAATTAGCAGAGTGTCTTGGTGCATGCATGTACTCCTAGCTACTCGAGTGGCTGAGGTGAGAGGATTGCTCGAACCTGGGAGGCAGAGGCTGCATTGAGCCAAGATTGCACCACTGCACTCCCCAGCCTGGGTGACAGAGTGAGTGAGACTGCATCGCAAAAAACCATAGCAGTGGGGTCCTTCAGTATTTGCTGAGTGATGCTTTCTTATACAAGCCTTTTTTTTTTTTTTTAGACAGAGGCTCACTCTGTCACCCAGGCTGGAGTGCATGCAGTGGCATGATCTTGGCTCACTGCAACCTCCACCTCCCAGGTTCAAGCGATTCTCATGCCTCGGCCTCCTGAGTAGCTGGGATTACAGGCTCAAGCCAGCATGCCTGGCTAATTTTTGTATTTTTAGTAGAGATGGGGTTTCACCATGTTGGTCAGGCTGGTCTCAAACTCCTGACCTCCAGTGATCTGCCTGCCTCCTCCCAAAGTGCTGGGATTATAGGCATGAACCACTGTGCCCAGCCTCTTATGCAAGTCTCTTAATTCCTCTAAGCCTTGTTTCCCTTGTCTGTAAAAGGGGCCTTATAATTATTCCCTGGAGTGTCTTTGAAAACTAAAGGACAAGCTTTCAGATCAGAGTCACCCCTGGAGGGACTGTTCCACAGTTGCTGGGCTGCACAGCTCCTCTCTCTGCCCTGGGATTGCACTGCTGCAGGTCCCAAACATCTTCATCCTGGCTCTGTGTGTGCTGCTCAGTGGTGTCCCCAGCACACACCCAGAAAGCTGTGCACAGTGACAGATGGCAGAGCCCCAGCATGGCCTCAGCCATTTTCGCTTCTCTTTTAAAAAGATACTTTTTGTCACCCTCTTTGCAAACTTTAAGTTGTGTTTTGTGACTTATTATTCATTCTATGTAGTAATTTGGGGAGAAGAGAGCACCAAATGCCACCAACGATGCCCCTGCAGCTGCTAACAGGAGCCACTCTTTGGATCCCACGGTATCTTCTTGGACCCAGCGGCTCTGACAGCTGCTGGGGCACTGTCTGCCAGGCCAGGATACGTGCTGAAGGCTCTGAGGGCAGAATAGAGCCCAGCACAGTCACGCTGGGATCCCAGAGCTTCACAGCATTAATAATCTATAGTTCAATCATTAGGCGCAAATCCAAGTGAAATAGGAAAATGTACACCACGCTGGAGGCCGTGAGGCTGCTGGGAGAAAGGCTTCTCTGCTCCTTGGCAGACTTAATGATTAGTTCCCAGCTACTAGCAGCCCCAGCTGACAAACGGCGCCTGCAAGCTGTAGGCTTTCTGCATGTGATAATTGGCCAATGCTAGAACTCATTCAGGATATTCACATGGACTGGCTACCAGGGATCTGCTGGGTTTTTCAGGCCCCCAACTCAAACCATCTCTCGTACCAGGAAGGACGTCCCTTCTTGGGTCGATCGTTGCCCTCAGGACAGATCTGCAAGTGGACCTTATGCAGGGTGCCTCCAAGGCTGCTGGAGTCCTGGGGAGGATTTGACACATGAACGAATGTGACCCCACTCTCTTTTTCCAATTATGTGCTGGATTGAAGTGCCAACTTAGGCCTGTACTGCAGCAGCTCAATCTGCAGCACACTAAGGAGGAAGAGATACGAAGCAGAGAAGCATTTTTAATTTCAGAGTTTTTTAAAACATCATTCCTTTCAAGAAGTTACTGGATAAAGCATTTTTAAAGGTTTTATTTATATTTTTCTTGGTCATAAGTGTTAGGAACTTTGTCTTCAAGTGACAGAAGACCAGCTGAAGCCAGTGGACACTGGGAGGAGACTTTCATGTCTCTCTCAGCTGAACCGAGGAGTGCAGGGCTGGCGCTGGAGGCAGGATTTGAAACACCGTTGGCCCTTTGTCCCTGATTCCTTCTCTGGGATTGGCCTCCCCTGATGGTAGAAATCATGGGGAGTCCCAGGCTCATGCATCTTACAGCTTGCTATTTAGAGGATAGAGCACCCTCTCTTGCCTAGTGCCACCTTGAAAAGTTCCTGCGGAAGGACTCCAAACAGTCTGGCTCCCGTGATGTGTCTGCCCACTTAGACCATCAGCATGGCCATGTCCCAGCCCTGAGGCCAGGGGGCCAGGGGGCAAGAATGCTTGGGGGTCAGGAGGGATCCTGGGCAGACAAAAAGCTTTCCTTAAACATCAGTTACTTAGTGGATGTATCCACAGACTTTCAGCCTCGCTGGATTCCCTGAGTGGTTCTGGATCTTCCTTCCACTTCTGGACTTGGATAAAATTCTACACCACAGGTCATAAGATCTGGCTCCCAAGAGGCCACATGATGCAGTGCAGAAATGCACGGTGTAATTCTCTGTGGATAGGAAGGGGCCAGAGAAGACAAAGCCCTTTTCTCTGCCTCCCATTAGCTGTCCCAAGACCCGGATTCTGTATACAACCTGTCCTAAGTTATCCCTCATGGCTGAGTGAATTCCCCTAGCATGAAGCAGTGGCCTGCCCATAATACATAGTTCTGCATTGCTCCCCATCTTCCAGGAATAATGAGAAGCTCCTAAAAGCTTCCAGTGAGTAAAGCAGGTCAATTAAAAAGGAACTAGAATCAAACTGGTATCAGATTTTTGAATAGCAACCTCAGAACTTAAGAGATAGTGAGGCAGTGTCTTCAAAGTTCTGAAAGGAAATAATTCCAAACAATAATTCTATTACTGACATGGTTTGGATTTGTGTCCCCACCCAAATCTCATGTTGAATTGCAATCCCCATTGTTGGAAGAGGCGCCTGGTGGGAGGTGATTGGATCATGGGGGCGGATTTTCCCCTTGCTGTTCTTGTAGTAGTTAGTGAGTTCTCATGAGATGTGCTTGTTTAAAAGTGCATAGCACCTCCCTTTCATCTCTCTTCCTCCTGTTCTGGCCAGGTAAGCCATGCCTGCTTGCCTTCCACTATGACTGAAAGTTTCCTGAGGCCTCCCTAGACATACTTCCTGTACAACCTGTGCAACTGTGAGCCAATTCAACCTCTTTTCTTTATAAATTGCCCAGTTTCAGGTCTTTCTTTATAGCAGTGCGAGAATGGACTAATACAATTACCATCCATCAAGTAAGAACCAATGGGATAGGACTATCAGTGTTCATAAATGAAGGAGAAATGGTACGACTAGAATATCATTATTTTCCAGAAACGCCTAGGGAATCATGGACATGGGTATGGAGCATCAGTGGCTGCTGACACAGAAAAGGAGACAGGCAGACCGTATGCACTCCTTGGTGGGAAAACACACCACTTGTGAAAAACAAGCCAAATTGAAGCTGAGTCTGACCAGGACTGTTGATCTACCACCAATATGTAGAAAAGAGAGGATAAATGAACGTGTGAAACATGTAAAGCACAGAGGTGCAGTATATTAAATTCAGAGTGGGAAACTATGTGACAAACAGCCTGATTCCCTCAACAAATAAATTGCAAGAAATAAAACTTGCAATGGTGGGGGGCGGGGCCTATGAATTGGAATAGATTTTTAAAACATATCAACCTATTTGGATCCTGATTCAGATAAGCTGTAAAACAAAAATTTCTGCCATTTATGAGGTGATTGGAAATTTGAAACCTGGAGAGTTAACGATGATAAGGAATTATGATTAATTTTTTTAGCTGTAAAGATGATATTTCAGATACATATATATATATATTTAAAAACAGAACCATTATCTTTTAGAGATACATACTGAAGTGTCTGGAGACTTGCTTCAAAATAACCCAGGAGGGAGAATGGTAGAAGGAACTAGAGATGACCCATGACTGCCCATGAGCTGATAACTGTTTTAATTGGGTAATGGATCATGGGAGCTCATTTTAGGTATATTTTGAACTTAAACATAATTTAAAATTCTCATAATAGGGAGTTATTTTTGAGAAGCAACCGAAGTTATAAAGTAAGAAGGAGTAAGGCGGGGGCTGTGGCACTGAGGGGCAATGCAGAGCAGTCCCAGCTGCCAGGAGGACAGCCAGGTGGGCCAGAGAGGAGAGGAGGGAGGGGTCCTGGGCACAATTAATTACTTGGATTATTTGATATGTTTACATGGAAAATAATTTTGAAGGGTGCTTTACAGAGCTGCTGGAACATTTTGAAAAAAAAAATTGTACTAGATACATTGAAAACTAAGAAAAATAGGGCAGTTATTAATTCTAAGAAAAGGTAAAAGTTATACAAGAAAGGCCTGTGATTAATATTTGCGTTGTTAAAATAATGTAATCACAGAATTCAAATTTAACCAAAAAACTGTGATACAAACTATTTGGGAAATTGGGAGAGAGAGAAGTGAGGGTTTGTGTTTAAAAAGGTAAAACTTCCTTTATCATAGCAAGGTGTCAATAGCCATGCCGAAAGTTAATAAATGAGAAGGGTCTGGTGATTCTCTTCAAAATAACCCAGGAGAGAGAAGAGTAGGAGGAGCTAGCAATGACATGACATGGGCCGTGAGTCATTAACTGTTGAAACTTGGTGATAGGCGATAGTAGCTTATATAAGTAATCACATATATATCAACAATCATTGAAAAAGTATCTGATAATCTCTGAATTACTTAACACTCTGGTTGCAAGAAACAGAAATCAACCAACGCTATAGATTTAAGGTAAAAAGGAAAATCCATTGTGAAGATTCATGGTTGTATCTAACAGGACAAAGGGCAGAGATAAGACTGGGTTTGGGGAAGGAACCACAGCAGGACAGACAAGGCAGGGAGACGAGAGGCCATGCAGTGGCTGCTTCTTTCTCTTGCAGACTGACTTTCTCTGCTTTCCCCCACAGCTCCCATGTTTACGTTATAAGCCCCAAAACACATAGAAATTATCCAGATGCACCTTGGTCCCAACTCCAGTTTCCTTGGAGAGTGATTGATAGGTATGGCTTGGTGGGACAGTTTCAAACTATGACTGCAAACCATTTGGCCCTCCTCCCAGAAAGAGTGTCAGGTGTATGTCCCCTGCCCTTGAACCTAGGCAAGCTTATGACTGCTTGCTTTTACCAATAGAGTTTGGCAGAATGAGACCATGTGACTTCTGGGACTGGTTTATAGAAGTACATGCAGTGTCCAACTTTTTTGCTAGAATATTCCCTCTGAATTTCCTGGCCTGACATGTAAGAAGTCTAACTATCCTCAGACCGCCATGCTGTGAGGAAGCCCAAGCCATGTGGACAGGCCATACAGGACACTCTAGCAAAGTGTCCCAGCTGAGCCAAGCCTTCAAGTCATCCCAACCCAGGTGCCAGACATGTGAGTGAGGAAGCTTCCAGATGGTTTCAGCCCCAGTCATCTGAGTGGCTCTCAGTCACTCATTGTTCTATCTGATACCCCTGTCATCATGGAGCAGAGCCAAGTGATCGTGAGCATAATAAAATGGCTGTTGCTCTATGCTTCTGAGTTTTGGAGTGGTTGTTGCACATTAATCCATAACTGAAATGCTTGGATCAAATTATATTCCCTGTTTCCTGGCATGAAGTCCCAGCATGACTGCTGGGGGCCTACCCCCACAGAGAGGGATGGCAGGGGGTTGAGCAGGTTCCAACAAACGAGGCTCAGCAAACAACCTCAAGGCCCCCACTCCATTTCCTAGCCTGATTTCACAGCAGCCTGTTGCCTACCTGGGTGCAGGAAAGGAGGTATGGACTGAGAACTCTTGACCTCCTGTATCTAAGCCCCCTTCTCAATTCTTGTTCTCCCACATAGTAAGGCAGTGCAAGAGAGGAAAGAGGGAAGTGGTATATATTTGCCATGGTAAATGGAAACGTGAACTCCCTTCCCTTCCCGCCCCATGGTGGTCTTCCAGCAGAAACAGTTGCCGAGAAATGGGAACTACCTTCAGAGTTCTGGCATCTTCCTTCTGTGGCCTCTCGAGAACAGAGGAGACCATTAGAGGGTCCTCGTGTTGCCTAGCAACCTGTGAATGCTGTTTGCTATCATGTTATTAATATGATAGGAAAGTGTTTCATAGAAGACATTCATCTTGCATTAATGAAAATCAGATTTACTAATATGACACAAAATCTGTTCTTCCTTGTGACTTTCTATACTTAAGTAGCTTATTTATTGAATTAGACTGTGAGTGGTTTCCAGGCTTGAGACTGTTAAAATTATCGTAATAATGACTTTGTTTTCAATAATGTCAGATGGCCCTTCATGATGAGATTATGCAGCTCTGACTTTGTGATCACTGTTCTTAGACAAAGTGCTGCTGCCCTGGGGCCTAGCCCCATACCTGTGAACTACTGTGCCACTCGACTTCAACTTCTTCCTGCCGAAGCCTCAGCTAGGCGAGGATTCTGGTTTGAGCCAGTGTACTTTTAAAGAGGGCCCCACGGAATAAATGGATCTCATTCAGCATAGGCATGAAAGGAACTGCAGAAGTTATTCAGCCTTTGTCTCCGATTTTTCTAAAAAAGGACAACAAATAACCCTAAATTTTCAGGAGCTCAAAAGAGAGTAAGAAATACAGACAGTCCCCTGCCTTCAAACACAATTTGTTCCTAAAAACAAGTATGGAATTCAAATGCCCAGAAACCAAATAATAGACCCATCTCTTAAAAAAGAGAATTCTCTTCCCAAAGAGTTAATATATGATTGCTCAGAATGTTCTTTATTAGTTTTAGCACGTGAAAGTCTCAGTTCAACAGATAGACAGAAGTTGAAGAGTATTGATGGCTAAGATGTAAACAGACAAGTTGTATTAATAACGAATGGAATGCACAGAGCCAGTATCCAAAAGCTGAGGGCTGTATCTAAAGGCACCTAGAAAGAAGCCATATAAAAATCTAAACTGCAGAGCTAAATTTCTAGAGATTTTTTAAAATAAAGCCTTGTTTTCTATTTATAAAAGTGGTACGCGATCATTGCAGAGCCCAATACGGGGGATCTGGGCGGCGGGGTATGAAAGAGAGAATTGCAAAGAAACAGTTACCCAGAAGCAATCACTCAGAGGTGATCATTGTTAACTTTTTGGTGTATGTCCTTTCAAATTTTTCTCTAAATATAAAATGTATACATAAACAACATTTCACATGCTGATTTGCAGCTTGCTATTTTAGCTTCTCAGCATATTCTGAACATGTTCCCGTTTCTTGAGATTCTATTTTAATGGCGTGATTTTTTAACAACTGGATAGAGTTCTACCATACCAACGTGCATTACTTATTTAACTGGGTTGCTCTTAACTTTTTGTTTTCATAATTAACCCTGCAATAAACCTTCAGAATGATACATCTTTTTGGCATATCCTTGATTATTTCCATTAAAATTGTTTTAATATTCTCAATTCTTATGCATTCAATGTATTTTTGTTGAACATCAGTGTGCTGCATACTTGAAACACAGCCATTGAGACGTGCTCTCTTCCTTCACAGGACTTAAAATTAAGTAGGAAAGATAGAAAATTGTACATGGCTGTTAAAAAAAAAAAATTACCACCACCCAACTGAGCTTTTCTCCCTCCTCTCAGTCCCACTCCTCTGGCCAACACTGACCGCAGTCTCAGTTTGTGAATATGTTTCTCAAATGGGATTATACTGTACATGTTTTCTTCTAGTTTTTTCACTTAAGAATATGTATAAATATAAAGTTCTTTCCATGTCAGTACACATCGTTCTCACTCTTTTTAATGGCTTTTTTATCTTTCATGGAATAGCTAAATCCCAATTTGCTTAGTGATTTTTCTACTAAGGTTATTTTCAATTTTGTCCTGGCATTGTATGTAATGTTTCCACTGAACATGTATCTCTGTGTGCATGTATGGGATGTCCGGATCAGTGGGTATATACATTTAAATTTTGATCAAGATATCATTTTGTTATCTCAAAAAAGGTTATTCCCACTAGCAGGATAGAAGAGGGCTTGTTTCTCCCCATCCTCATGAACACTGAATATATTTCATGTTTTATTGTTTGTCTATCTGCAGGAGGAAGAAAGAGTAAAAAGTGTATCTCTCATTGTACTTTCAACTTGCATTTCTTTCAATGTCCTTTGAATCTTTTCATAGGTTTATTAGTCATTTGTATTTATTCTTCTGTGAATTACGTGTTATTCTTTGCCCATTTTAATTAGTTTGCCTGTTTCTTTTTTATTTATCAGAATTTATTCTTTTTAAAGACTAGTAATCCTTTTTATGTACATTGCAAATATTTTACAGTCTGTCTTTAAAATTAATAGACATTTTTAGGGCAGTTCTAGGTTTACAGAAGAAAATGATCAGAAAATAAAGAGTTTCTGGCCGGGCGCGGTGGCTCAAGCCTGTAATCCCAGCACTTTGGGAGGCCGAGACGGGCGGATCACGAGGTCAGGAGATCGAGACCATCCTGGCTAACACGGTGAAACCCCGTCTCTACTAAAAATACAAAAAACTAGCCGGGCGAGGTGGCGGGCGCCTGTAGTCCCAGCTACTCTGGAGGCTGAGGCAGGAGAATGGCGTAAACCCGGGAGGCGGAGCTTGCAGTGAGCTGAGATCTGGCCACTGCACTCCAGCTCGGGCAACAGATCGAGACTCCGTCTCAAAAAAAAAAAAAAAGAGTTTCTTTAAGGCCAGGAGTTTGAGACCAGCCTGGGCAACATAGCAAGACCTCCTCTCTATAAGAAGAAAGTACAGAGCTCCCACGTACCCTCCTCCACCCCCAGCCACTTACACAGTTTCTACTATTATTTACATCTTTAGTGTGGTACATTTGATAGAACTGATAAAACAATACTGATACATTATTATTAACTAAAGTTCATAGTTTACATTAGGGTTCATTCTTGATGTTGGACATTCTGTTAATCTTGACAAATGTATACTGACAAGTACCCACCATTACAATGTGAAACAGAATGGCTTTCCACTGGAAATCCTCTGTGCTATGCCTGCTCATGCCTTCCTCCTGCCTCCCCTATAAGCTTCTGGCAACCACTCTTTTTAATTACTGTCTCCATAGTTTTACCTTTTCCCAGAATATCATATGTTGGAATCATACAGTATGTAGTCCTTTTAGACTGGCTTTTTTCACTTAGTAATATGCTTTTAAGGTTCCTCCATGTCTTTTTGGCACTGAATAATATTCCATTGTCTGGATGTACCACAGTTTATTTACCTGTTCACCTACTAAAATATATGTTGGTGGTTCCAAGTTTTGGCAATTATGAATAAAACTGCTATAACATGTACAAGTTTTTGTGTGGACATAAGTTTTCAACTCTTTTGGGACTATACCAAGGAACACAATTTTGGATGATGTGGTAAGAGTGTTTAGTTTTTGTAAGAACCCACCAAACTGTCTGCCAAAGTAGCTATACCATTTTGCATTTTCACCAGCAATGAATGAGAGTTCCTGTTGTTCCATATCCATGTCAGCATTTAGTGTTGTTAATGTTTTAGATTTTAGCCATACCCATCGTTGTTTTTAATTTGAAATTCCCTAGTGACTTACCATATTGACCAATTTGGGATCAATAAATTTAAAATGTATATATATATTTAACAGGTCTCACTATGTTGTCTATGCTGGTCTCAAACTCCTGGGCTCAAGCCATCCTCCTGTGTGGCTGGGATTACAGGAACATTCTGTCATGCCCAGCTCAAATGCTTGCTTGCTATCTCTATGTCTTCTTTGGTGACGTGTCCACCTCCTTTGCTCATTTTTAAATTGGGATGTTTGTTTTCCTACTGTTGAGTTTTAAGAGCTCTTTGTGTATTTTGTTTACTATTCCTTTATTGGATATGTGTTTTGAAAAGATTTTCTCCCAGTTTGTGGCTTGTCTTTTTATTCACTTTTATCATTTGTTTTCGATATCTTTTTTATATAAAGGTTTGAATTTTTACATAATTAAAACTTCTCTAACAAAGAAGAATAACAAAATTATTCTTTTGAATTCTGTCTCCTACTTGGGAAAATTTTCCACCTGGAAATTGTAAAATATGCTCCTATTTTCTATCACTTTCATAGCTTTGTTTTACATTGACATCTTTAATTCACCTGGAAAACTGTGTGTGTGCTTGTGTGCAATGGAATATAAGAATTTAATTTTACTTTTTCCAAATGTAGAGATAATTTTCCCAACAACTCTTTCTAAATAATTCATGTTTTTTCCTACGTAATTGAAATACTACCATTATCGTACACTGAGCCAAAATCTTTTCTACAGATAATTCAGTTTCTGAAATTACTACCCTGTTTCTTTGCTCCATTTTGTCTGTTTCTGTACTCTTCCATGCTGTTGTAGTGATTGAGACATTATAAGCTGACTTGATATCTTTAATGTGTAGTCTTCTAGCTATTCTTATACTTCTCTGAATGTATTATCATGTCCAACTTTATAAAAATTATTTTTAGAATTTTAACTGAGTCTGAATTGAAGTTACAGGTTAATTTGGGGTACATTTATACAATGGAATATTACCATTCAGATCTTTTTAAATTTTCTTCCGTAAACTCTGATAGGTTTTTTTTCATAGAGCTTGCACATTTATATTCAGGTTTATTTTAGTATTTTTTATAGTTTTGTTGCTGTAGATGGAATGTTGTTGTCTCATTACATTTTCTGATTTAAAAAGAAATATTGGTAGTTGGGAAAGATGTTGGTTTTGTATGTTGCTCTTGTGTTGAAGTCTCTTTCTGTTTAAGCAGATTTTATTAGATTATCTTGGAATTTCTTTGACCGATGATTATCAGTTGCAATAACAGCACCTTTTTTTTCTCCAATACTTCTACTTTCTATTTATTTTTCTTATTTTATTGAATTGCCTATAATTACATGTACAATATTAAATAGTAGTGGAGATAGTGCCCACCCTTGTCCTCTTCTTGCCTTTTATGGGAAAGAGACAATGAACAAATAATTTTTTAAAGAGAAACTAAATCAGGGACTTTGAAGACCAGTGCATATTTCATGAATTAGGGTCAGGGAACATTAATGCACCTTCTTATTATCTTTCTTCCCTCAGAAAAATTAAACTGAAATGTCTCTAAAAAATATAAATGTAACTCACATTATGTAATATGTTTCCAAAATGGCTGGCATGAACTCTCATTTTGACTTTAAGAGACTCTCTTTGGGTTAAGGTCACATGTTTATATCTTTGGACTGCCATTACCTTCAGCCTTAGGTAAGAGAAACATTATTTTAGTTATGTTTATGTTACGACATAATCAAGACCTTCCACAGGAAGAAGTGGAGCTATCTGCCCAATCCTAGAGAAGGTAATTTCCTGGAAGAAAAGAAATGCACTCCAGCCTGGGCAACAGAGCAAGATCCTGTCTCGAAAAAAAAAAAAAAATAGAAGAAAGAGGAGGCATTTGAAGTCCCTCAAAGTCCCTATCACAGGATTTCTTACAAATCTTTCTTCCCGGTAGATCATATCTATGAGTAACATGAATTGCCGGGTGGTCACTCAAAACGATGTCAGTGCTCATCTGCCACCAGTGAGCACCCACAGTCTTGGGCGTCAACACCCCTTGCTTTCAGGCACTGCCCTTCTCTCCAGTCAGAATCCATGCTGAAGCCCCAGCTGTGGTCATGCAGGCTGGTTTCAGTGCTGCTTCACTTTGATAAGTAACTAAGTATAGGATGTTTGAGGAATAAAGAAGCCCAGCGTGGCTGTAGCAGAGGGAGAGAAGGTCCGAAGAGCTGGATCATGTAGATCCTATAAGTGGAGGTTTGGACTTGGGATCCTTGTTTCAAAGCATGAAGGGCAGCAACATGCCAATTCATGTTTTAAACATTCCCCATAGCTGCTGTATGGGGAATGGAGCTGTTAGGGAACCACAGCCATATCCCAGGTGAGAGGTGGTAGTTTGGATGGTCAGATTTCAGATGTATTTTAGCGGCAGTGCGTGCAAGACTTGCTTCTAAGTTCTGGTGATATTTTCAACTGCTTACTTGACTCTCAAACTTAACAAGGCCAAACTCCTAGAAGAAGACAGAGAGGAAAAGCTCCTTGACATTGGCCTTGGCCTTGACTTTTGTGATATGAAACCAAAAGCACAGGCAACAAAAGCAGAAATAAGCAAGTGGGTCTGCATTGAACAAAAAGATGCACAACAAAGGAAAAATTAAAAAAAAAAAAAAGGCAACCTATGAAATGAGAGGAAGGATTTGCAAACCATATTTCTAATGGGGATTAATATCCAAAATATATAATGAACTCATATAACTCAATAGAAAAAATAAATAAATAACCCAATTAAAAATGGGCCAAAGACCCAAATAGACAATTTTTCAAAGAAGACATATAGATGGCTGGGAAGTACATGAAAAGGTGTCAGACATGACTGCTTAACGGGGAATTGCAAATCAAAATCGGAATGAGATGTCACCTCATACCCACTAGGATGGCCGTTCTCTGAAATATAGGCGCTAACAAGCCTTGTGAGGGTGTGGAGGTTGGGCACCAGCCCAAATCCTGTCTCAAGATCCTCTCAACTCCTTCTTATCAAGACATCCCTTGGTATCTTGCTCTTCCTACTGCAGTCAGCTGAATAAACCTGACTTTGTTTACATGCCAGGTTCCTGGTGATTTTTGGCTGGTAGGAAGCAACCTTTTGATCCCTCTCCTGTGTTTCTTGTCACTTCTTCTGCTGACACTTTACTCAAGTGTCTCCCACTGCTCCCTTGATCCCACCACCCCTCAGGAAATACTGAGATTTCCCTGGGATTGCCATCAACTGTCTTGTCATCTCTTCCTTGAACCAAACCTGTCTCTTGGGGCCCTTGTCCAGCTCCGTCTGTGCTAGGGTCAGTCTGGCCAACTGGACGTTCCCACTTGGGACTTCTGCAGGCACTTCTGTCTCTACTTCACTTTTAAAAAGAATGGACTCATTCCTTGTCATTTGCCCGTGTTCACTTCTCTGTCCTGTGCTCCTGCTTTCCTGCGCCTCTGAGCCAGGACCTGGGAATATCTGCAGACCTTTTCCCATCACTTGCTTCCCCCTCACCTCCTAAATGTGTCTCCAGTCATCTGCTGCCATTGCAGCTGCATTTAGCAGGGCCCCTTTGCTTCCGGCCATACCCTGTCCAGTGTAGCCTCAACACGGCTTCCAGTGCACCTGTTCTGAAACATAAATAGGATGTCCACAGCACTCACTTGTGTAAAGCCTTCCCATGGCTTTCCATCACTTGGGAGATAAAGTCCAAGCCCCATACACAAGCATTTAGAGTCTGGCCCCGCCCACTGCCCCCCACCTTGCGTCTGACTGGACGCTAGAGCAGTCAAACTACCTGTCGTTCCCAGCAGGCCCTGCCTGCTTTGTGCCTCCACGCTTTCCCGGGCCTGAAATACCCCTGGCAAACACCGACTCCTTCTCCGGTGCTTCAATAGATCCTCCCTGTGCCTCTGTGCACAGCGCCTGTGAGTGGTGGCGGAGCTCCTGCCTGCTGTAGTGCGGCCATCCCACAGGATTGGACAGTAGTGTGGTTCTCTTTACAGGTCCCTCGTCTCTTGCTGTCAGAGCACCTCTGGATGCTGGGCGCACTGCACGTTCATCCTTGCATTTGAAATGATGCTCACAGGAGGCATTCAACAAACTCACTTTCTTCACCTTTCTATCTAGACCAGTGATGTCCAGTGGAAATGTAACAGGAGCCACATACAAAATTTTACCCTTTTTAGTGGTCACATTAAAAACGTAAAAAGAAACAGAGAAAATTAATGTAATAATCTGTTTAACCCAGTATATCCAAAACTTTTGTCATTTCAACACTTAGTCAATACAAAAACAGTAATAAGCTATTTTCCATTTTTGTTGCATTCTCTTCAAAATTCAGTGTGTATTTTACGCAGGAGGGACATCTCAATTCAGGCTAGCCACTTTTGTTGTTTGTTTTGTGACAGGGTCTCACTCTGTCACCCAGACTGGAGTGTATGACATGATCTCAGCTCACTGCAACCTCTGCCTCCCAGGCTCCAGTGATCCACCCACCTCAGTCTCCTGGGTAGCTGGCATTACAGGCATGTGACACCCCACTCAGCTAATTTTTGCATTTTTTTGTAGAGACAGGGTTTCACCATGTTGCCCAGGCTGGTCTCGAACTCCTGACTTTAATGATCCGCCTGCCTCAGTCACCCAGAGTGCTGGTATTAACAGGTGTGAGCCACCGCACCCGGCCCAGACTAGCCACATTTTACGTGCTCAGAAGCCACTGGCAGCTTATGGCTCCTGGACCGGACCATGGGGGCTTCAGCAGGTGCAGCTGTGGGCCTCTGTTTTCCTACCTGTAGAACAAGAAGGTCACCAAAATCTGTCATCTCCTATCCTTCCCTGCTCCAAAAAAAATGGGGCTCTGATACCTTGTGAGGAATTCAAGAGAACGCCCTGTCTCAGAGCGAAGTGTCCTTCACCAGCTGGTGAGCTGGATCTGGGCAGTTTTGTTAACTGTGATCACTTGGTTAGAATGCAGGCTGCAGGGTTTTCCCCTGGAAAGGTACTACTTTGAGACGATTTATACAGGTATTCTTACCTTCATAACTAATTAGTGATACTTTGAGACTATATAAATACCTTATGTCTCATAACTTTTTCCACTACTTTTAGACTCTATGGACAATTCTTGGCTGAAATAACTATTACTGCACTGTTTACCAAATGGTGATTTTTCTACTTCCATAATTCTTATATATTTATTCCTTAGCATCCTACTGTAAGGAAGAATTGTCCCTTCTCCTCCATTTATTTACTCATTCATTCATTTTTATCAGTGTGGACTTATGGATTCCTGTACTATTCTGTGGGTTGTAATCCATTACCCTCTTTACTGTGTTTTGGTGAGATACGAACTAGGAATATGTTAGTTAAATTTTCATGCTTGATTTTTGGAAACCACAACCCTGAAATCCTAAGAGTGACCAAAAAAAAAAAAAAAAAAAAAAAAGCAAAGAAACAGTTTGTGGTTTCTTATTCTCTATGTAAAATCTTTAGAGAAAAAAGGAACACATTAATTAGAAAAGCCTATTTTCTGAAAGAGAATTATTTTTAACGTGTATTCATTAATTATTTTTAAAATTATTTTAAACACATTTCAGACATGGTGTGTCTGTTCTGTCCTGGTCGATGATATTTCTACTAAGCACTTCTTCAGAATTTAAAGAGCCATTACTTTAACCAAAGGAATAATAAGGGAGTGAAATATCTTGCTCTATGGGGTTTGCTAGTTCTTGCAGCCTCAGCCTCACAAAAGGTCGTTCCTCCTGGCTCCTTTGTCCCCCTGACTCATGGGGGTTTCTATGTGCACATACACACTTTTTTTTTCTTTTCCTACAGAAAATAGATAGGAAATGGGCATGACTGTGAGTGAGGCTGAGTGGCCGCCGCCTGGCCTAATGGTGGCCTGGGCTCTCTGCAGCCTAATTAAAGGAAAATGGTTGTGCTCTCTATGAAGAGAGAAGCAGAATGAGAGCAGACAGGCACAGGAAGGGAAGCTGAAGCACTAAGAGCTTCCCCTTTTCTGCAGAATTAAATGCTAACCTTGCCTCATACTATTAGTGCTGAACTTATATAACAAATCAATGTAAATAGCTGGCCAACTTCCAGGGCACTAGATTTATTGTGCAAATTCAATTAGTGCAGCCCCTAAGAAACCAGCAATGTGCAAATAAATACTGTAGATGGAATAAAAGGGAAGAGGTGGAGCACTAAGTCTCAGCCCTGTACCCTGACAGCAGACATTGCTGTAAGGCACTGCCAAACCCAGCTTCCCACCGTGGCAAAGTGTGTGAATGACCCACGGCTATGCTTTCAGGGTAAACTTAAATAGAAACAAAATTCTTAAGTGTATAAACATTATGCTATTTCTATAAGAAAACTGGTTTGCTCTGGCAAGTAAGACCAAAAGTCAGACAGGTCAGAAGAAAATTCAGTCTGCTTGGGCTTTAGAATGCCGGGGCCTTAATTCCGGGGCCACTTTTCCCAACAGCCATCTGAATGTGTTCAGTGAACAACTGGTTTAACTGTTTTGATTTACTTGGCTCACCCAACATAGTAAGCAGGCAAAACAGCAAAGAAATAACTCCATTTGGACAGTTTGTATTTAATTTTCATCAATTCGGACACATAAAAAGTAAGGCCTCAGTTTAACAATTTCCATGCAGTTTTTATTTGTTTCCACAGAATTCTTTTTTAAATTAAAAAAGGTCTCACTCTGCTGCCCAGGCTTAAGTTCTGTGGCATGAACGTATCTCACTACAGCCTCAAACTCCTGGGCTCAAGTGATCCTCCTGCCTCTGCCTCCCAAATAGCTAGGACTACAGGCATGTACCACCACGCCCAGCTCATTTTTATTTTTTAATTTTTGTAGAGACAAGGGTCTCACTATGTTGCCCAGACTGGTCTCAAGCTCCTGTCCTCAATCCTCCCACTTCAGCTTCCCACAGCACTGGGATTACAGGCATGAGCCACTGTACCTGGCCTATTTCCGCATAATTCTTCAGTGAAAGACAAAACTTCATGAAGGCTAGTTACGACGTCCTCTTACCTTTACTGCTGTATCAAATGGCAGGCAAATTAGTTTATGCAGTACTTTTGAATGGAGGAAAAGCATTCCCTGAGGAGAAAAACTGCAGTTATGCCAAAGAAAGACTTTCTTTGAATTAAGCAGCAAACAAAAAAGTATTTTCATATTTTAGTTTCTGATTCACACCAGAAAGGATTTGAGGCAGCCTACACAAATATATGCAATAGGATAATTAAGAACAATAACAGTAATAATCATTGATGTGGAGCCTCTCCCCTGTGCCAGGCATAACGCCAAATCTTTTACCTGGAGTGTCTCCTTGAATTCTGATAGTAACTCTTGGTATGAAGGGCCATCATTATCCCCATTTTACAGCAAAGAAGACTGAGGCTGAGAGAGACTAAAGCTAACTAGCTCTAGATTACACAAGCTGACAAGCAGCAGAGCTGGGGTAAAAAGAAAAAGGACAGTAAATGGGAAACTGAGGCCGGGTCAGCAACACGAATCTGAGTTGAGATGGAGAGACCACCAACACAAGCATCGGTCTTTGTTTAGTCAACTCGCATCCTGAGAATGGATCACCAGCTCAGCCCACATGTGTGGCTTCCCACTCCTCAGAGATCAGAGCAAGGAGAGAAATGTTAGCACTGGCTAGATTCGTAATTCATGAATTAACATATTCTATCTTCTAAGCTGTTCCTGGGCTGAGTATCTGGGATTCGGAAAAACAAATGGACAGCAGACAGATCCTTCAGGTAATTCTTCAACTTTCTGAAAACTAAGACTCTGGGTGCAAGGGTGGCAGGGAATTTCTGGTCCTGTCCAGAGCAGATGTGACCTGATGAAGGCACAGAAGGTCAGATTCCATGTTCTTATAGACACCAAAGGACGTAAAGGAAAACTTGTGCTTGCAAGAGAGCACAGCCTCCTTCCCTCAGCAGGGGAGGTCGTGGGGCCTATGGGCTAGTCAGGATTTCCCTCTGAGACAGCTCTGGGTGTTCGGCTCACAGACAACACACATCATGCCGGTCCCAGTGGCCTCCAGCAGAGGCAAACCATGCATTTGGAGCAGAGAAAGCCTTGCAAAGCAGTGCCTCCCTCCCAGCACCAGTGCTGCCAGGCAAGGGAGTCTAGGGTGTGAGGCACCCAGTTTTAAGCAATGTTAGCTTCTTTTTTTTTTTTTTTTTAACAAACAAATTCTTGCTCTGTCGCCCAGGCTAGAGAGCAGTGGCACAATCTCAGCTCACTGCAACCTCTGCCTCCCGGATTCAAGCAATTCTCCTGCCTCAGCCTCCCAAGTAGCTGGGACTACAGGCATGCACCACCATGCCCTGCTAATTTTTATATTTTTTGTAGAGACGGATTTCGCCATGTTGGCCAGGCTGGTCTCGAACACCTGACCTCAAGTGATCTGCCTGCCTCGGTCTCCCAAAGTGCTGGGATTACAGGCATAAGCCGCTGCATGTGGCTGCAATGTTAGCTTCTGAATTCCCAGGTAAACCAGGATCGTTGGCAAAACACTTCTCTGTAGCATTAAGAAAGAGGATTTTCACAAGCCATTCAGAAAATAGCTGATTTCTGCTGAAGACTGGAATTTCGGTCTTAGTGCCAATGAATTGTAAGCCGTTTTTCTGTAGAGCAGGAAACATCTGAGGCCAGCTCTACGTTGTGACAATGAAACCACAGCCAAATTATATTTCGAGGCTGCTGCTTTTTCTGTTGTGTAGATCATAGCATGTGACAATTACAACTGGCCATCAAACAACTAGTTGGTTTTGCTTTCAAAATCATTAATCTTACCTTTCTAGATCCGCCTCAAAGCAATCAAAAAATTGACTGGATACAGATTCTCGCAAACTCAGGCTGAACCCAACGAAGTCTCCAGTCAGATTTCCATTTTGGTCTTCGGGATTTTTTGTTGCAGGGCATCAGGGTTGTGTCTGCTCGTGCCACGGGGTCTCACTTCCAAGCAAACCCAGGAATAACTAGAAATACTTGTTCCTATTCTTATTTTTGAAAATCGTACTGAAATGCCTGAATTTACGTTCTTTCATGAGTAGAATAAAATGGTCCTAACCCTACCTGACAGTGTGAATGCAAATTGTGCCTGTTCTCTGCAGTTAAGCCAGGTCGGGCCAGATGGGAACATGTAGACCTCTGAGGACACCGGGACTTTCCCACTGGCTTGGAGGTAGAAGTCGCCTGTGGAAAATATTCTGTGGATTTTTTTCCCCAGAGTGTTCAGTTTTGGAGTAGTTGGAGTCTAGAGTGATAAACATGTTCTAGTTCTGGAAACTTCAACCAAAAACATCTCCCAATTTTCATAAATGTAAGAAAAGATTTTTGTTAAAAATAGATGCTGTAGAGTCTTTGGGGTATCACAGCTGATAAAACATCCATTCTCTCCTCTTCAGGAACAGAATTCTGATTTATAGGGAAGTACATCCTATCTAATATAAATGACTGGTTCTCAGCCTCCCATGCAACCAAGAAAGTCATATGACCAACCATTGGCCAATAAGATATAAATGGAAGTGCTTTGTGAAACTTCCAGGAACTCTCCTTAGAAGAAAGGAGATGAGTCCTTTTTTTCCCATACTTCATCCCAGAACCATGTGACGGCTGGAGCTCAGCAGCCATTTTGAATCATGAGGCCAAGGCCCCTGTGAATGTACTGTGCTCTGACATCCATGGAAGCACCCTGGCAGCCCTAAACTCCCCATCTAGACCTTCTTTACATGAAAAAATACCCTTCTGCCTTTTGAAAGTCACAGTTACTTTGAAACTTTCTGTAATTTCAATCATATCTAATCCTAGCTAATGTAGGGGATACTTGGGAAACAGGGCTGATTAAGAGAGTTGCTAGAGAGACTCAGGAAAAAGCATAAGGAAATGGGATTTGGTTGCACAGTTGTTCAGAGCATGGGTCACACAGAACTAAGGGTAGGACCTAGTACAGCCACTTATTAACTCTGTGACCTTGGGCAACTCATTTAAGCTCTCTGAATCTATGTCTTCATCTGTAAAATGGGCCAACATGTCCCACTTTCTAGGATTCGAATTAGGATGAAATGAGATAATGCACAGAAATTGTGGGTAACAGAGTCTGTGGGTTTGCATCCCCAGATGAATCTAAGTGTGCCTCCAGCATGAAGCTATAATAGAACAGGATGCCTCCCAGAGTGTAGTAAGCACCCACCAGGTAGTATGCAGGATAGCTCAGGCAGCACAGCCACATCTTACTAATGATGGATTCGTTCCAGCAAGAATTAGAATAAAAGATAACAAGCACGTCAAACCTGTGATTTCATAGATATCATTACTTAGGACAAGACAAAAGTAATTATTTCAGTTTTTTTAAAAGACAAATCAATGTAAAGAAAATTTTGGGCCAGGCCTGGTGGCTCATGGCTGTAATCCTAGCTACTTGGGAGGGTTACTTGAGGCTAGGAGTTTGAGACCAACCTGGACAACACGGCAAAGCCCCGTTTCTAAAAGAAACCAAATAGAAAATTAGCCAGGTGTGATGGTGTGCACCTATAGTCCCAGCTGTTTGAGAGGCTGAGGCAGGAGGATCACTTAAGCCCAGGAGTTTGAGGCTGCGGTGAGCTATGATTGTGCCACTGTATTCCAACCTGGGTGACAAAGCAAAACAGTGTCTCTAAACAAAAATTTTTAAAGAAAATTTGAAAGTATTCAGTAATGTAGTGACACAGAAAACGATTGATTCCCAAGTGACTGAAGTTTGGCAAACACTAGCCCAAGAGGTAGCCTAGGGATGAAGCTGCTGAGAGGACAAAGAAGTGAGCTCAAGAAGGCCACAGTGCCAGGCCTCGCCAAGCCCACTCCAGCCCCCACCTCCCCAGCATGCACCCCTCTGCAGCCCAGGCCATCATAAGCAGCTCTGACATTCCCCACCCACACCCACCATGTGCGCTCTGATATTCCCCACCCCCACCCACCATGTGTGCATTTCTGGGGGCAGGGGCTTTCTCTCACCATGGTACCCTCAGTGCCCGTCACATGTTTGACACAGGCGTGAGGGCCATATTCTATTCATGGCAAAGAATTGAACCCTAGGTCTTCTCCTTCCCTGCCATTTTGCAACCGTTAATGTCAGAAGCTCTGAAGACACCTGGGACGGAGAAGAGAGGGAGAAAAGTCTACATGGAAGCACAGGGAAGGAAGGGATGTTCATTGAAGGGTGGAGTGATGCAGCAGAGGAAGAGGACCAGAGGAAAGCAGCCACTGGAAATAAGGAAACAGGGTTTAGGAAGGCCTCACTAGACCTGTTAGGATGGATGGATGGATGGATGGATGGATAGATAGGTGGATGGATAAATGGATGGATGGATGGATGGATGGATGGATGGATGGATGGATAGAAGAAAAAAGAAAGCTAGGACATAGTTCTAGTGTTCTTAGCAGACATCCCACCATGGAAGAGGTCATGGGGCAGAGGGGCTTTAGGAAATGTTTGCAATCCTGCCTCCCTCTCACCCAGACCTCTTCCCAGGCTTGGCACACCCAGATGCCTGCTGTGACCCATGGAGAGGAGCAATTTTGGCCAGGCTGGTGGGAAAGCAAGGACGAACCACGGAGGGCATCCTCGGCAACTGAGCTGATGGCTGCCACACAAAAACGAGGACGCAGCATTGCCTAATCTGACTCATCAAAGAAAGGCCTGAAACCCAAATTCCAAATGTTATTCAGGCTAAAGTAGATGCATCGTATTATCATACCTGGCCTTGGGTATGTATCTGTTTGCTACCATGATATTTATCACTGCCTACCTTCTGTGTATCGAATGGAGACATGACACAGGCTGCTTCATAAAGAGGCAAGCCCCACTAGCTACTATGCTCTATCCTCTCGTATCACAAGATTGAGACTCATGGCTGAGCTTGACGTTCAGTCAGGCATCTTAGAAGGAGAACAGTCTGCCCTCCGCCATGCCGGAAAGGACATGTACAAGCGAGAGCATCATTCTCTAAGGAAACCCGCAAGTCTCCTGGTGGCAGCTGCCTGCCCGGAAAAAAGCGACTCCTGACTTTCCAGCAGCCCTCTCTGCAGGCGTGAGTGGCAGCCTGGGGAGCCTGTGAACAGCTCTAAAAGCAGAAACTTTTTTTTTTCATGCCAAGAGAAAATTAGAATGCTTTTTATTAAAAACAAACAAAAAAGTCTTGGAAAAAGTGATGTGTTTCTTCCCTGCCACCCACCTCCTCTTTGCCACCTGGTGCATAGTTCAGCGCACCCTGCCATGCCATGCCAGTGCTGGAAAAGGCACACCTGCAATCACAGCACTCCTTTCCTGCTGGCCAGGAAGGCCTTGGCCTTGGAGTTGAGATCCCGGCCTTTAAGGGACACCTTTACCACTTCTCTTTCCCCGTAGATGTGTTGGACTTTTTCCTACAACTTCTCCCAATGTGTCGTGTTGATCAGCTTTCCTCGGCCTTCAGCGTGTCCAATGGCCAAGCCGGCCTTCACATCCCCACCCTGTTTATGAGTCTGTCGATGAAACTGCCTGGATGAGCGGGCGAGGATGACCTCTGGAGACATTTAGTCAATTGCTTAACGATCGGACTATATCGATCAGAAATGGTTAATTCAGTTCCGCAAGTCAAAATCTCCCAGGGCTTCCTGGAAAAGTGTATTATTTGCAGAAGGGATGGGGAATTTAAGTCCTCCCAAATAAACCAGGCTGGCCATTGGCAGCATGAACAGAGACAGTAAGGTCTTCTATTTCAGTCTTCAAAAGGTGTAACTTTGTTCTCACAGCTGTGCAAAAATGATTTTTGTGGCATTGACACCCAAATGCACACAGCCCCTTAAAAAGCACGCTGGGGCCATGTTGCATACCTGGCCCTCTCTCCTGAAGATTTCTAGACGGCAGGCTGTGTGGGGTACCTCATGGCTCCTAGTAGTCTTCCCCTTTTGAATATAAATTGGGAAAAAAAGTTAATATTTTTTGTTTTTAAAATTCACAATATTCATGGAAATACAAATTTCCCAAAAGCTCATCATGAATGCTGATGGCACCATAAGTACCTGGCGGAAACCTGGCCCTAAGCTTCGCCAGGATCCAAGATGCTTCTCTCCTTCCTATGGATACAGAAGGAGCCTAAAGCATAGAAATCGTTCAACCTGGGGGAGGTCTAAAACTTTTATTTTTATTTTTTTGGAGACGGGGTCTCACTGTTCACCTAGGCTGGAGTGCAGTAGGCTGGAGAGCAGTGGCGTGATCACAGCTCACTGCAGCCTCAAACTCCTGGGCTCAAGTGATCCTCCAATCTCAGCCTCCCTAGTAGCTGGGACCACAGGCATGTGTCACCACATCTGGCTAATTTTTTTTATTTTTTTATTTTTTGTAGAGATGGGGGTCTCACTATGTTGTCCAGGCTGGTCTTGAACTCCTGGCCTCAAGTGATCCTCCCACCTTGGCCTCCCAAAGTGCTGGGATTGCAGGCATGACACATCATACCTGGTTCCTAAAACTTTTCTTAAAGCAGAATTTCCTCCTAACAGTCTTGTATCAAAAGGAAACCACCTTCATTTGACTCAACATTATGATCAATTGTAAAATAGTTTTGGTTAAATTCAGAGCTTGTCCGATTTGAATGATGAAAGCTGTCATGCTGCTGCTGCTGTAGGATGATTTTAGGAAGCCCACAGGATCCCAGACACCCTCACCCCTCCTGGCCACCCTCACCTGGGAGCCTGTAGCTGGTGCTAAAGTTGTCCTTGGATATAGGAAAGCAGCCGGGCCTGAGCCCTGCCCTCACCATGCAGGTCTCTGCCAGGAGCTTTCGGGCCCCGAGGCCCATCCCTGGGCCATCATGGGCACCCGGAGCGCCCAGCCTCAAGTCGCAAATCCAGCCCTTTAGAGTTGCTGGCAAGTGTGATGTGTGGTGGTGTGTGGTTGGGAGAACACCACTCTATTTCTGAAATAAAACCTGGACACTAGGATTTTTTTTAATGTTTACAAAAATTGTTACACAGCCCCCATTTTCTCTAATACAATTCAAGTTCCTCCAAAATTAATTTGCCAGGGGTTCAGAGGGAGGGAAGGAGAGAGGGTGAGTGGGCCGAGCAGAGAGGGCTTTTTAGGGCAGTGACGCTATTCTGTATGACAAGGCTGTGGGAACCTGGGTGTTTAGATGGAGGGCCAGAGCTCGTGACAGGCCACGGTGGGCTCCCAAGGGAAATGGGACTTCACAGAACTCCCTCTCTGACGCAGACGATGACGGGTCCCCAACGGGCAGCACAGAGGGCAGAGTAGTAAAGGCGCTGGGCGGGGAGCATAGCCCGAGAGCACCTGGGTTGTTGGAACAGGTGGCACTGGAAGTGAGGAAAGCAGTGGTGGTTCCGCCACCAGACAGAGGCGGCTGTAGACCCCCAAAACCAAGGCGGTGGGAGCTCTGATGGTGCCACAGAAACAAACATGAGGGATTTCAGCTGCTGAGGAAAGACGGTGTGTTAACAGCTGGATGAACATACCACCTGAACAGCAACGCGGGCGAGTCATCAGGAACTGATGCCTCTTCTGGTCCAGCAAGTGGGTGCGGGGCAAGGCCTTATACCGCCGAGTGCCAGGTTGGCCCTAACACAGACTCTCGGCGTTGTGTCTGTCCTCTAGTGCCCCCGTGGCCTCTGGGACACTTTACCTCCATCCCTAAGAACTTTTTGTCTTGGAAAACAGAAGGTGCCCATCCACGTGGGGGCATCAGGTTTTTCCTTCCTCTGTGCACACACACATCATCTATAAACAGTAATAAGGACAGCTAGCTCACATCCAGAGGAGAGCAAAGCCCACCTGAGCGACATGGCTTTGACCCTGAAGCAGTTAAGTTCCCTGTTCCAAGACACTTAAAGTAAGAGTTAAAATACCAATAAGAGTTCTTGGTTATTCCAAAAATGCATCAAATTTTCCAGTTAAATAAAGGATCATCTTATTATTCTCCATATAAGAAAGCATTTCAACTTTCAGTGAAAAATTAGCAAATCTGAACACCAAAACATACAGCTCTCCTACAAGAGATTCAAGTCAGCATCGATGCGACCGTGTGAACAGCATGTTGCAGCAGCAAGGCAGCCTGTTTTTCTGGCCATTATTAATCCAGAAACCTTAATGATGAACATTTGTGTTATTGTCTACCCAAATTTAATTTATTTATGCAGCAGTTAATCTTGCAATCTGTTTTTCTCAAACGAGGGCAGATAATGGAGACACCGTTCTTTACAAGTCTTCAGGCTTTTAAATTCTGATAAAATCAGGATTCTTCACTGGGTCTTGCCCCAGCTCTGAATTAAACCACTTTAAATGTAATTATGGGACCTGGCCTTACAGCAGGAACATCCATTTAAAAAATTGATTGGTCAGGCTGTTCCACAAGACATTTTATGAGCAAACGATTGCAATGAGGCCAGAACTGTAATTTATAAAGGCAAAAAAGCAGGTAAATACTTTATTAGTGTTAATGAGAGGGTTGCCAGCTCACTGAGTCTCTTCTTTCCTTGCCAGCTACTTCACCGAGCCGTGGTGCCTGGCCCTGTTCCACGATCGTTTTATTGATCTCAGGAAAGAGTTACGCCAAATCTTAGCCTCCAAGGAGGTAAGAGTGATTAATGGATATGTGGATTATTCCTTGCAAATTATAAGCAGCTGATAGCTGTTGATCATTTAGACTTTTCCCTACATTCCCATTTTATGGTTTTACTTTTTATAACAACTGTATCTCATATAAGCAAACTGCGGAGCATGTAAATGCAGACTGTGATCTTTCAGGGAAAGTGATTTTATTTAAATCTTTTTATAGGGGGCAAATTTCTTTTTCCTTTTTACAAGGAACTGTATTTTTCTGATCAGCTCAGAGTGCTGGCAGAAAACTGAATCTGAGTTGCATCTACTTGCCCTCAAGAACGAAGGTTGCATTCCTTTAGTTTCTGCCTGTGTTTGCCAGCCATTTGCGGAACGTGTGTGTGTGTTGTTTTAAAGATGTACAGGGAAACCATCCAGTGTGCCTCAAAAGCACACTCCTTTTATAACCAGAACTTCTTTCTCAAAATACTACAGAATTAACTGGACATCAGGCTGCATAGCCCAAGGGCTCTGTGCTCAGCATGAAATTTGACTCTGCAGTATAAATAATGAGGTATTTGTGAAACTTTAAGTTAAAATACTTCTTTCAATACGAGAGTCTCTAGCAGAACTGTGGAACGTTAACAGCTGTGCTCAGCGCGTGGGTGAATCTCCAGCCTGGCTCTACCCTGCTTCACTCAGCCAAGGGCTGGGGCCTGGGTTAGCTTCCACCTCCTTTTACCGTCTATATGGGCAGCTCCCACGTCTCCACGGTCACTTCCACCTGGGAGTGCCCACACGCCTTATTGGACGGCAGCGCTAGAGAGCACACACCCCGTTCCCAGTGTGCTCCCCACTTAATCCCAGCTCTTGCTGTGATTTAAGGAGGATAGAGGAGCCACTGTTATCATCTTGACTTTCCCAGTGAAGAAACTGAAGTTTAGAGGGGTGGGGTTTTTTGGGGTTTTTGGGTTTGTTTGTTCTGTTTCGTTTTTGAGACAGAGTCTCCCTCTGTTGTGCAGGCTGGAGTGCAATGGCACAATCTCAGCTCACTGCAACCTCTGCCTCTCAGGTTCAAGCGATTCTCCTGCGTCAGCCTCCCAAGTAGCTGGGATTACAGGCACCCACCACCACGCCCAGCTAATTTTTGTATTTTTGGAGAGAAAGGGTTTCACCATATTGGCCAGGCTGGTCTTGAACTCCTGACCTCAGGTGATCCACCCGCCTCGGCCTCCCAAAATGCTGGGACTACAGGCGTGATCCACTGCGCCCGACCAGCTTAGAGCTTTTAAATCAGCTCCGTGGTGACACAGCAAGCTTCACACTCCAGGGTGTCTCACCCCAAAGGTGGGAACATGGTTACTGAACCATACGGGGCCGAAGTGGGTATCCTGGGACCTTCCCCTCAGTGCCCCCACTTTGAGTTTCACTCCCAGGGTCCGGCTGGGATGTAAATCATTTCCTAATCTGAAGCAGGCTTAGATTGGGAAACACAGGTTTAAATTTCAAACCAAACAGCAGTGACTTGGGATCCAGCAGGTAAATGCAACTGAGGGAGTGGAGGGCTGGGTGGCTGAATGCTCAGGTCAGAGGCTGCTGACGGCGTGCATGTGGTGATGGAATCCACTAAAGGCGCTGCAGGCCAAACAGGGCCCTGCACTTCACCCAGGGCTGCAGGAGGCCAGCCTAAGTGGAAACCTGAACCTGAGTTGTAAGCCTGGGGCTCACTGAATGCTCAGCTCCTCAGACACCTTCCTTCCTCGCAGAAATGTCATCTGTAGCTTCCAACTGCCCCTACAGTAAACGGCCCTTCGTTTCCAAGTGATCCCATCAAAACTCTGTGCCTCCGTCTTTCTTAACCCCAGAGTTGAGCTCTTCAGTTAACATTGTGCACAAAGCCAGGGGGGTTTTAGTCTTAAAGCTTAAAAGGGAAGCCACGGAAACTGTCAAGCCCAACACATCCACCACTTTTCATACAACTCACTGAGATACCCTCAAACTTTTACCTGTGTACAGATATTTGCTGTGGACCCGTTTGCTGTGAATGAACTCAGTGTGGACAGCAGGCCCAGGCAGCAGATCAGAAGTGGCCACAGACATTTGCCCAAGATACACACTAAAGGCCCTCCAGCCATTCTTGTGGGTCTTGTAGATTTCCAGAAAATGAAACCTCTGGAAGAAAAAACCTCCACTGGAGGACTGTTTTATCTTCAGCATTTCGTTTATCAGGTGGGAAAGGCCACAGAAAGTGGTGATGCGTGGAGTGGTGTCTGCCTAGCTCAGTTGGACTACGCAATGTGGCCTCGGCCAGACCCCCCATTCCTGCAGAACTGGGGCCAGCTGTTCCCACCTCAGAGACCTGTGGAGGAGTAGCAGAGGGGAAATGTGCGATGGCACAGAAGAGTGGCCCAGGGAGTGCCAGCCACCGTGAGCAGCCGCAGAGGTGACAGTGGAGACAGGCTGCTGTGGAAATGACCGCCACATGAGCAGACGTGCAGGAATTTCACCGAAGAGTTTGGTACTAGGAAAATAAAATAAAATGAATAGCCTGCGCTAAAGAATAATAGTAATTTCTTTTCTCAGATATTGAAATGAGGTACAAATGGCCAACAGGTATATGAAAAATGCTTAACATCACTAATCATCAGAGAAATAAAACTCAAAACTGCAGCGAGATATCATCTCACCCCAGTTACAATGGCTTTTATCCAAAAGACAGGCAATAACAAATGCTGGCGAGGATGGGGAGAAAAGGGACCCCCACACACTGTTGGTGGGAGTGAAAATTCGTACAGCCACTATGGAGGACAGTTTGGAGGTTCCTCAAAAAGCTAAAAATAAAGCTGCCATACGACCCAGCAATCCCACTGCTGGGTATATATCCAAAAGAAAGGAAATCAGTGTATCGAAGGGATACCTACACACTCATGTTTATCGCAGCACTACTCACAATAGCCAAGATAGGGGATTAACCTAAGCATCCAACAAATGAATGGATAAAAAAAATGTGGTCTATATACACAATGGAATATTACCCAGCCATAAAAATAAGGAAATCCTGTCATTTGCAACAACATGGATGGAACTGGAGGATATTATGTTAAGTAAAATATCCCAGACACAGAAAGACAAATATTGTATGTTCTCACATGTGTGTGGAAGCTTAAAAAAAAAAAATTGAACTCTTGGAGATAGTAGAATGACGGGCACCAGAGGTTGTGAAGGGTGGCAGAGAGGGGGTGGATAAAGTGGGGATGGTCAATGAGTACAAAAATACAGTTAGATAGGATGAAGAAGATCTAGTATTTGGTAACACAATAGGGTGACTATGGTTAACACTAATTTATTTTATATTCTAAGATAACTAAAAGAGTGGAATTGGAATGTTTCTAACACAAAGAAATGATAAATGCTTGAGGTGACGGATACTCCATTTACCCTGATTTGATCATTACACATTGTATGCCTGTATCAAAATATCACATGTACTCCATAAATAAATGCAATTATTATGTACTCATAATAATTAAAATTAAAATTTTTTTAAATATTCAAATGATGTAACCCATTTTATTTCACTTTCTACCTTGTCTTCTGGGAAGTACAGAAGTTCAATCCCATTAACTATGATATTCTAGAGCTTGGTATATCAATTTTCTTCTCCTTTCACATGTAAAGAAAGTAAGAAAAGACTATTACCTATCTATTATCTATGAATGTTGTTAGAAGTCATCTGTTATGAAGATTAGAATCATTATAATGTGGGCCAGGTGCAGTGGCTCATGCTTGTAATCCCAGAGTGTAAAGCACTCTGGGAGGATGAGGCAGGCGGGTCACCTGAGGTCAGCAGTTAGAGACTAGCCTGGCCAACATGGTGAAATCCAATCTCTACTAAAAATACAAAAAATTGGTCAGGCATGATGGCGGGTGCCTATAATCCCAGCTACTCGGGAGGCTGAGGCAGGAGCCTCTCCTGAACTCAGGAGGCGGAGGTTGCAGTGTGCTGGGATGGCGCCACTTCAGTCCAGCCTGGGAGACAAGAGTGAAACTCCATGGCTCACGCCTGTAATCCTAGCACTTTGGGAGGCCAAGGCAGGTGGATCGCCTGAGGTCAGGAGTTCAAGACCAGTCTGGCCAACATGGTGAAACCCCATCTCTACTAAAAATACAAAAATTAGCTGGGCATGGTGGCAGGTGGCTGTAGTCCCAGCAACTCGGGAGGCTGAGGCAGGAGAATTGCTTGAACCTGGGAGGTGGAGGTTGCAGTGAGCCCAGATTGTGCCATTGCACTCCAACCTGGGTGACAAGAGCAAAACTCCGTCTCAAAAAAAAAAAGAATATAACATTTATTTTTAAAAAGCAAACTCATTCCAAGATATCGTGAATGCTCTTGTGGCGGTAAAGAGAGGAACACTGGCACTGCATTATTTAGCTGCAGACAAAGCCACAGTATCACTGACCAAGGTGAAATCTTATTCAGTCAAAATGATCCTTCAAAATCCTTTAGGAAAGATATAACAATTATAACCATATACTCACTTAACAAAAGAACCACAAAATATATGAATACAAGCAGAATTGAAAGAAGAAATAGTTCTAAAATAATAATGCAGACTTTTGTATCTTACTTTCAGTAATGACTAGAACAACCAGATAGAAAATCAATAAGGAAATAGATGACTTCAATAGCACTATAAGCCAAGTGGACCCAACAGTCATGGATGAAATTCTCTGTTCAACAGTAGAATGCACATTCTTCTCAAGTGCACACAAAACATTCTCCAGGATAGGTCATGTGTTAGGCCACAAAACAAGTGCCAATACATTTTAACAGATTAAAATCATACAAAGTATATTCTCCAACCACAGTGGAATGAAGCTGGAAATCAGTAACAGAAGGAAGATTGGAAAAATTCACAAATTTGTGGAAGTTAAATAACACATTCTTAAGCAACCAGTGCATCATAAAAGAAATAAAAAAAGGGATATTAGAAATGCTTATAGATGAATGAAAACTAAGATACAACATACCAACATTTATGAGATCCAAAGAAAACAGAATTTAAAGCTATAAGTGCCTACATAAAAAGAACTCAAATCAGGAACCCGATTTTATAACTTGAGGAACTAGGAAAAGAAAACCAAACTAAGCCTAATGCCAGCAGAAGAAGATAAATAATAAGGATTAGACCAGAGATAAATGAAATAGAGAATAAGAAAATAGAGAAAATCAATAAAACCACAAGTTAGTTCTTTGAAAAGATCAACCAAATTGATAAACCTTTAGCGAGACTGACTAAGAAAAAAGACTCAGATTACTAAAGTCAGAAATACAAGTGGGGACGTTACTATCAACCTTACAGAAATAAAAAAGGATTATGAGAAAATGCCATGAATAATTATTTGCCAACCAATTACATAACCTAGATGAAATGGACAAATTATTAGAAATGAACAAACTAGGCTGGGCACAGTGGCTCACGCCTGTAATTTCAGCACTTTGGGAGGCCAAGGTGGGCTGATCATGAGGTCAGGAGTTCGAGACCAACCTGACCAACATGGTGAAACCCTGTCTCTACTAACAATACAAAAATTAGCCCAGCATGGTGGCACATGCCTGTGACCCCAGCTACTCAGGAGGCTAAGGCAGGAGAATCACTTGAACCTGGGAGGCGGAGGTTTCAGTGAGCCGAAATCATGCCATTGCACTCCAGCCTGGGCAATAAAGCAAGACTCCGTCTCAAAAAAAAAAAAAAAAAAAAAAGAGAGAAATGAACAAACTAAAAGCTGACACAAGAAGAAATAGAAAATCTCAACAGAGCTATAATAAGTAAAGACCTTGAATCGATAATCAAAAACCTCACACAAAGAAAAGCCCAAGACCAGATGGCTTCGCTAGGGAATTCTATCAAACATTTAAAGAATTAACAACAATTCTCTTGAACTCTTCCAAAAAACAGAAGAGGTTGGAACTATTCAATGAGATCAGCACTACCCTGATACCAAAGCTAGACAAAGACACTGCAAGAAAAGAAAACTTACAGACCAACATCCCTTTTAAATTTAGAAGCAAAAATAGCCAGCAGATTATTAGCAAACCAAATCCAGCAGCATATTAAAGGACTAAACACCCAGCTAGTGAGATTTACCCCAGGAATGTAAGGGTAGTTCAACATATAAAAATGAATCAATGTAATACACCACTTTAATAGAACAAAGAGGAGGCTGGGCACAGTGGGTCACGCCTATAATCCCAGCACTTTGGAAGGCCGAGGCGAGCAGATCATTTGAGATCAGGAGTTTGAGACCAGCCTGACCAACATGATGAAACCCTGTCTCTAGTAAAAATACAAAAAAATTAGCCAAGCATAGTGGCACACACCTGTAATCTCAGCCACTCACAAGGCTGAGGCAGGATAATCTCTTGAACCCAGGAGGTAAAGGTTGCAGTGAGCCAAGATTGTGCCACTGCACTCTAGCCTAGGCAATAGAGCGAGATTCCGTATCAAAAAAAAAAAAAAAGAACAAAGGGGAAAAAACCACTATCATCTCAATTGGTGCAGAAAAAGCATTTGACAAAAAAACTGTCAATAGAAGGGAATGTCTCCAATCTGATAAAGGATGTTTATGAAAAACCCACAGATAACATCACACTCAGTAATGAATTACTGAAACCTGAATTCTTATCCCTGAGATCTGGAATAAGACAAGGATGCCTGCTTTCACCACTTATATTCAGCATGGTTTTGGAAGTTCTAGCCAGAGCAATCAGGCAAGAAAAAGATATAAAAGACATCCACATTGGAAAGGAAGAAGTAAAACTATCTCCATTCTCAGGTGATGTGATCCTAAAGAATCCACAAAATAACTATTAGAGCTAAGAAATGAAATTAGCAAAGTGGCAGAATATTAAATCAACACACAATAATCCATTATCTACATTAGCAGTTGTATTAATCTGTTTGCATTGCTTTAGAAGAACACCTGAGACTGGGTAATTTATAAAGAAAAGAGATTTGGCTCATGGTTCTGCAGGCTGTACATGAAGTACATGTACTGGCATCTGCTTCTGGTGAGGGCCTCAGGAAATTTCCAATCATGATGGAAGGTGAAGGAGGAGACAGTGTATCACATGGCAAGAGAGGGAGCAAAAGAGAGAGGGAAGTGGTGCCAGGTTCTTTTAAACAACCAGATCTAGCGTGAACTCAGAATGAGAACTCACTCATTACCACGAGGACAGCAGCAAGCCATTCATGAGGGATCCTCCCCAGGACCCAAACACCTCCTCCAGATCCCACTTCCAGCATTGGGGATCCCAATCTAGCATGAGAGTTGAAGGGGACAAAACATCCAAACCATATTAGCAGTTAATAATTTGAAAATGAAATTAAGAAAACAATTATAATAGCATTAAAAAGAATAAAATACTTGGGAATAAATTTAACCAAAATAGGGCAAGGCTTATACAATGAAAACTACAAAACATTTTTGAAAGAAGTGAATGACTACCTAAATAAATGGGACAACATCTGTGTTCATGCATTTGAAGACTTTATATTGTTAGGATGGCAATACCACCCCAAAAATTCTACAATTCAGTACGATCCTATCAAAATTCCAAGGGTATTTTTAAAAAGAAATGCAGGTCCTAAGTTCCTACGGAAATGGAAGGGACTCCAAATAGCCAAAACTATCTTGGAGGAAAAAAGGAACAAAGTTGAAGAACTCACATTTTCTTACTACAAAGCCACAGTAACCAAGACAGTGTGATACTTGCATGAGAATAGATCTACAGATCAATGGAATAAAATTCAGAATCCAGAAGTAAACCTATTTACATGAAAATATGTTCAGCATCAATAATTATTAGGGAAATGCAAATCAGAACCATAATGAGATAGCACTTTACATCCACTAGGATGGCTATAATACAAAACAAGGGGGGAAATAGTAAGGATGTAGGGAAGATGGGAACTGAATTGCTGGTGGGAATGTAAAATTACACCTGCTATAGAAAATGTTTTGATGGTTCCTCAAAAAGTTACACACAGAATTACCATATGACTCAGCAATTGCACTTCTAAATATATATCCAAAAGAACTGAGGCTGGAAGTGGTGGCTAACACCTGAAATCCCAGCACTTTGGGAGGCTGAGGTGGGCAGATCATCTGAGGTCAGGAGTTCAAGACCAGCCTGGCCAATGTAATGAAACCACATCTCTACTAAAAATACAAAACTTAGCCGGACGTGGTGGTGCGCACCAGTAGTCCTAGCTACTCAGGAGGCTGAGGCAGGAGAATTGCTTGAACCCAGGAGGTGGATGTTGCAATAAGCTGAGATCACATCACTGCACTCCAACCTGGGTGACAGAATAAGACTCCATCTCAAAAAAACAAAAGAAACAAACAAAGAATTGAATGAGGTATTTTAATGATTGCTTGTACAAGAATCTTCAAAGCAGCACTGGTTAGAACAGCCAGAAGGAGGAAACAACCCAAATGTCCATCAACATATCAACGGATAAACAAATGTGGTCTAGCCACACAATGGAATAGTATTCAGCCATGAAGAGAAATGAGGCACTGATACAAAGCACGTGAACCTCAAAACATTATGCTAGAAGGCAGAAAAAGCATTTGATAAAATTTGCATCCTTTCATGATTAAAAAAAAAAAAAAACCTCTCAACAATCAGGTATAAAAGGAATGTTTCTGAACACAATAAAGGCCATATATGACAAGCCCACAGCTAACATCATTCTCAGTGGTGAAAAGTTGAAAGCTTTTCCTCTAAGATCAGCAACAAGACAAGGATGCCCACTCTTGCCACTTCTGTTAATCATAGGACTAGAAGTCCTAGCCAGAGCAATTAGGGAAAAAGAAGAAGTAAAAAGCATCCAGCTAGGACAGGAAGAGGTGAAATTGTCTCTGTTTGCTGATGATATGATCTTATATACATAAAATCCTTAAAGACTCCACAAAAAAACTGGTAGAACTGGTAAGTGAGTTCAGTAAAGTTGCAGGATACAAAACCAACATACAAAAGTCAGTAGTGTTGGCTAGACGCGGTGGCTCACACCTGTAATCCCAGCACCTTGGGAGGCCAAGGCAGCCGGATCACCTGAGGTCAGGAGTTCAAGACCAGCTTGGCCAACATGGTGAAACCCCATCTCTACTAAAAATACAAAAAATTAGCCAGATGTGGTGGCAGGTACCTGTAATCCCAACTACTCAGGAGGCTGAGGCAGGACAATCTCTTGAACCCAGGAGGCGGAGGTTGCAGTGAGCCAAAATCATGCCACTGTACTCCAGTCTGAGTGAGACTCCATCTAGAAAAAAATAGTAATACTGTTGATACACACTAACAATAAACTATCTGAAAAAGAAATTAAGAAAGTAATTCCATTTACAAAGCATAAAAAAAAAATACTTAGGAGTTTTTAACCAAGGAGTTAAAAGATCTGTATAATGAGAGCTATAAAACATTGATGAAAAAAATTGAAGCCAATACAAATAAATGGAACGATATCATGTGTTCATAGATTAGAAGAATTCATATTGTTAAAATGTCCATACTACCCAAAGCAATCTGCAGATTCAACGCAATTCCTATCAAAATGCCAATGTCATTTTTCACAGAAACAGAAAAGACAATCTTAAAAATCGTATGGAACCACAAAAGACCCACAAATAGCCAATACAATCTTGAGAAAAAGCAAACAAACAAAAACTGGAGGCATAACACTACCTGATCTCAAAATATATTTCAAAACTATAGTAATCAAAACAGCATGTGTATTAGTCCATTTTCACACTGTTATAAAGAACTTCCCTGAGACTAAGTAATTTACGAAAGAAAGAGATTTAATTGACTCACAATTCCATATGGTCAGGGAAGCCTCAGGAAACTTACAATCATGGTGGAAGGGGAAGCAACCACCTTCTTCACAAGGTGGCAGGAGCATGAGAAGAGCAAAGGAGGAACTTCCGAACACTTATAACCATCAGATCTCATGAGAACTCACTCACTATCAGGAGAACAGCATAGTTCTCAGCATAGTTCGCCCCCATGATCCAAACACCTCTGTCATTTGACAGACACATGGGGATTACAAATCAAAATGAGATTTGGGTGGGGACACAGAGCCAAACCATATCAGCATGGTACTTCCATAAAAACAGATAAATGTACCAGTGGGACAGGATACAAAGTCATAGATAAACCTACACATTTACAGTCAATTGATTTTTGACAGAAGTGCCAAGAACACACAATGGGAAAAGGACAGTCCCTTCAATAAATGGTATTAGAAAAACTGGATATCTACATGCAGAAGAATGAAATCGGACTCTTCTCTCAGCCCATACACAAAAATCAATTCAAAATGGAGTGAAGACTTAAACATAAGACCAGAAACTGTAAAACTTCTAGAAGAGAACATAGGAGAAATAGTTCTTGACATTGGTCTCAGAAAGGATTTTTTTGGATGTGACACCAAAAGCACAGGCAACAAAAGCAAAAACAGACAAGTGGGTCTGCATCAAATGTAAAAGCGTCTGCACAGCAAAGAAAACAACAGAGTGAAGAGACAGCTCACAGACTGGGAGAAAATATTTCCAAATCATACATCTGATTTGATGTATGATATCCAATTTTAGCTAATATCCAAAATATATAGGGAACTCACACAACTCACTGACAGGAAAACAAATGGCCTGATATAAACATAAGCAAAGGACCTGAATAGACACTTCTCAAAAGAAGACATGCGGTAGGTCCTCAAATAACATCCTTTCGTTGTAACATTGATGAGGAAAAGAAAGTCATTCCTGGGCCACTGTCTGTGGAGTTTGCATGTTCTGCCCATGTCTGTGTGCATTGTGGGTTTTCACCAGGTACACTGGAGTTCAAAGATCAGAAAAAAACAAAACACCACGCTAAGTGAAAAGAGCCAGACACGAAAGGTTAATTAGCATGTCTAAATGGTCCCAGTGTGCATGAGTGTGGGTGCAGGTGTGGGTGGGAATGTACCCTGTGATGGGAAGGGTCCTGTTCATCATGGGTTCCTGCTTTGTGACCTGAGCTGCCAGGATAGGCTCCAGCAACCCACCACCCAGAACTGAAATAATTCGGTAAATAATTACCTTACTTGTTTATGTTAATCTTTCTTAAATGTATTATAGCCCACAATTATTTTAGTGTTTAATATTAGAAGTGTTTTTGATCTTTATTTAGAAGTTTGGTGATGTTTTTGTGACCACAAATATGCTGTCGGAACTTCACTTTTGTTCTTATCAATTAACCTATGGTAAAATTTGTTTTGATACATGTTATCTCACTTAAAGTTACAGTTTCTAGGATGCTATGAGGACTTACTGTGACCAAAAGATATATTTAAAAAAGGATCAACCTCATGTATCATCAGTGAAATGCAAATTAAAACCACAGTGAGCTACCACCTCACCCTTGTTAGTATGGCTGTTATAGATAAAAGGTTGGCAAGGATGTGGAGAAAGGGGAATTCTTGTTCGCTGTTGGTGGTAATATAGATTGGTTCAGCCATTTTGGAAAACAGTATGGAGGTTCCTCAAAAAACTAAAAATAGAATTACATATGGTCCAGCAATCTCACTTTTGGGTCTGTATCCAAATGAAATCAGTGTATCAAAGAAATATCTGCATTCTTATGCCTATTGCAGCCTATTCAAAATAGCCAGGACATGAACTGAACCTAAGTGTTCATCAGCAGATGAATGGATAAAGAAATTATGGTATATATGCACAATGGAATACTATTCAGCCTTAAAAAAGAGGAATTTCTGTTCTGTCATTTTCAACAACATGGATGAACCTGGAGGACATTATGCTAAGTATAATATGCTCAATACAGCCGGGCACGGTGGCCTGTAACCCCAGCACTTTGGGAGGCCGAGGCAGGTGGATCATTTGAGGTCAGGAGTTCAAGAGCAGCCTCGTCAACATGGTGAAACCTCGTCTCTACTAAAAATACAAAGATTAGCCAGGTGGTAGTGGTGTGCACCTGTAATCCCAGCTACTCGGGAGGCTGAGGCAGGAGAATTGCTTGCACCCAGGAGGCAGAGGTTGTGGTGAGCCGAGATCGTACCGTTGCACTCCAGTCTGGGCAACAGAGTGAGACCTTGTCTTAAAAAAAAAAAAAAAATCAGGTACAGAAAGACAAATACTGCATGATCTCACTTACATGTGGAATCTAAAGAAGTTGAATTCATGAGGGTAATGAGGGGAGGAAGGGGTGGTCACACTGTGTGAAGGGAGATGGTCACACTATTGAGGGGAGGTGGTCACACTGTGAGAAGGGAGGTATTCTCACTATGAGAGAAAAAGTGATCATATTGTGTGAGGGGAGGTGGTCACACTGAGAGAAAAAGTGGTCACACTGCATGAGGGTAGGTGTTCACACTGAGGGGAGTGGTCATGCTGAGAGAAAAAGTAATCACACTGTGAAAGGGGAGGTGGTCACACTGAGGGGAGGTGGTCACACTGAGGGGAGGGAGTCACATTGTGAGAGGGGAGGTGGTCACACTGTGTGAGGAGAGGTGGTCACACTGTGAGAGGGGAGGTGGTCACCTTGTGAGAGGGGAGGTGGTCACACTGTGATGGGAGGTGGTCACACTGTGAGAGGGGAGGTGGTAACACTGTGAGAGGGGAGGCGGCCACACTGTGAGGGGAGGTGGTCACATTGAGAAGAGCTGGTCACACTGAGGGGAGGTGGTCATATTGTGAGTGAGGAGGTGGTCACACTGTGAGGTCACACTGAGTGGTCACACTGAGAAGAGGTGGTCACACTGAGAGGAGGTGGTCACATTGAGGGGAAGTGGTCACACTGAGGGGAGGTGG
>NC_045453.1:41766080-41776792 GCF_002776525.5 Piliocolobus tephrosceles | reverse complement strand
TGGTCACATTGAGGGGAAGTGGTCACACTGAGGGGAGGTGGCTATACTGTGAGGGAAGGTGGTCACACTGTGAGGGGTGGTAGTCATTACTGAAGGGAGGTGGTCACACTGAGGGGAGTGGTCACACTGAGGGGAGGTGGTCACACAGTGAAAGAAGATGATCACAGTATGACAGGTCATCCTTCAAGAGGCAAGTGCCCAAAAATCTGTTTACAATCTAGAGCAATATTTCCCTGAAATAAACTTTAAAAGTGATTTTACACCATTTAACCCAGTGTCAGAACAGCAGCATACAATATGAGCTCGAAATCTTGTATAATTTTAATAAGGTAATTGTTGTTGGTTGGTTTGATACAGTTCTCCAGAAAAATTAAGGAAGAAAGAGCCAACCTCATATACGTTGCAGAATATATCCACGAGGCTTTACTGGTGGCACCCAAAGTTTTCAGCACCTCCAGTATTTAGTTGTGAGAATCAGTTGCTTTTTCCCTATCATTGCCTTTGTCTCTTTGGTTTAACTCCGAATTCCTGCAACCCCCACTGACTGCTCTTTCCAATGCGTGCATAATCTCCAACACCTTGTTGTGTCTTGCTTAGCCAAGTGGCAGTGACTCTATGCCTCCATATAGCTTGAGTCTGTATTTCTATCTATAAGCTCTTATCACCAGTAAGTTAATAATCCAACAAAACCCTGCAAGTAATTGCCTTTTCTGTTCAAAATAGAAGGAATTATTGGAAGTTGAAATAAATGTACCATCGGAGTCCACAGACTCTTGATCTACAGTGATGTTCAAGAATCACGGTGTTTGGAAAGCACCCAGCTCAACCCTGGGGGATGTGCTTTCTAGAAGTACCCTACTCTGGAGGGCAGATATGCGGCGGTGAAGCAAATATAGCAGATGTTATCTGTGGAGTCCAGGCGGGGGCGTGCAGGTGCCCACTGGACAGTTCTTCAACTTATCTCTGAAAATGTTTATAATGAAATGTTGGGAAAATCTCTACTACACCGTACCTGTGTACAGCATAGGATTCTCAACTTCAAACAACTTTATTCTTTCTAAGTCCTATCTCTTCAAATGTATCAATAAAATTTGACTTGACCGTGAATTTATTCTAAGGTTTTAAAATCCCATTTCTTGGGAATTATAACCAAGAAAACCATCTAGGACCTTTCAAGTAAAAAGGTTTAATCACTCCTTTTTTTATTATTATTATTATTTTTAAAATGGGCAGGGCACAGTGGCTCACACCTGTAATCCCAGCACTTTGGGAGGCTGAGGCGGGCGGATCACCTGAGGTGGGGAGTTCCAGAGCAGCCTGACCAACATGGAGAGACCCTGTCTCAATTAAATATACAAAATTAGCCAGGTGTGGTGGGCCACGCCTGTAGTCCCAGCTACTCGGGAGGCTGAGGCAGGAGAATCGCTTGAACCCGGGAAGCGGAGGTTGCAGTGAGCCCAGATCACGCCATTGCACTCCAGCCTGGGCAACAACAGCGAAATTCCTTCTCAAAAAACAAACAGAAACAACAACGACAACAAAACAAGTATGATGATTTTTATCTGAAAATGAAGGGCTTGAAATTACTAACCTGGATGACTCTTAAGGACATTATACTAAGTGATATAAGCCAGTCACACACAAAAAAAAATACTACACGGTTCCACTCATATGAGGTGCCTCTGTAGTCACGTTCACAGAGGCAGAGGTGGTTTCCAGGGCCTGGAGGATGGGAGGGTAGGGAGCTGCTGTTTAATAGAGACAGCATTTCAGTTGACGAAGATGGAGAAGTCCTGGAGATGGACAGTGGTGAGGGTTACACAGCAATGTGAATGTACTTCATGCCACTGAAGTGTACACCTAAAAATTATTAAAATAAGACATTTTATGTTATTGTATACTTTGCCACGATTAAATTTTCAAAAGCTAGGAAAAAAGTGACCATCCTTGCACAGCTGACTACTATCGTTTTCATTTTCACGAAACTGCCCTGTTACAACTGTGCAGGGTCCAATTAATTTCTGTATCTGGCCTCTTACTGTGTTTTACAGGAGGAAGACCTTCCTTCCATAGAGCAGTTAGCCCATCAGATAGAAGATGAGGAAATAAACCCGACTGAGAAGCCCAGGCAATACCTCAAAAGAGTCTTCGAGGAATCCATCTACAAAACCCTGGTGGAGAGAAGCGCTCTTGACTACCTACGCTATAATCGCTACCACCTGCCCATGTATGCGTGGCCAGGCATCATTTAGTTGTAGGCAGGGTCTCCCCTTTATGGTTTTCATTTATTTAGTTCCTGGAAACTTGCTCTGTAGAAATAGAAAAGTTCTCAGCAGCCTGGTATGACAGTGAAGCCGGCCCCTGGTGGTTTTGTTCATTCCTTTCCTTCCCTGACTTATGCCTGTAGTTTTCTATCATCCCAGTAGGTGGCACATGGCCGTGTGCCTCTCTTCTGGGGCAGGCTCGCTTTACAAATCCCAGGCATGTTTCTCTGCAGAATAATCCATTTCGGCAATAAAATGAGATCATACTGTGTAAAACTTGTTTTACCTTGGGTGTGATTCTGTTTGATTTCCTGGAAACTTCTGCTGCCAGTCTTGTTAGTTCTTCACATGTTTACCCAGCAATACTTATGGGTGATAAAAAAGAAAATATGCCCAGAATGGAAAGTTAGTAAACAGAGGATGAGAAATTAAATCTATATAGTCCAACATCAGAAGCAGTGATTGTGTAGGAAAGCTTACATGACCTTTGGAAAGGAGGAGGCTGTATTTCTGTTTCAAATGGCAGACAAGGAGCCTAAAGTCACAGAAAAGTTGGATGCTCAAGGGGTTCACGCATAGGTTTTAGATTAGAACGTGGTAAGGTGGTAATGGGAAGTTCATCTAAGTTCACTTTCTTTGATCCTTAGCACTGCTGCTTTGCATTGGGGCGAGGGTGAGGGGGTCCCTAGTACATACACGTCAGCTATAATGTGGATCAGAAACCCTTTTTCTTATAAATAAAGCAAATTAATTGCCCACTAGAAACTGCATGGATTCAGGAATGAGGGGCAACAGCACATAAGATGGTTCTCATTTATTGGGTCTGTCTTAGTAGATAGTGTGACACACTTTTCCACAGCAGGGCTTAACATCGGTTTTTGTGAACAATTCCAGTTTTTTGTTCATGTGTTACATTTCAGGTAAATGTTGAGCAAAAATTGGCACAAGATAAGGGATACACAACTATTAGACGGAAAATCAGAGCTGGCATTACAGTATTGTAGACACATTATCAAACTCTCTGCTGCAAAGTGCCAACTTGTTGGAACTGCAAAGTTATTTTATATTGATATTTCTGCAAAATAAAATTGTTCCAGAATGCTGGACTCTTGATTTTCCCAAGGCAGGCAAAAGCAAGCAATAAATGGTCCTAATTCCTTCACATGTGCGTTTTCCACAAATGCATGGGTCACTGTGGGGAGGGTCCAGCATTGGCCATATGGTACATACTGTGTCACTTGAATAGGGAACAATTGCTACTGGTCCACTCTTCAGAATTCAGACCCAGCACACGTGAAACCATATTTCAGGGGCTGGTGAATGAGTCGGCTCAAGCAACTCTCCTCCCCTATCCCTTTCCCCTGAAAGGACCTGGGTCAAACTCATAAGTAAAAGGAGTAAGTTTCTGTGACAGGTCCTGGAACCCTTTGATGGAGATTAACAGAACAACCTCAGAAGATCAACAGTTATGACTTCTGTGACCAACTATTAGCATTAAAAAGCCTCTAGTCACATAAAAGTGACCCCAAATGACAATGTCAACCTTAATACAAAATCATGCATAAATATGACAATTTAAGTTTTCCTTTGCTGCCTTTTGAAAAAGGAGTGTTGGAGCTCCATAAGTATCACAGCAAACTTGAAAATATCTAGAATATATTTTAGTCTACAAAGTGTATTGGGTGACATTATTTTAATCCTTATGTCACACTTAGAAAGTGGGTAATTTACAGGATATTTAGCATATATGCTAAATAATTTCCTGAATCTAAGAATCTTAGCATATCTGTTCAGACTTGAAAACTTGATCACTGAACAAGTTTCCTAAGAATAAAAGAGGAATTCAAGAGTTGTTGGTTATAACTTGCAATTGACTATTCTAAGGGCTTTGGGAAAATAACGGTGAAGATAAAGCCTGGCAAAAGGAAGGGCTTGAAAGAGACCAATATTTGGACTTGGCTTGCACAAGGCATGAATTCTGTAAGTGGAATGAATGCTTGGCATCTCTACATATTTCAGCACTTGCTGCTGAGCTGGGGAAATCTTGGCTTCTAAGCTTGATCTTGGAATTCTACAGTTTTAAGCAAAGAATATTAATAAAAAAACACCAAAGTTAATTTTCCAAAGTTTTATTCTCCCAAATCACATGCAACAACCCCGCCTTCTGATGCCTCTAATTGCTCTCCCGACAGGTGTTGGTTTTTAATAAAGAGTGTAACCACCGCCTTTCCAAAAAATGGCTTCTTACGGTTTTATTACACTCAAACATTACAGGAGGGCAAGAGAAAAATCAACGATGAAGTGAGGGAGGGAAGGAAATATGGCATGGAGCATAAAATGTAAAGCCAGCCAATCAATATTTACCCTTTCAAGGGTGGGGGAGGGAGAGAGAGCGCGCGCACCCGAGTGAGCCAGTGTTAGCCAAGAAGCAGGGAGCAGGGCTCGAAAGTCGCCGAGTGCGAGGAGCTGTTGATTGTTTTCTGGTTGAAAGAAGAAGTGATGATAAGGCTGGGATAAAGTGAGCGCCGGCAGGGGCGCAGAGCCGGGCAGCTGTATGCTAATGCTCACAGAAACCAAGCCTCCGCGTCCCCCATGAAAGCAGGCGACCGGGAGGCCACACATCACTGAACAAATAGGCTCTCTCTAGACAAATAAAATAACACACATTGGCCTGTGGGGAGTGGGGGGAGAATAAGAGCAAGGAGGAGAGTGGGGGGAGAGTGAAGGAGGGGGGAGAGAGAAGCAAAGAGAGGAGGGGAGAGTAGGGGAGACTGGGACAGGGGTGGGGGGAGCAGAGGGAGACAGGACAGAAACAAGCAAGGGAAGACCCAGGAGAGAGGGACGAGAGGAGAGAGAGGAGCAGAGAGACAGCAGAAAGGGCTGGGGGAACTGGATGGGGAGGGAGGGCCAGTGGGAAGAAGGGGCTGGGAGAGAGGAAGGGGGCCAGTCCTGGCGGGGGAGACCACAGGGGGGGAGGGACTAGGAGTGAAAGGGATGGGGGGAGAGAGAGCAGGGAGAGGTGAGACCGTGGGGAGCAAGAAAGGAGGGGAAGGAAAAGAAGGGAAGAGACAGAAGGGGAGAGAAGGATAGGAGGAGCGAGGAGGCGGATGACACAAGGAGGGAACTGGAGGGCCAGGGAGGAGAGCAGGGACGGGAGAAGAGGGAAAGGCGGAGGGGAGAGGACCGGCGGTGGTGGGGGAGGAGCACCCCCTAACCCCATAGCAAAAACGCACACCAAGGTAGAAAGTATGCCCTTGTGGCCCCCAGGAGCCTGGCTGCCTCTTCGTCCTCCTACGGCAGGCGAGGTGGGGTGCAGGTGTGAGTGGGGTGGGAGGAAGGGGAAAGGATCGGGGTCGCCGCGGCCTTTCTGGTCAGTTTCGCTGGGTTTTGTCAGTTCCGTTTGAGACCGAGGCGCACGGACCAGCTGCCGCCAGCACCTCACAGGTGGAGGTCACCTCCTGCACCCCAAGTTCAATGTCATCCCAATGAGTCCAGTGCCGTCCTGATTCTCCCTGACCTAATTCCCTGGTTATGACTTTCTCGCCTTCCAGGCTTCGCCTCTGCCAGCTTTCGCCGACACCGCCCTTCCCGCCGCCCGCCCGGGCCTTCCTACCCGCTCTCCTCCCTCCCTAGCCCGACGGTCCCACCGAGGCAAAAACAAACAGCCCTAAGGGCACTTCAAGGAGCGTGCAGTGGTCCCGACGGTACTCTCGGGGGGATAAAAGAGGCGGCCAGTCACGCCGTCGGTCCCCGGCCGAATAATGGGCGCGCAGCACATTGCCAGGGGGCACTTGAAACTCGAGGGGAGGGAAATACTTGAGCGCTGTCCCTCCCCGCGAGGGCGCACGGCGCAGCCTCGCGGATCGTCCCTTGTTCGCTCTCTTTCATGCACTCTCCTTTTGTGTGGAATTATTTAAACGGGAGATCCCTGGCAGCTTTATGCTAATGCACGGAACAAAGGCAACGGCCCGCGGGCGGGAGGCCCGGAAGGTGCCTGGGGCCGGGCCGGGCGGGGTGGCGGGCAGGCGGGCTGCGCGTGTCTCTCGCGTGCCCCTGGGACTGACACAACAACCCCTCATTCCTGCAAATACAAAGCCTCTCACCGGCTCGGGTCCGGCGCGCCAGGCGCAGGGAGGCGCTGGTCCCTCCGGGCGGCGGGCACTGCAGCGGCAACGTACGGTTCCTGCCCGGTTGTGGCTCCAGGGACTGAGGGCCGGGAGTAGGGGCTTCTGTGAAGCCAGAAGAGAAGTCTGCAGCAGAGTGGGGGATGGCGGGCGCTGACAACTGCCCCCCAACGCCGACGTCTCCAAACGCGCTACCCTCTGTGGGGTGAGAATGCGGGCCCGTCCGGCTCCTCCCGTAAGGCGAGGGCGGCCTGTTCTAGACACCCCAAGGAGCCAACTCCTCCGTAGAAGTTCCCTGCTTCTGCTCTTATTTCCAAGCTTCGCGCTTTCTACAAACTCCCGGTTGCCTTGACTTTGATTTCCAGCCGTGGTAAGGGTCACAGTGAAACACTGCGCGCGCCCCGACGGCACCCCCGCACACCAGGATAGGAGAAATTGCAGCGCCTGTGGCCTCGGGCTCGGCAGTGGTCAGAGGAAGAACCCACCGCGGGGTCCGCAAGGGCAAGAAATGCAGAGGCCCGGGATTTTTCCAAAGCGCTGGCCAGGACCCCGAAGGAAGGGGAGGAGTCGCCTAAAGCCCGGGGAAGGACACTTAGGTGATCTGCCTTGGATCCTTATGCTGACTGCCTTTGGCGAAGTCCCCCTGGAGATGGGCAAATCCACGCTGTTTCCCCCAACTTAACTTCACGCGGTCCCTTCTCCGACTCGCGTGCGCTAAGGCCGGCGTCGGGGGCGCAGTGTGGTGGCGCTTTGCTCTTCTCAAGCGAAGACAAATATCTCGACCCGATGTTCCCATCCATGAGGGCACACAGGTTCTGAGAAAATCACGCAGAAGGCGGCTGCGATCCACGACCCAGGCTGGGCTACACCTGCTTGGAGGTCGCTGGTGTGTGCTTGCGCGCACGGGCAGCCCAATTCCTTCCCAGCCCCAGGTGGTGAAATTAGTTTTCAATACTAGTACCTTTCAAGTTTCCATTTATTTTGACTGACCCGTCTGAAAGCAGATTTCATTTAGGCTGGCAAGACTAGAAGCCACAAATAAAGAAAAAGAAACGGATTCATTGAATCTCAGTATCTCAGTAGCGTTCAATAGATTCCCTTGGCTAAATTCAGAGCCCTGTTTGAATTCACTCAGGCAAGAATTTTTTGTTGTTGTTGTTGGTAGCGGTACCGGTTCCCCATCCCCACGGCTTATTTACAATTATGGGTATTGTTATTCTTAAAGGATTCACAAGGTGACTAACTCTGTTATCTGTTGAATAGAAGGAGTGTTACATATGCAAGACCGAATGTAGCAGGCCGAGCCCCCGCCCTGTACTATTCTCCAATCCAGATGGGATTCGTGATTAGAAAATAAAATTGGCGAAAGCTGTCTCGGAATCCTTTTCCCACTTCTAATTTCATCAGCACTATTAATCAGCGCTCAAATGAGCAAGGAAATAACATCAGTTACTTCAAGATAGAAATACATTTATAAATTTTAGATAAACTCATTTTAAGCTTTCTAACTTTTGGGGAGACTAGCACTCACCACAGCATTTTTAAAACTAGGGTGAGACTTGTCAAAATATATTTCACTATATGCATTCTTCCCTTTTCAGTGTGTGGGTTAAAATATTACAAACAAAATTATCAAATATCTTTCCCTTGATTAACCAACTTGATTAACCCCTGAATTAACTAAGCCTAACAACAGTCCCCATCACAACTTATGACTCATGTGGACTCTATTTTTACATGTTTAATTTCTACGCCAGGGTATTTTCAGAGGGAAAATCCAAAACAATTAAATACCTTTAGTGGAATTAAGCATAAGTAAAACTCAGCAAAATCTGTCTGGTATACAGAGCTTTGCAGAAAAATGTTTCCTTCTCTTTCAATAAAGTGACATTTTCCTCAGAGCGTATGACATTTTATATGGCTTGGCTATTTGTTCCCCAGTGTTGGACGATCAGGGTCACTACGCACTCGTGGGGTTCTCTGCCCTATCCCCCGGAGATTCTGCCTTTTGTGTTTCCTCGGGGCTGGGCTGGACAGAGGATAGAGGCAGGCGACCCAGTCTGGGTCCAAACGGAACGGCAGCGGAGGTGGGGGCGGGGGTGGGGGGAGTCTTCGCTGTTGTCTTTTCCTGGTGGCACAGGGGAGGCGGCTTGTCCTCTCCGAGGCCTCAGTCTGCCTCAGAGGACAGATTGCCCCCCCCCCCCCCCCCCCCCCCGTCCAGCACGCGTCTCTTTTGCGTCCAGATTGGCCGCGACCGGAGCTCAATAGCGGGAGGTTAATTTCCTTCACAAAGGTGAAGGGGGCACGGCTCCGTGGGGGCTGCGCCCAGACAGGCGGCCCCTTTATTCCGCAGCGCCTTGATTGGAGCCCTTGATTTAGCATCTGATGTCAACCGGCAAACAAAATGCCCGCTCGGAATGAAAATGCATGAGGCCGCGCGGGGAGGAGGAAACCAACTTCATTGGGGCGCAAGAGGCCGACCGCGCGTTTCAGGCTTCGGCCAACTCCACCCGGCTTAATCCAGCCCTGGACCACGCGGAGGCTCTGGGCGGCCTGGGCCGGGCCCCGCCAAAGCTGCCATTCCCGAACCTCCAAGAACCCAAAAGTTCAGAAATTCACGTTCCTTTGGGAACCCAGCCCAGCTCCCCCCCACCCCGCGCTCCAATCCCGCGCTTTCTGGAGACTGAGAAGGCCGCGTAAATTCCTTCTCAAACTCAAAAAGAAACCTTCCCAGCCCGTGGGCGCGCGGAGGCTGTGAGCACAAACATCGCCCTCGGCCGCTGCGACAAGGCTGGGTCCCCTGTCGACACTCGGAACGCCGGGGAACCCTTTTGCTTGGCCTCTTGGGTCCAACGGCCCATCCGTCCGAGGTCCTGGCGGAGGCTCTTGGCCATCAGGACCCCGCTGCTCTCTCGGATTCTTGTTTATTTCCCAAACACCACACGGAGCCACAGCGCCTCTGCGGATGCCCTGATAGCTGACGCCCGGCTCTCCCACGCACCGCCCCGGCGCGCCCCCGCCCCCACCCAATCAGCGTGCACAACTTCCCCCTAGGCTCCGGCTCGCGGATTGAACCCTCCTGACATATTTGGGGCCATTCTTCTCCTTTGTTGCTATTTTGCTCGCGACCCGCGGGTAATCCCCGCGCGGGAGGGGGGCGTGCATTGTCGCGCTGATGGACGGGCCCATTTGGCGGCTCCGCGCCCCCCGTAGGAGAGACACAAAGCCCAGGCACGTGCGCCTCCCCATAGAGAAGCAGCAGACCGTGAAAGGAGGCGGGGCCGGGCGTGTGCCTGGGCCGGGCGGGGCGGCGGCGCCGGGCGGGGCGGCCAAGGGGCGCGCGCGGGGGCCCCGCGCCCTCAGGTACATCTGCCGCACCTACCGGGCGACCCCCGAGTCCCGGCCCCCTTTTGGCCGCCCCATCGCCCTCCCACCCTGCCAGGCCGAGGAGCTGCGGGCGCGCTGATTGGCTCCGGGGGAAGCGGGAGGCGAGAACAATGGCCCCCTCCCCCCGTTAAAAGGGAGCGGCTGCCGGGCCCGGGGACAGGGACGCGCGTGCAGGGCGCAGAGCTGGGCCGAGCCGCCGCCGGCGTCACGCGAGTCCCCCAGCCGCCGCGCCCGGGCAATGGGCCGGGGGCACTGAGGGCCGCCGGGGCCGAGCGCGGAGGGCAGACCGAGCCAGTGCCGTGCCCTCGGGCCGCGCCAACATGCCCCGCGGCTTCCTGGTGAAGCGCAGTAAGAAGTCCACGCCCGTGTCCTACCGGGTCCGCGGCGGCGAGGACGGCGACCGCGTGTTGCTGCTCTCGCCCGGCTGCGGGGACGCCCGCGCCGAGCCCCAGGCGCCGAGCCCGGGCCCCGGGCCGCTGTCGCCGCCGCCGCCCGCGGAGCGCGCCCATGCAGCGCTCGCCGCCGCGCTCGCCTGCGCGCCTGGGCCGCCGCCACCCCTGCCGGGACCGCGGGCCGCGCACTTCGGCAACCCCGAGGCCGCGCACCCCACGCCGCTCTACAGCCCCACGCGGCCCGTGAGCCGCGAGCATGAGAAGCACAAGTACTTCGAACGCAGCTTCAACCTGGGCTCGCCGGTCTCGGCCGAGTCCTTCCCCACGCCCGCCGCGCTGCTCGCAGGAGGCGGCGGCGGCGGCGCGAGCGGAGCGGGCGGCGGCGGCACCTGCGGCGGCGACGCGCTGCTCTTCGCGCCCGCAGAGCTCAAGATGGGCACCGCGTTCTCGGCTGGCGCCGAGGCGGCCCGCGGCCCGGGCCCCGGCCCCCCACTGCCCCCCGCCGCCGCCCTGCGGCCCCCGGGAAAGCGGCCGCCGCCCCCCTA
>NC_045453.1:41660657-41765680 GCF_002776525.5 Piliocolobus tephrosceles | reverse complement strand
GCCCGGGCCCCGGCCCCCCGCTGCCCCCCGCCGCCGGCCCTGCGGCCCCCGGGAAAGCGGCCGCCGCCCCCCGCCGCCGCCGCCGCCGAGCCGCCGGCCAAGGCAGTCAAGGCCCCGGGCGCCAAGAAGCCCAAGGCCATCCGCAAGCTGCACTTCGAGGACGAGGTGACCACGTCGCCCGTGCTGGGGCTCAAGATCAAGGAGGGCCCCGTGGAGGCGCCGCGGGGCCGCGCGGGGGGCGCGGCGCGGCCGCTGGGCGAGTTCATCTGCCAGCTGTGCAAGGAGGAGTACGCCGACCCGTTCGCGCTGGCGCAGCACAAGTGCTCGCGCATCGTGCGTGTGGAGTACCGCTGCCCCGAGTGCGCGAAGGTCTTCAGCTGCCCGGCCAACCTGGCCTCGCACCGCCGCTGGCACAAACCGCGGCCCGCGCCCTCCGCCGCCGCCCGCGCGCCGGAGCCGGAAGCCGCAGCCAGGGCTGAGGCGCGGGAGGCACCCGGCGGCAGCAGCGACCGGGATACGCCGAGCCCTGGCGGAGTATCCGAGTCGGGCTCCGAGGACGGGCTCTACGAGTGCCATCACTGCGCCAAGAAGTTCCGCCGCCAGGCCTACCTACGCAAGCACCTGCTGGCGCACCACCAGGCGCTGCAGGCCAAGGGCGCGCCGCCAGCGCCCCCGGCCGAGGACCTACTGGCCTTGTACCCCGGGCCCGACGAGAAGGCGCCCCAGGAGGCGGCCGGCGACGGCGAGGCAGCAGGCGTGCTGGGCCTGAGTGCGTCCGCCGAGTGCCACCTGTGCCCAGTGTGCGGGGAGTCGTTCCCCAGCAAGGGCGCCCAGGAGCGCCACCTGCGCCTGCTGCACGCCGCCCAGGTGTTCCCCTGCAAGTACTGCCCGGCCACCTTCTACAGCTCGCCTGGCCTTACGCGGCACATCAACAAGTGCCACCCATCCGAAAACAGACAGGTGATCCTCCTGCAGGTGCCTGTGCGCCCGGCCTGCTAGAGCGCGCCCTCCACCCCGGCCCCCCGAACTGTGCCTTCGCTTGGAGACCCACAAAGAGAGTGCGCCCTGCACGTCCCGAACCCCAGTCCGCGCTGTGGGAGCCTCGCCCCCGCCCCCACCGAGTGAAAGTGTCGTCTCCGCTTCTCTCGGTGTGGCGTGACGGTAACCCCATCCTCTCGTTTTGACTCCTTTTGGAACCCCCACTTTTACGTTGTGTCCCCCCACCTCCCCCATGGCGCAACAGGAGTCAGTCTCTTTCTGTACAAGGGAGAAAAGCTGTACGCGTTTGTCTAGTGGTTGGAAGCCTCCCCTTGGCGGGGAGAAGCTGTTTTTCTTGCTAGTATTCGCTGTGTTCATGGTCTAGAAATGCGGTCTACTCTCGCCTCGCCTACCAATCTCTGCTCTCTATGTATGTAGCGTACGGGTTGTTTTGGGTGAATCTTGAGGAATAAATGCCTTTATATTTCACAGGCTGTAAATTGAACTTCCCACACGATTAGCTTTATTATGGCTTGTGAACTGCTGGAGTCTGGCTTTACCTTTTTGTATGTGAACAAATCAAATTGCTTAAAAAAGAGTTTTCTTTAGTATAGCCACAAATGCCTTGAACTGTTGTCTGGGATTGTTTTTGGGGGGAGGGAGGGAGTGTTCCGAAGATGCTGTAGTAACTGCCTCAGTGTTTCACGTAAGACTTTTTGGTTTGATCATCTTTGTTGAGGTAGGACTATCAGTTCCCTCTAAATGTATATGTTGATTTGTGAGTAATTGTTATTTATTCTTTATTTATTTATATTAATTATGAAGATTATGATATTATTTGATTGCAGATTTTTTTGGTGCGCTGCCCCCCTCCCCACCCTGCCACTCTTGACATTCCACTGTGCGTTTTAGAAGAGAGCCTTTTTCTAAAGGGATCTGCTTAAAGTTTTAACTTTTATACCTATCTGAGTGAATGACAGACAACCTACCATTTATTCTGCTTCGAGGGTCCCCAGGGCCCTTACAACTGACAGCTCTTACTTTTAAATGCAATCTCTTTTCTACATACATTATTTTCTTAATTGTTAGCTATTTATAGAAAGCTTCAATAGAACTGTTCCAACTGTATAACTATTTACTATTCAAATAAAATATTTTCAAAGTCACAGCGTGGTGGCCTGATTTCTGCATCACATGCTTTCAGGATGAATTTAAAATAGAGCTTCTGATGGTCTCTTAAAAGCTAACTTTATTTTTTATCAGGAAAGAGGGAACCACCACCATCACCAGGGTGGTGGGTTTTCAGAGCTGAACCTCAGCTGCGGGACTCTGCCCTTCTGGCAGCCTGAGGGTATAGCCTTGGTAGCGGCTGGCTGAAACAAGCCTCGTTGGGGTCCTTAATAATGTGCCAGGAGGCGGGTTAGAATGAAGGCCCTGGGCATCTTTTCAGAGAAATCTAGATCAGTGTCCCTAAGAAGCTGTTCTTTTCACTCTACTTTCATTTAGCAAGTCCTTCATTTCCCAAAAATTTGGGGTTCAGGGTGATAGTAATTCCTCAAATAAATAAAGCCGGGAGTTTTTGTTCCTGAGTCAACTACAAGAAAGGAGAAGTGACTTTACCGTTAGATTTGCAAAGCACGGGCAGCAACCCGATTCGCATTTGGATGCCATGGGAAGTTAAGCAACTGGGGGCAAGGGTTTAGAAATAATTTTCCAATCAGGTGAGCGGTCTGTTTGGGGGGAAAATGGAACACCATCTGTTTGGGGCATTAAATTTAATAACAGGTAATTACAATGTTTTCCGTTACGTGTCACTCAGCTCTTTGAAGAACAATTCTGACTCTCAACAGTGAGTATTTTGGGTTGTTTTCCTCTGTCTTGGAAACATTTGATGAAGGAGCTGTGCTAAACCTCACAATTGTGCATGTGTGTGTTCCCTTCCTTTTGTGTGTTTTTGCTGTTGTTTTTTTTTTTTTTTCCCCCTGAGGCCCGCTAAATCTAACATTTGCCTGGCAAAGAGATTTTAGAAAATGCACAGTAAAAGGATTTGCATCTCCAAAGAGGAGCTGGAATGAGGCTGGGAAGGGCAGTCCATGAGGAACTTGGAAGGACAAACTGAGGAAAGAGATGATTTTCAGATTGTGAGCCTCAAGTTTTCTGTGGGACGGGGTTTAGCCAAAGGCTCAGCCAGCAGGAATGTGGAATATTCCTCCCTTTGTGAGGCCCTGGAAACAGCCTTCGAATAACAATGAAGGAGAAGCCTCTACAGGTAAGTTGCCTCCAGGACAAATTGCATGTAGCTTTTTATCACTGATGACTACATATTTTACCAGTTTGGAAACTAACAAAAAGCTCAGGGCTGGTACAAATAGGAAAGCACAAGGACAGAGCAGCATTTATAACATCCTGAAAACTTTGACTGAAACAAAGAAAAACTCAAATGTGTGGGCTGATAGCTGCTGCTTCTCCCCTCCTGCAACAGTAATACGGGAGCATGGGAGCACTGAAAATATTCTCTCTGAGTTACACCAAACGTTAAAAGATATCCCAAACTGAGGGTCAGAGTATTCACGTTCTCTGGCAATAGAAAGTTCCTTAAAAACTGGAAGATTAGCTGCATATGGCAAGTCCAGACTCGTCTGCAGGAATGGTAGCTTGTAGCTACATTGGGCTCACTGTGGTTCTCGTCCGTAATCACAAAACATGAATTCATCTAAGATCCACCCTTATGAGGGTAAATATAATTTGGTTGTTCACAAACATGTCCCTTCATCCCCCGTGGAAATTTATTTCAATGGACCAAATATACGTTTTCTAAAATGGAATCCAAAGTATCTATGTGAGATATTAAATAAAACTGTATAGTAAATGGAGTTGAAGGCAATGAAACAGTGTAGAAATAGACAAACTTGGTCAATTTCTATCATAGTAACACAACATAAGTTAACAGAATATGGGAGGGAATCAGGCTCTCTCCCCTTTTTCTTGCCTCCCTGAATAATATGTTCACAAGGTTCCTATTCAAGAACATCACGTTGAAACGCACACACGTTTTAACAAATCTGTGAAGGAGGCTGTGGGCATTCCGTGTGCTCTGGGGCTGCTGCAAGCTGGGAAGGCCATCCATGGAAACTGCCCGAGAATCCCATACCATCCCACAGCAGGGATTTGGTGGTGAGAGGGCCAGGGGGTCAGAAAAAGTAGCAAGGTTAAGGAGGGAGGAGCTAAAAGAGGGAAGAAATAAAGGAAGAGATTTGATTTTTGCCAGTGCCTTCACCCTTCTCTACTTCCATACAAATGTGGTATAATAAAAAGCAATAGGCTGTTCAGCATTCCTTTGGTTCCACAATGAGCCTGTGGCTAGAACAGCTGCATGCCACGCTGGATGAGCCCTTTCTTCAGAGTTACTGATGTCCTCTGGAGGCAGTTGCCCTGTTGCCTGCTTTGCCTTTTCCCTGGAGGCCTGGAAACGCTAGGGTTCTTGCCGCCCTCAGAGCAGGAACGTTGTACTGGCAAGAGTCTGACTTGGGTGAGTCACTCGGAGGCCTGTGCTTGGAGGCACGCCTTCCTTCTGTGTAGCACCATGGACTAAGTCATCACACCTTTCAGCTGATCCTGGGCCTGTCGCTGGGTTTGATCTGGGAGTACCCAGATCTTGCAGAACAGAAATGAAGCCAGGAGGCTGGCTGGTCTCCAGCTGCATAAGGGTACCTGTGGGCATGTTGGGGTCCTGCGGAGACCTAGGTGTGCAACATCGGCCAGAGCAACACTAGCCACAGGTGGATGCCCCTGGCATGTCCGTGCCCAGATGCTGCCGAGGAGGGTGTGACATTTCTCATCGGCTTCCCTTTGCTCTGTGAGTGGCTGTCTCCTCCCTTAGTTGGGCTGAACTCCACAGCCTTCCACAGAGTCTTCAAAACAAGGCAGAAGCGTCTCCTAACCACCCTGAGTGACCTGATAACACTACAGGAATTCTTCATGTATCAACTGTCTTGCAAAAGAGAAAGGGGCCTCATATAAGGTTGGGCTTTCTGAAGTTGAGTCACTTGGCTTCCTGAAGGCCTCAGTCTCCTCATCTGTAAACCAGAGATAATACTCCTGGCAGATGCCCTGAGGGTCTCTGGAGCCTTTGAGGGACATTTGGGGAGGACTCCTGAGCCCAGGAGATGAAAGGCAGTGAGGAGCCCAGAGGGACCTGCATTTTTCACTTAGACAGGGGCACTGCTGTTTGCCAGGCATTTTCCATGGCATTGAGGATTCGTTACAAACTCACTGGCCTGTGGCAGGGTTACTTTGAGCGAAACTTGCTTTTTGCAGAACGGACATTTAGGTCTTGTAGAGAAATATTCTGGCAAATAGACCCAAGGCTAAGTCTATAGAATCATGTATGGGATAAGATGAGTCCCCCAGTTAGCTTCTGACAGAGCTAGAATTAGTTACGGTTCTTTGATGGCCAGACTAAAGGAACCTGTAATGCTCTGGTAGTTAAAGTTACAAGCGATGGAATTTAGAGATCGAAGAGGAAACTGAGTTGTGGAGAGAAACCCACAGGTGGCAAAACACACCAGTATGAGAACCAACTGAATAGCAACATGCAGGGATCTTGATTCCATCTGATCGTCAAGGAGGTACCAAAGCGGGGAGTACAAAGTGCTGACCTAAAGACAATTTCTCATCTTCAGTGATGGAAATATCTCATGGGTCTTTTGGCAACACAACCCCAAAGTGAGACAGAGAGCAGCTAAAGGCATCTTCAAGTTCCATCCCATCATATCTATTAGAGAAACATGGTTTCTCTACTGCCCACCTGCAACATTAAATGGCCAATAGTCATAGGGAAAGTCTGGTGTATTCATGACTCCTGGGTTCTAATATGGCAATTGTCACTAGCAGGCACATCAGCAACACAAAGACAAGTTCAGCAGTGGGAGGTGGCTCTATAACTTAAGGACACCTGGTCACAAGTCCCACAAGAGCCCAGTGACCCTAGAATAAAGAACTCTTCACAAACATGCAGAGCGGAAGACCATCCTCTGATGGGCTGCAGCCTAGAGTTCCTCGTGTCCCCTCACACCTTCATCGGCTAAGGTTTCCAAGTGAGGCCAGGTATGTTGACTCCTCACGAAGAAGAGACCAAAGATGGATGGCACCTACTTGTCCAATGATCTCGATGACTAGGAATTTTTTTTTTTTTTTTCCTGGGGAGAACTGGGGAACTACAGCCTCCTTCTGACACTGCTAAGGAAACAGATCAATACTTTTCAATATCCCCTCACCTTTTGCAAACAACCAGCTACAGGTTTTGGTGTCATCAGAGCAACTTCCCAGGCAAGAGGATTTTCTGAAGGTGACTGAGTCCTGCTCCTTTGGACACATGCCTCATGAGGACCTGCAGTAGGTAATTGACACAGGCCACATTGGGTTTTGAAAGCCACGGAGCCTCATGAGAAGTGTCATCCCAGCAAGGGGTGTGCAATGGACCTTTGGGGTGAAGGGAATTGATTTCCCATAGCTGGATGAGATAATCAACCTGGCTTACAAATTTACCAATCACAGCTACATTTTGGTCATTATTAAGGCTTGATATGCTTCTCAGAATCACAGAGCACCTTTGAGCAGATGATATGAAGTCAGTTAACACGTTTTCACTAACCCAAACACACCCCTTCGTATCCTAAGCCCTGACCGTCATAATTTGTACCCCACATACTTGGACTGTGGGCTTGCTATGTTGCATCTGGAAAGTGGAATGTTCAGGACCTGCAGTGTATATGCTGAGCAGATGGGTTCTGGGGTGATCACCTTCATGTTTGTCTTGTTTGAAGATTTCTACCCTGTGTGGTCTTCCTGGTGGCATTTCCACACAAAGCATCAGCACTAATGTTTTTTCTCTAGTTCCTCGCATAAGCCCACACCATGGAGACAAACCCATCCTTAGAACATTCAACATTCACCACCTTGAAATGAAACTTACAGAATGTTTACTGCCAGCAGGACACATTCAAAGGCATGATTACTGAGAGCCTATTTCCAGCATGCCATGTGCACGCCCTGCAGCTCCCCCAATGTCTATGAGAAGCTTGTTGACACAGTTTGCATCTAGTTTCCCAGGGCCGCCTCCCCTTCATCAGAACCCAGGCGTTCCCTGCTCTTTCCTGTGGTTTGAACCAGCAGACCAAGCGTTGTGTGGTGGGGAGACGATCTTGCTGGCAACGTCAACCTGAATTCATTATTCTTCTCTTTCGCTCATCAAAGAAGGGCTTTTTATTTGAATGCAACATCTGCTTCGTCTCTGTTGTGCAGGACCAGGGCCCTGATGCAAGAGCCCTTTCTCAAACACCACAGCCAGGTGACAGTCACACCTGACGGTGACAGGATGAAGAGAGGGAGCCAAGAGGCTATTATGTGTCAAATCTGATAGGACACAGAGGAGGCATTAGAGCATGGTAGGGTGGGTTTTAGAGGAGGGCGCTTTCCACAGGAGGAAAAAACATCAGGCTACAGTTTCCTCCCAGCACAAAGAACAGAAAAGGATGGGGAAGTTGGGTAGAAATGCATGTGTCCGACGTTGCCATTTAAAAGCTTGTAACATCAGTTGATGGCAGTTCTTTTCTATTGTTATTTATCTACTACAGTATGTGAAGTGAGCCTTCACCATTTTATAAGTACAGCTACAAAGAGGTTGTTATTAGGAGATGGGCAGAAACCGATCAGAAGAGCGTGCCTGAAAATGGTCAGGTTGAGACTGTCCGGGACAAATGGGGCTGAACCAGTCATATCTGGGAGCCCAAATTGGAACAGAATCATGTTAGATTTCATCAAATATTTTATACCATAAAGGAACACATTCTGTTTTCCTCACATCTTGGAATAGATCTTTATTGTGTCTTTTGAAACATTATGTGTTTTGTTCTGTTAATCACAGAGAAAACCACGTTTTCCCCTCAGTATCTTCAAAATTTGGTAATTCAGACTAAAAAGGACGAAAAACAACTAAATGCATATTATATCTACCTTAACTTATTTGTAGCAGTAAATGTGACCTTACATTCTAAGATTATATTGGGATTCCAGAATTACTGCCATCATTGCAGTATTTCACAATCTCTATTATTATTAATATGGAAAAGGCTAGACCAGGGGTTGGTAAACTAAGGCTTACTGGCTCAATCCAGCCTGCTTTTGTAAATAAAGTTTTATTGGCATATAGCCATGCTCACTCACATACTCAGCCTCTATGGCTGTTTTCATGCTACAACAGCAGAGTTTAGTAGTTATGAGAGGGGCCACATGGCCCTCAAAGTCTAAAATATTTACTATTCGCCCCTTTATAGAAAAAATTTGCCGACAATAATATCATGCAATAGACAATAAAATGGTGCAGTAATTCCTCCTCTTGATTAGATAGAAATTTGGTCCTTATGAAAACTGCTTTGCTCAGTTGTGTGTTGAGTGTCATAAACTCACTCAGCATTCATAAGTCTTGAAGATTGCAAAATTTAGTATCACTATTTTTACAGATGTCACTGCCTAAGGTATCATGTTTTTTGTTTTTTGGATGTTTTTTTTTTTTTTTTTTTTTTTGAGACAGTCTCACTGGGTCGTCCAGGTTGGAGTGATGCGATCTCGGCTCACTGCAACCTTCGCCTCCCTGGCTCAAGAGACCCTCCCACCTCAGTCTCCTGAGTAGTTGGGACTACAGGTGTGTGCCACTATATCCAGCTAATTTTTGTGGGTTTTTTTTGTTGTTGTTGTTAGAAATGGTGTTTCACTATGTTGGCCAGGCTGGTCTTGAATTCCTGGCCTCAAGTGATCCACCTGCCTCAACCCCCTGAAGTGCTGGGATTACAAGCATGAACTGCGCCTGGCCAAGGTACCGTGTTTCTTTAACTTGATTTTTGTTTTTGTTTTTTTTTTTTTTTTGAGACAGGGTCTCACTCTGTCACCCAAGCTGGAGTGCAGTGCTGTGATCATGGCTCACTGTAGCCTTAACCTCCTGGGCTCAAGTGATCCTCTTGTCTCAGCCTTCTGAGTAGCTGAGATGACAGGTCCACACCACCATACCTGGCTAATTTTTTTATTTCTTGTAGAGATGCAGGTCTCACTATGTTGCCCACGCTGGTCTTGAACTCCTGGGCACAAGCAATCTTCCTACCTTGACCTCTGAAAGTGCTGAGATTACAGGTGTGGGCCACCACACCTAGCCTTGATAATTTAAATAAGAAAGTTTACTAGTTTTTCTGAAAGTGGGAAACTGCCTCCAAGATAGTTTTATTAATATTGTTCCTGTTCATATCAGTTACAGGAGCTCTCAGACAATACACACGAATCACAGTCTGTTAAGTCAGCCACAGAAATCTACACAGAACAGGAAGGTTGTCTCCTGGTTTGAAGGTTGTTTTCTCACTGCTGTGATGGTTCCATTTATCAGGTGAAATCACAACTCTTAGGGTGAACCACAGGACATGGTTGTTTTGGGGTTTATATTTTGTTGAGACAGGGTCTCACTCTGTTGCTCAGGCTGAAGTGCAGTGGCACAATCTCAGTTCACTGCCATCTTCGCTTCCCAGGTTCAAGTGATTCTTGTGCTTCAGCCTCCCCAGTAGCTGGGATTACAGGTGTGTGCCACCACATCTGGCTTTTTTTTTTTTTTTTTTTTTTTGTATTTTTAGTAGAGATGGGGTTTTACTAAGTTGCCCAGGCTGGTCTCTAACTCCTGGCCTCAAGTGATCTGCCCACCTCAGCCTCCCAAAGTGCTGGGATTACAAGTGTGAGCACCCGGCTCATTGCTGTTTTCATAAGTAAAAGTAAAAACTTTCCTATCAATAATTTTATATTGCTTAACCCAACATTTCAAGGATTTTTATAACCATTAGCTTAAAAATTGAGTTAAAAACAGAAGATAACTTTAACTCAGCATTGATTTGTTTCAAAATAGTGTTAATTTTATAGCAACAAGCACCTTCCTGGCAACTGATGACCTCTTTTAATTGTGCAAGCGTTTGAGCATTTGAAGGATATAGATCAATGTCCACCAATGAGAATTCTGCTCTGATTAGAGGTTCACAACCTCTTGAAACTTTTTTTCTAAAGCAGGCTTCTGACCCAGTCCCACAAGCGTCTCCGTTACGGCGATGCTGGTGGACAGTGTGTTGTACTTCTGTAGTATGTACCATTTAGAGCCCTGCCACTCAAAGTGTGGCTCAAGGAGCTGTAGGTCTGCATCCCCTGGGAGCAGAAGTGCCAGCCCTGCTTCGGGCCTCCTAAATCAGAATCTGTATTTTAACAGGATCCGCAGGGAATCTCTATGCATGCTGATGTTTTTAGGCACTGGTTTAAAATTTGAGGTCTTGGTCATAGAGTAAGTTCTCCCAGTTGTTACCCTCAGTAAATTTGGCCTCAGAAGGGTTGATGGCTTGGGTACCAACCCAGGGATACTAACCCCAACTAATGATGGGTTTGTAACAATACTAACAGACTAAATTCATATTAACATTTTAAGGATGTTTGGTAGCAATTCATTAAAAATTGAGTTACAGGCAAAAGATAACTTTAACTCAGCAACTTTAACTAACCAACTTTGCCTGGTCCAAGGACTGCATATGAATTACTCAGTGAGTTCTCACAATGCCTCCAAGAGGTTGGAGTGGTCATTACCCTGTGTAACATCTGAAGAAATGGAAGGCCCTGTGCAATGACGTGGCCTGAAAGGGCGGAAATTTAGTTGAGATCAATGAAGTTCATAAAGAGAAACCTCCAAGGCAGCAATTGCTCCAGTGTGGGAGAATTCAAATGGACGGTGACATGCCGGGGCCTTGGTTCCACCTTCTTGTCAACAGGCTGCTACAGCAGGGAGCGTGATACGGTGGCCCAGGAACATGTATGGTTCTCAGCCCAGATCATGAAACTGCTGATTTGTGTTTTGGCAATTTGACTCCAAAATAATGGACTGAAAATCCCATCTGGGAGAGAGTGAGAAGCCAAATGTAACATCGTTTCCAGTTATTTCTTATCTTACCCATTGGAGAAACTTGTTATTTCTACATGACCCAACTTGCAAACACAAATAACTGTACTGGCGAGACAACTGGGTAAATTTAGTACCGCATGATGTTAACTACGGCTCACACTGGCATCTGTGTCGTAGCAGATTCTAGATTTGACACCACTTTTTGCTTTGCTTTAACGTGCTACAGGTGCAAACTGTAAGAGAGGCACGAATTCACTGTGAATGGTGGCGTTGTAAGCAGCACCACAGTGAGGATACTGCTGAAAGTGAGCTTGCCCGGGCCACTTTCTTTTTTTTTCTTTTTCTTTTTTCTTTCTCTTTCTTTTTTTCTTTTTTTTTTTTTTTTTTTTTTTGAGACTCTGTCACCCAGGCTGGAGTGCAGTGGCTTGATCTTGGCTCACTGCCACTTCCACCTCCCCGGTTCAAGTGATTCTCCTGCCTCAGCCTCCCGAGTAGCTGGGATTATAGGCATGTGCCACCATGCGCCCACCACCACGTGTCCAGGCCACTTTCTGTTGAGGTCTCTACCTTCCACTTTGGTTCTAAAAGCACTTGGTTGTAGAAATCGCTTACTCTTCTACACCTGCAAGCAACTGAATAGGCCATTCCAGAACCATGGCAACCAGTATGAGTGGCAGAAGGAAAAGTCTCTGAGCACAGGGCTTCAGGCTCTCCCTTGCCCACTTTTAACATCATGGCAGCAGAGGGACTCAAATGGGCCGGACCCAAACCCCAACTCTGCGACGCAAAGTCTAGTAACATTTAAGAAAATGATTAAATTTTATATCTCAAAGAGAGTGTCAGTGTTGTAGCTTCTGGCAGTGACAGATTTTGATAATCCTAGCAGGTAAGATTTCTTACCAATGCTGTGGTAAGATTTCATGTGCTCACATGCAAAAGGACCCAGCCCCTCCTCCAGCATACTGGGGCTGTTAGGGGCCAGGGGTTTGGAGCACAAATGCCTGCTTTCATCGTTTCAGCTCCAGCAGCTTTGGGTGGCCATGGGCAAGTGATTAACCCTCACTGCCTGTTTTCTCATTGATAAAATTAGGAAAGGGTAGTGCCCACCTGTAGCAGACATTTATTACGTTTTCTGCTTCACCCATGTCTTTTGAACACCCTTCCTATGCTCAGCTAATTCTCGGTCCGATGAGTTCTGTCTCCTCAAGGTAGAATCCAGAAACTTGCTTTTCCAGCCTCCCTTGCAGCTAGGCTCTGCTGTGAGGGAATGGAAAATGCGCTGCTCATTAAGACCAATGTCCTACAGAAAGGAGTCAGGTCACCCTGACTCAGATTGGAGGTGCCTAACCACTCATCAAATGTGTCCAGGAGATGTAAATCCAGAAGAGAGACATGAAAGAGGTGGCACTGGGTGCAGTCAGTGCTGGGGAGGGGAGAGTAGAGGCATTTGTCTCTCAGAGGTGGCTGTGGTGAATGCCCAGAGTTTTAAGGTGAGCTGCCACTGGACTTGCCTAGCAGGCAATTTGAGTGTTGTTTCTGGATCTTTCAGTCCCAAAGCCTGATTGTGTGGCCCTCCTGGACATAAAGCAAGGTAGCCAAGAGCCTTTAATAAATTATTTATCTCCTTCAGCAGGCTAAAGTGGATTTGGCTGTCTGCAACCAAGTGTCTCCCAAGGCCACTGTTGAGATTAAATGAGTTATTGAGGTCAAGTGCTGGTGAGAAATCACTCATTATCCTTGCAAGGACAGGAGTGAATTCTGATTTTATTATTAATTTATTTTTTTGGAGGTGGAGTTTCACTCTTATTGCCCGGGCTGGAGTGTAATGGAACAAATTTGGCTCACTGCAACCCCCCGCCTCCCGAGTTCTAGTGATTCTCCTGCCTTAGTCTCCTGAGTAGCTGGGATTACATGCACCCACCACCATGCCCAGCTAATTTTTTGTATTTTTAGTAGAGATGGGGTTTCACTATGTTGGCCAAGCTGGTCTCGAACTCCTGACCTTAGGCAATCCACCCACCTTGGCCTCCCAAAGTGCTGGGATTACACGTGTGAACCACTGCACCCAGCTGAACACTGATTTTAAATTGTATGCCAGCTAGTGTAGGTTTAAAATCACTCTGCAAGCTCTTTGACATGCCTCCCATTGTGAAGTCTGTACCTCCCTCACTGCCCCTACAGAACTGAGAGGGCCTTTGTGACGCTTCCTCAAATAAAAAGCAGAAGTGACGCTGTGTGACTTCTGAGACTAAGCTAGAAAAGGCCAAGCTCAAGCTACACACAGAGGACACATTTAGGTGCTCTACTGGGGCTGAGCTAAGATCTCAGTCAACAACCAAGCCCCAGACATTTGGGGGAGCAGGGGAGCCCCTAAGATGATGCCAGCCCTCTCTACCCTAACTTTGCATGAGAGAGCCCTGGTGGAAACAGCCCAGCTGGGCCTGCTCACCCCCAGAACCATGTGAGACTGTAATAAAATGAGTGTGGTTGCTTTTAGCCACTGAGTTTTGGGGTGATTTGTTATGTAGCAATAGGCAACTGATATTTATTACTGATTCATTAGCAATATATAACTGATATCAGGAATACATCTGATATTTTTCAGTGCTCTCTGACTTTTAGACTGCTTGAGGGTGAATTTTTATTTTTGCTACACTCTGTCACCCAGACTGGAGTACAGTGGCATGAACATGGCTCACTATAGCCTTGACCTCTGGGCCTCAAGCAAGCCTCCCACCTCAGCCTCCCCTATAGCTGGAACCACAGGTACGTACCACCAGGCCCAGCTAATGTTTCATTTTTTGTAGTGATGGGGGTCTCACTTTGTTGCCCGGGCTGGTCTCGAACTCCTGGGCTCAGGTGATTCTCCCACTTTGGCCTCCTAAAGTGTTAGGATTACATGCGTGAGCCACTACGCCCGGCCTGCATGTGAATTTTTCCATTTGGTCTTCACATCAATCCCGTATAGATTATGATTCATTGATTTGTATATTAAGAAAATGTCTGAATGTTGAATGCCTTGCCCTCAATCAGAAGGCTCTTCATCTAAGACATAGAGAGCAGAACCCAGGTGTCTGGCTTCTTGATGTAGCCCTGCACAAAATGATGCGGTCTGGGTTCACTAGTAGAATGCACTGTTGTATGTAAATGCCTTCTGTACATTGTCTGCAGCTCATCTCAAAAACAACCATTAGGTCAATGTCCCAAGCACTATGACTGTGTAACAACAAATCTCCCCAAAACTGAGTGCTTACAACAACAGAGATTTATTATATCTAATTATTTGCGTGTTGTCAGGAACTCAGTAGCAGCCTGGCTTGGTGGTTCTGGCTTGGGGTCCTTTATGAAGTTAGTGATTTTCCACTGGGGCTGCAGTCAAGTGAAGGGTTGATTGGGGCTGGAAGTTCTATTTCCAAGATGGCTCCCTCACATGGATGCTGGTCTCCATAGCACTGCCTGAGTGTCCTGACAGTACGGTGGCTCTCTCCAAAGCAAGCCACCCAAGAGACCAAAGTGGAAACTGTAATACCTTTATGACTAATCTTGAAAGATGTATCACTTGTGCTGGGTTCTGTTGGTCCCACAGGTCATCTCTGAATCAGCATGTAAAGGACCATGCAAAGGTATGAATTCCAGGAGGTGATGATTGCTGGGGGCCATCCTTGAGGCTGGCTACCACAATCAGTATTATTGCCCCAAGTCCCAGGCGAGGAAAGGAGCCAGATAGGGAATGGCTGCTCAAGAGTGTATGCAGGTGGAATCGGAAGCCAACATTGGTTCCCAGGACCATGTTCCTCTCCAATCTATGACCAAAAGGTGAATTTATGGTGTATTTGATGAATTTTATGTTAGTATTTTCAAAAATTTCTCCAAAATTGAGAAATCCTTTGGAACGTTATAATGAAAAGACATACGGTGTGGACACACTGATTGGGAGTCCTCACTTTGGTCAACAAATGCCTCATTTTGTCATTGCTGAAATTATGCCTTTTGCCTGGGTGCCCATCAAAATTTTTCTTTTCTTTTCTTAAGCTGTTGGATAATTTACTGAGTCATCTTATATGAACATGGGAAGACATGGGTCCTAGCTTAATTTTTAAATATAACTCCAAAACTGACTTTATAGAATTCAAAAGTGGTCAAATAATCAATCTATTGGGGCTATAATGACTATCTCAGTTAGCTTGTGCTGCTTTAACAAAATACCACAGACTGACTGGCTTAAACTTAAAACAATAGGAATGGCATGAACAACAGGAATTTGTCTCTCACAGTTCTGGAGGCTGGTAAGTCTAAGATCAAGGTGTGGTCTGATTTGGGTCACCAGTGAAGACCTGCTTGCTGGCTTGCAGACAGCAGCCTTCTCCCCGTGTCCTCACATGGCAGAGAGAGAGAGGCTCTGGCCTCTCTTCTTCTAAGAGCACTCATCCCATCATGGAGACCCCATCCCCAGGACCTCATTGCAACCCAGTCACCTCCCAAAGATCCCACCTATTAAACACTGGGGTTAGGGCTGCAACATATGGGTTTTGGGAAGACACAAACATTCAGTCCATAACAATGACATATACTCTCTGACTCTGTAATTTTGTTTTTTTTGGAAATTTATCATACAGAAATAAAAGCAGCAGTGTGTCAGGATATAGGTGTGCTTGCGTTTATTACAGGTGTCTTTGTTATGACAAACACTGGAAGCCACCTTAATGTCCACAGATGGGCTGAGTAAATTAAGGTACATCTGTATTAAGGAATAATATGCAGCTGCAAAAAATGATAAACTAGATAGGGGGGTGCCTATGACATTGTAAAGTTTAACAAGGATTTTGTAGAATGATGCGTATTATATGATGCTATTTCTATGTCTTTGCATTAATCTGGAGAGAATGCTCCTTTTTTTGGAGACAGAGTTTCACTGTCTCACCCAGGCTGGAGTGCAGTGGCATAGTCTCAGCTCACCACAACCTCCGCCTCCCGGGTTTGAGTGATTCTCCTGCCTCAGCGTCCCAAGTACTTGGGACTACAGGCATGCACCATCACGCCCTGCTAATTTTTGTATTTTTAGTAGAGAGAGTTTCACCATGTTGGCCAGGCTGGTCTCGAACTCCTGACCTCAAGTGATCCATCCGCCTCAGCCTCCCAAAGTGCAGAATTCAGGCGTCAGCCACAGCTCCCAGCTGAGAACGTTCTTTTGAAGAACCTGCTTATCAGTCTTAGGGAGGGGGGCGTTGGAATAGAGGCAGATCATTGTTTTTAGGAGAAAAAAATATAGAACACCTGATGTAATATACACATTTCTACTTTGGCTATTTCATTAAAATCTTGATCATTAGTAAAAAAAGAAAAAAAAAAAAAACCTTCCGTGATTAAGAGAAGCTCCTGATGTGAGTTTTCCACTAGCATTTTGCTCTTGCCTTTAGGCTGAAACTGTTCCAGGGGGTCACTTTTCCTGGTGCCTGAAACGAAGATCCAAGATTTCCCCGAAGAAAGCTATAGAAATAACTGTTTCCAGTGGGCCCATAATCAGCGATCAACATGGAGGACAAAATGGGGTGACATTTTTTTAAAAGGAGAAGATGATGCCATTAATGTAACGCCCTTACTGGTTCCCACTGCTCTGAGAGATTTGCCGCAGACGCTCTGCAGGTCGGGCGGGAGGGAGACTGCTATTGAGGCCCTCTGCACTTAGCCCAGCGGCCATTTCTTAGGGAATATTGATCAAAAGTACTCTCCTCTATCATCTGAGGGGCATAATGCAGTCCCTGAGTATTCACGGAAAAAAGCTTTTCTTTGCCAGGCTATTTTCTGAAGTCAAAAAGATCCTTTCAGGATCTATAATAGCAAGCCCCTTCCCACTTCACGCCCTCAGTGAGAAGCACACTCCAATTTCCAGGCCCTAAGGACCCCACGCTAAGGAGGAAGCCGACGGCTCTGACCTCTTCATGGAAAATATTCCATGTCAAACTCAACAAGCATTTTCACGGGGGCTGGGGGGACATAAATGGAAGATTAGCAATGACACCTGGACACATAAAAACTGCCCTCTTGTCCCAGAGATAATTTATGCATTTATTCTTTCTTTCCCAAAATAATGTTTGAATAGAATTTTGACCACATACAGAATGCTCTGATATCTGAGGCTGGAATATCTTGGTATACACAGCAACAATCCGATCAGCATGGTCCATGTCTGACATGGTACGGAGGGAGGATACTAGCTGGGACCTACTTTCTCACTCTCATTCTGTGAAACACAGGCTCTTCCAGACACATTCTGCCTGATGTGACAGCTTATTGTAAATGTCTCGCTGCCCCCATCTCATCCAACTTAGGACACTTAGGTATTAAAATACTTTTAACTTAAAATTCTAACAATGACAAAAATGAAGCAATTGCTAATTCCAGCTGTTTTTTCCTTATTATTCAGAAAGTGTCATTTTGGAGAGTTCCTCCTGTTTTTGTCACTGCTGTTTGTGTGTGTTGGGGGCAGATCGAGAGGGTATCACTACTGTTTGAAATGTCCTTTCTCGCTGGGCTGCTGGCTGGTCTTGTCATGTTCTCTGAGGGTGAAAATGGGGTTCAATCTGCAGCAGGCTAAGAGCAGACCTCGGTTTGGGAAGCGAGTCTCATTCTACTCCACTCAAGGGTGGTTCTTGTGGCATGGAAGGGCATTGATATGTCATTATCTTTTGTCTCAAACTCCCAAAACAGAAAACATTTTCAGGAGAGAAACAAGACGATTTTGGCCTAATTGTAGCAAATGCTTGGTAAACACGTAGATGTCTGAGTGCAGAGAGCAGACTTGGCCTTCCGGAGTGTGGCCCACCTGCCTGGGCATCACACCAAGCATGAAAACCCTGCTTTGGCTCCCTGCTCTGACCTAAGTCTATTTTTCAGAGTTGAAGACGAGCAACTTTTCTTTCCAGAGGTTCCAGTCCATGGCTTCTAGAGCCATGGAGAGAAGTTAACTCCACCGTTTCCGTGTCTGCATGCAGGGAGAGCAGGTAAGTCTCTTGTTAAAACAAGTTCTCCCACACTCAAAGCCCTTGGTCTGTGTTGGGCCTGGTCCCTACGACAGCAGGGTCAGGGTGGCGTAAGCCTTGGCATTAGGGGACCTTTTTTACAGTGACCAAAACGTTACTTTCAATAAACAGTCCATGCACTGGTGAAGAACGGTGACTGCTGCTAAATGGGGGTGTCATCAAGAAGTGGGAACTAGGAAACTCATCTCCTTCCTGGAGCCTCACTTGCTGACCTTGTGAATCTCAGTGAGCCAACGTCTTCAGGCCTTGGTTTTCACACCCGTAGAAGGTGGTCAGATTGAGGGGGTGGGGGCGACCTCTCCAGCTGTAGATCTGTGCCTTGAGTAAACCAAATATGCAGGGACAGAGTTTACTTTGTGCTTCATTTCCGTGGCCTTCACTTTTTGGTTTGAAAAACGAAATGCAACTACAACCATTTCCAGGTATAGACAAAAGAGCAAATGATAATAGTGCCCCTTGACATAAACAGTTTAATAAACCAAAGTGGCCTCAATTTAGTTTCTGCACATACACAGCACCGTAATGCTAGCTTGAATATGTACTGAAGTGAACAAATATCAGTGTGTGAGCCTCTCGCTGGAAGACACGCTTCTGCAGGAGGCATAAATAACTGGCTTTTTTTCCTGGAACACTTAAGATAATTAGACTATGGTTAGGTGTACCTTAAAAATATTCTTTCTTTCAATTCTGGTACCTAGCAGAAGCCCCAAAAGACCTATCAGGGCCTTGTAGCAATGGTCCTTTTGGAAGCACTGGAAGTTGTATTGTTCTTTGGAATTCTGCTGAAGGTTTTGCTTAATATGGCCCAAGATTTGACGAGTACTTTTTTAAGGTGACCTGATCACTTACAGGAGGCGTGATAGACTGGAATGTCTCTCCACCCTGTCATCATTCTGCCACAAATAAAAAGTGTAGTAGAGAAAACAACTTGGTGAAAACAAAAACAAAGATATAAAAAAGTAAACCATTTAAGACTTTGAGAAAAATATCCTTTTAATTTCAAATAACCATTTCCACATCTGACCTATCACCTATGATGCCGAGTCATTAGTGAGCGGCAGAAATGCAGCCCCTAGGAGCAGCTGTAGAGCAAAGAGCTGTCCTGCAGGGAGTGGTCTCTGATGTTCCCTCAGTGCAGGTGGGGGATGAGTGCTGCCCAGACCATTCCCGAGGGGGCTGGCCCAGCCCCTCAACCCAGATCTACCTGCAGGTCCTCTGGGTAGCTTTAAAAAGTGGAGATGCTGAGGTTCTAGCCCAGACCTGGTAGGTCAGAGTCGGCAGCAGTCAGGAACCTGCATTTGACTTACGAAGATTCTTCAACGCTGCGGATGCACAGGGTGGCACCCACTGCATCCAGGCCACAAAGCTCTAAAACTCCACATCAAGCTTCATTCGACGAGGTACCAAGTATTAGAAGCAGGACGTACCATTAAGCAAGCTCTTGTTATCAGTGAAAATCTAAACATTGAATTTAGGGTCTGCATGACTCCCAAGAAGGCATCTAGACCATTTGGGAGGTCACAGCCATGTTTTGTAAGTATTAGGTACTCAAAAAACATTTGCTAACTGGACAAATGGATGATTTTCGCAGACTTCTAATACAATGACCCGAAAGGTCACTGCTGCCTAGCGCATGAGTAGCCTGCGATGCTGGCAGAGGCCACCCGGCCAGGCTGTCATGAGATGGCTGGAGTCCTTAGATAGGGGCATCAGCCGGCTTCAGCCACACCAACAGGAGACCGTTATCACATCCTATCACTTACTCACCTCTAAGGCTGCCTCCTGCTCATCAGGGACAGGGGCTCCTGACCGCTAGAAGGGGGCTGTCCTGGAAAGATGGAGCAAGGGGCACATTTCATTGCGGGCTCGGATGGATATTGCGGTAGCAGGCGATACTGACCCAGCCCTTTAATCATGAAGAGAGAAAGCGATTTAAGTAGATTAGAACCATGATGCTTGGATTCAGAGCCTCCTGTGACTGGATCTCAGCATTCCATGTTAGGAAACGAGGTCAATTTTACATAAACATGTTGGTAAGCTTCCCCGCACTGGCACCAGCTACCATTTTGGATACATGTTTAGGTTTTAGTTAAAATATGCTTTCAAACAATTCTGTCCAATAAAAATGAAAACCACCTTTTTATTAGATGCCAGGTTAAACTTTATTTTCTTATAAACTATAATGAGAATGAGAGAAACATATAGCACTGAAGTGCCGTGTTTCCACTTTATGAAATCATCACAGTAAATCAGAATTAAAGAGTAAAAGAGGTTAACTGGAGAGTCGGGTGGCTGCCATCTGTGGAGATGTCTGCGTTCTCGCCGTGGCTGCCTGTGCCGTGGTGTGTCCTGGCACACACACATCTGCAAGGTGTTCCTACCACCTAGGAAGGAACCTAGATGTGGAGCATTAGGAAAATTAAATAACAAGAGACAGCAAAATAAGAATCAAATGACACGCTATATCTTAATTTACCGTATTTATCCATTTTTTTCCTTATTTACATGTACTAAATATTGTAGACCTGAAAACATAGGGAAACATTCATTTCATGTGTATGTCATACTGACAGACTGAGTGCAACTAAAACAACGGTTGTTTCCTGTTGAATCTCCCTCGGATGCAGACATTCCCCTTCAGTAGACATAAAGGTAGCACAGCTACATTTACAACATCACAGTTAGGTTTTAAAGGATTCATCAGACCTCCACATGACACCAATACAGCAGGTCCGTGGGGCGCAGGTGGTGCCACCTGAGGAAGGTCAGGAAGACAGGATGTGCAGGGCTCTGTGGATCTGCATGAGCTCTTGTTTGTAAGGCTAAGGGTCTGATCAATCAACCCATGTCACCAAGTTTGGGTCACCCCACTTCCCCAACATGTGGCTCTTAGGAACTGCAGACTTTGTTGGTGAGGCAACCCAGGCTAAATTTCTTCACTTCTGTCTGCTGAAGGCTTGACTATTTTTAAAAAGTCATAATTTTTTAAAGTACAAAAGCCTAAGTACAATGAGACTATAAACATCAGCTTTGCTCTGGATGGAATCTGGGAACAGGTGCGCAGAGAAGTGAGGGAGCTGGCCTGGCCCTGCCTGAGGCCAGCGAGTCTTACCACATTTTGGCCCAATTAGGGCCACTTCTGTTTCCAGATGGCTGACCCACTGGTACCACCGTGATGAGTCGGCGCTGTGCCTCAGGTGGGGCCCTACTGGATGAATGATCCTCCGCAATTTTGCTGAAAGGGATTTATTACAAAAACACAATATTTGCTTTTCTAAGTAAAAAAAAAAAAAAAAAAAAAAAAAGAAACTTGATCATTGCAATTTTCCACCCCAAATAACAAAAACGACTCCAGTCCATGTGACCACGAGAAACGTGGCTGTCAGATTCCCTGCTCCATATTCCAAATCTCCAGACCAAAGCTGCTCCTGAGAACAGCGGGCTCAAAAAAAACTCCACTCACCAAACTGCTGGCTGTCATCTGGGGTCATGGGGTCCTCAGGGGTTACAGGAAGGTTGAGTTATTTGCTGCCTACCACTGAATTTTCCACCCCAAGGTCGGGATGGCTGGTTCGTGGAAGCAAAATGAAATCATGGAGCCCAAGTCCAGAATAGTTAAATACGATTTCTAAATCCTGACATATCTTTTCTACTACAGCCAGGAATTCCACAACAGGAGTTTCTAGAGCCTGAAGATGAAATTTCTCCCAGAGGCGACCTGCTGGTAGAGACCTACAGGGGACTCTGGAGCCTAGGAGCAAACGATGGCCCTCCCAACAGGAGTGAGGTAAACAGGAGACAGGAGCAGCTCAACAGCAGGATCAAGCCTGAGTGACGGTGGCCAAGCGACACTGCCCAGAAGTCTGGAATCATTTAAAATAAAGGGGCATTTGCTGACACCACAGAAAATGCCAGGACTTGCAGTCACTCTTCACATTGCCCTTCAGGCCCCGGGAGTACGCTGGGCCCTTCCCAAAACAGCCCAGGGGCTGGAAGCTTCCTTCCACTTTGGGGCACCCTCATTCTCTTGTGTTCAGGTGATTCTCAAGGTGCTCCTGTCAGTGGCCTGGCCTCAAGTGCTACCTGCAATCCCCTATAAAGCAGAAAAGCAAATTCTCTCCAGGATGAGCAGGCCCGGCCTTCCGACAGAACGACCAGCTCAGCCCTTTCTCATTTGTCCCAAGAGTGAGTCTGGCTCCTGGGTCTTCCCGTTCTCTCTACAAAGGCCAGGTTCCAGCCAAACCAGCTCAATAGCTAATGGAAAAAACTGGCTCCTCAGTGAAAATGGCCGCTCTGATGGGGTGAGAGCCTCAGAAGGCTTCTTCAGGCCTGGGTGGCCAAGCAGCCTGAAGGTAACAAGTGTGTGCAAGGGCAGATGGCAGAGGACGGCAGGGAGACCTCATGCACAGGGCCCACCTTTCCCAGGACTGGCCCACCCATCATACGCCCTGAGTTAGGGGCTGCGTCTCTCGTGCTGCTCTCCCTTCCCACTGCAGGGCGTTGTTCTGTCCCCAGCCACTGTGAGAACAAAGCCTGCGCAGTGGGGATTGACTCTGATGAGTTTCTTGGGTTTACTTCCCAAGTGAAGTGCGGGGTGGAGCAAACCTCTAGCTCTGAGGCAGGTCAAAGGTCCAGGGCAGAGCCCGGGGTCCGCGCCAGCAGCTCTTCACTGCTGACTGATTTCCCTGCTGCAGGACGGGCAGGGCCCACCCAGTGCCCTGCAGCAGGTGAGGGCTTACCATTGCTTCTGTTTTCATTCATTCATTCATTCATTCATTCATTTTTTTAAAGAAAGACAAAAAAAAAAAAAAAAAAAAAAAACAGGTCTAATGTGCCTTCCTTGGAGCCAAATGGGCAAAAATATAAGGATTACATCCCTTGCTTGGAATCTGCTACCAAAAGGTTGTGTGACAAGAAACATTTCTGAGGCCTGTCTGAGGCCTCTCTGGGCAACAGATAGGAGCAAAGTTGCAGCGTGAGGCTTCTGGAGGCACAAGGCCATTCGGGGGTGCCCGGCTCAGCCTAGCGCCTGAAGCCGGCATGCGCCTTTTGTGTGGATGTGGTCTGTGCTGTTTTGAGCCTTGGGACACTTCCTGTCCTGCAGGAACTTATGCAAGGACAGGACCCTGTATTTCTGGAATCTTCTGAGTGTTCTAAGGTAGGGGCATCACTGTCACGACCTGAAGGGCCTCTGCGTGGTGAGCAGAAGCTCGCTCAGTTAGAGGGCGTCAGTACCAGGTGGAGAAACACTGGACAACTGAGGTAAAAGTCTCCTGGGCAAAACACCCTGGGGAAAGCCAATCTCCATGATGATGAAAGCTTTGAGTAAACCATAAATCCTAACTTAAAAGGAACCAGCAAAATCAACGCAGATAGAATTCCTCAGTCAGACAATGGTTTCACCAGCCCCTCTGTGAATCACGCTTGGGTTCATAAATGAGAAGAAACAACTTGGGGTGCAGAAGCCAGCTGCCCTCTGCCCCTCCCTGAAAGCGTAGAATCTTTTCCTGCTGTGATCTGCCCAGAGCAGCCACACCAATGCCCATGTGACAGTGGGTTCATCCCTGGTTTTTGGTGACTTTTTCGTTTCTTCTTTGGAAGTCCAAGGTTTGTGAGGTTTCAGGACAAGATGATACAGCCTAGTTTGAGTCCCATCTGAGATGCTGTAGTGGGATTCACCATGGGCTTCAGAAGTCCGCTAATGGGAAGACCTGCTGAGGGCACTAGTGCAGCAATGAAATTTCCTGGAGATTCTGGGTTTAGTGGCTCGGGGCAGAGGCAGGAGAGGGTGTTCTGTCTCCTCCTCACTCAGGGGCTCTTCGAGGTCAGCACTCAGACTGGAGGCCAGGGCCCCTGCAAAGGAAGCAGAGAACTGCTAAGTCATGGAGGCAATGGAGGCTCTACGGCCACACAGTTCAGGGAGGATCTGTGGCACTCGGAAGGGAGGGAAATTCCCAGGAGAAGGGTCTGGTGACCTCCTCCCACGCTATGCCGGCAAAGATGTTTGTTGAATGAATAAATACATGAACGTCTTTCTTCTTATTCTTTGCTCTGGGCTTTTCTGCAGCATAAAAGAAGCTATGGATCTTGTGAAATTAATTCAGACTTACTGTCCAATTCATAAGTAAAGAATGAAGAGAAAAGACATCTGGTCATAGTGAAAGGGAGGAAGAGCCACTGAAGAAGCAGTGGCTGGAGTCAATGGAAAAGCCCCTGAAACTTCAGAGGACGCTCTGCAGATCCCTGGCGGTGTTCCTGGAATCTCCACTTGTTTACATATCAATATTCTACACAATGAGTAACAACTCAATTATTCCCCAAAGGGCCTAAGACTAGAGGTCAGGACTAAATTGCTTGTCTGAATGAGTCCAGATGAGCATACAGCTGTTCAGCACCGGAGGGAAAAGGAATAAAATTAAAACCTGCGCATCTGCATCCCGCGCTTCCCCAGGGCTGCCGTTGGCGTGCTCAGAGGAATACAAGAATGCCTGCTGCAACACCGAGCCACTGTTGCGGGTGGAGCTGGGTCTCCCCTAGGGCCGTTCTGTGAGCGAGAGGATCGTTTCATCACCCTTCCCCATGTAGCCTATTTTTAAACCCTGTTGTATTATGCCCCAAGTTTCCTGATGACCTCTGCTAGGAACAAACCTCAAAAGCAGAGTTTCCCCATCTTCCTCCCTGCGTGATTCACTTGCAGGGCTTTGGCCTTTGAAAGTATTATTATTAGTGGCATTTGAAATTAATTTAAGTAGGTTATTTTATTCACAGATAGCATCTTTTTTTCATTCTCTGAACTTACCTTATTGTTTCTAGGAAGAGTTTCAATATTTGCAAACATGCTTGGACCTATGGAAGTAACCTGGCTCAGGGTGTTCTGAAATTCAGTACTTTCAGAGTCCAGGGGCTTCAATGTTGCCTCCCTTCTTCTAGGCTCGGTAAGGTCGGGCAGACAGAGAAGGCCCACTATTCTCATCTTTAAAACAGGCTGCAGCCGGGCGCAGTGGAGGGATCGCTTCAGCCCAGGAGTTCCAGACCAGCCTGGGAAACATAGTGAAACTCCAGCTCTACAAAAACATTGCAAAACGTATCCAGGCATGGTGGTGCACACCTGTAGTCCCAGCTACTTGGGAGGCTGAGGTGAGAGGATTTTGAGCCTGGGAGGTCAAGGCTGCAGTGATAGCACCACTGTACTCCAGCTTAGGTGACAAAGTGAGACCCAGTCTCAAAAAAAACACTACACTAGAAAAACCCCAGAACACAAAAACAGGCTGCTTCTGACAAAAGCAGCACAGCTAGACCATCATCCCAAGAGAAGTTGGATTGTTACGAGGCACCTCTCCATCCCCTTGTAGCTGGTGGTGGGCACTGGCATTTCATCCAGGGTGTGGGGCAGCGTGGGAGAACAGACTTGATTCAATCCCAGACAATATTCCAACAACCCAGCCCACTATGGTGATTAGATTGATTAGAATAAAGGAGCAAAAAAAAAGAAGAAGAAAAAGCAAGCAAATGAAAGATATAAAGTGAGATCCAAAGAGGAAGTGCGAACCTTTGCTAATTCTGGATTCGAAGGAAAACATTTTAGTTCCTCTGCCCCACCCACTCACCCAGGGAGGATAAAGAGGGAAAGAGGGTGCACCTCGAGTTCCTGCAGATGGACAGAGGGACGCCAGCTTTGTCCCGCTGAGTGAGCCTGGAGAAGTGCAGGAAGCTCTGCAGAGAAGGGGGCCTGTGCACCTAAAAGCAGGGATCCCATGGCCAGGGGCAAAGGACAGAGCCACCCCTGCAGCTGGGCTGGAGCCAGGGCCACAGTGCCCTACACAGGCCTCTGGTCCCCAGCTTTCCGCTGGGACACTGTCATCTGCATTGGGCCCTCGTGCCACAGCACCCTGTGGTGGGGAGGTGGCAGCTGCAGGACGGGTAGGCAGGACACAGGGTAGGGCTGCCTTCCTATGACACGTCCACTCGCAGCTGTGGCTCCACTTGCACTGCCTCTTCCCGGTGATGGAAGCCATGGATTTATTCACAGGACACTCGAACCTCACCTCCCGACTTTGGCGGCAGAAGCAGAACATGCATGGACATGGGGGTCTCAGCAAATACAAAGTTTTGCAGCAAAGTGCCCTGCTCAGAGGGGGACTGTACAGCCCTCTTCTGCCCCATCTTGACATGAGCACCTGGGCTCTGAGGCTCGTGTCACCTGCTGGGGCTGACACAAGTGAGCCCAGTTTGGGACTATACCAGGCCTGAGCTTAAGCCATGGGTGATGGGAAGAGAAAGGGCAGCTGGCTGGAGGGTCGGCTGGCTGTGGCGCCGGCTGCTCCTCTGGCCTGCAGGTCCAACAGCCCTGCCTGGCAGAGGAGGGTGAAGGTTTGGATAAACCAACAAATCTGGACCCTAACATCCCACTTCCATATTCACTGAGACAAAGTGACTGGTTCTGTGCTTTGCATTCCACTGTGGGTGACAGGCTCATGAACGAGACAGCTCGCTCACTTGCTTTCTCCTGTGAACGGCACTGCCATGATCCTTGTTATTACCAACTGCTTGCCTTCCACCTGTGAGCCTGGGAGGTGGTGCAGCCCAGGCCACACGGGACAGGGTTTTCAGACAGCCCTGCCAAGGCAGCTACCATCCATCAGAGCGCTGCAGGCAGGGCCTGGACCCCAGACCCAGGACAGAAAGGCGGGCTGGGAAGGTCACACCTGCCATGGCCAGCCTATCCCCTGGGTCCTAGACCGCAGCGCATCCCTGTGTCTCCACCCTCTGCACTCCGCAGCTTTTATCTGCTTTTCCTTCCCCAGCTGTTCCATCCAGCAGCCCCCGCCACAACCTGCCCTCCCCGCGTGGAGGCCTCAGAGGCCTCCATCAAGGCTGGCGGCCAAAGGCCGGCCCGGCACGTGCCGTGTCTTATCGGCCCGTCTCAAGACCCTGCTCCTCCAGGCCTGGGCAACAAAAAAGGGGGTGGCCCCTGTGCCCACTGGCTCTCTACAGCCCCACACAGAAAAGGGCAGGTGACAAAGACATTTTCGGGGATGGCAGGTGTTGGTGTCGGATTCTTCCCCGAGTGCACGGGCAGAAGAAAGGCAAGGCTGGGCTTCCCCGGGCAGCGCAGACATGCAGGGGCAGGAGTGCGGGCAGGGCCGCTCGGGAGGGGAAGGCCCAGGAGGGCGAGGAGCACCGATGCAGGGTCCGCTACCGAGGGCAGCCGGTTAGAAAAGTCCCACCCCCTCCCCAAAGCAGGGTGGCTGGACAAATCCACTGAAGTGTCTGTCTTACCTTGCTCAAATATTGTAATGAGACCTTTACGTGTTTTAATCTGAAGGGAAAGAACACAAAATCGAGTGAATACATACACAGCAGCCCACAGCTCCAACTTGATCATTAACACAGTGCTAATAATACATTTATCCCTGAGCTGCCCAAGCAGTTCTGCAGCCTTGTCAATCAGTAAAAACTGAAAACTCACTTGAAAACGCTACTTGATAGGACAAAATAGAAGCCGATGTCATGTTTGCAAATGTGAAATGAGAGAGACATGAACACTCCCAGGGTCTATGCATGCAGACCCTGTCAGGAGCCCCACAGAGGCTGAACCGCACTGACAGCTATATCCTTTTCCTGCTCTCCAACTTTTCCTGACCGATTTTGTTTAAAATACAAAGATAAAAGTGTTTTCAAGACAAGCATTTGAAATTCAATGGATGACCTGAAAAAATAATTGAAACCCCCTAGGTGGGCAAGTTTACATGTCTCCCAGTTTCATTTTACAGGTTTCTGAGTTACATACAGTGTGTTAATACTGGTGTCACCTGCAATGTGACAGTCCTCAGGGAGGGAACACACAGCATCCTGTGCAGAGTAAAGCTTGGGAGGGGACCCTGGAGCAGGAAAATTGGACCATAAGGTCACTCTCACCCACAGAGCAGCAGGGTCTCAGCAGTCACCCAGAACTGAGGGGGATCTTAGCTTTTCTATGCTTTGTGAGAGGTTCTTCCACGCCTTCCACACCATCCTATTTTCTACAGCAGGGTTTCCTTGGTGAATGCATCCTCTTTCTGCATCAGGCAGTAGCTTCTCCTGAACCCTCAGCCCCCACAACTCTCCTGAATTCTGTGTCAATAGACAACCATCAAATCCAGACAAAGGACATTTATCAGCAACGTGGACCATTCTCTGCACAGCCACAGTTGTAAACATAGATTTTCTGCTGACCCCCTCTGCCAAGGCTGGCACAGTGACAGGGGCAAACTTCTAAGATGGTGGCTCCAGCAGCCATCAGGAGGAGACCACTAACAATCTCTTAGCCAAGGCTCCATGAAAGAAATGTGCACTGCTATGGAGACATCTTTTCCAATCTATTGATGAAAATTGTCCCTTTCTCCCAAGAAAATTATTTGGGGTTAGGAGATTCTGGATCAATAACTGATCATGGCTCGTGTATGATCCTTGGTCTGACTCCCACCCACCGCGAACGCCGTTCCTTCTCCACACTCGGTCTGACTCCCACCCACCGTGAACACCATTCCTTCTCCACACTTGGTTGTGCTCTTTGGGCACAAGAGGCTCTGGGCTGCTGCTGACTGTTGGTCACAGACTAGAATGTTTTCCGTGGATCCTCTGGAAGATTTAATGGTTTAGATTTCTGATTCCCCCCAGTGCACTGTGCTGTAGGGCTCCCATTTCCCCTCATGGAAGAGGGCAAACATAGAGCATATCTGCGTGGGTCTTCCTTGAGTTGAGGAAGTTCGGCTTTTAGAGCACCATGCCACTGACACCCTCCAGTGTGAGCAAAGGGTCTCTTTATGAAGGGGCTCCTTGATCTCACTCCTCTGCAGCCCCTCAGCCCTGGTTATGCTGTGTGTACAGGCACCCGATTGGTAGAAACCAAGAAAGCAGATGGCGCAGCTAACAATGGAGGACTTGTTTGTAATTGCTGATGAGGACTGGGTTGCCCCTCTCCTGTGTGTCCCCAGACGCAGCCTGGTGTGGTGTGCTGGACCACAAAGAATGTCTCAGTAACTGCCAATCCATGCTTGAGTTAAGGAGATGCAAAGACAGAGACAGTTGGGGGCTGCCTTGATTATTCCATGGGGCTCAAATGTCACTTGCCCTTGACACACGGCAGTGCTCCCAAAGGGTGGGGTTCCAGTCGTGGAGCAGAGGAGTAAGCTGTCAGCTTCTTGATACATCTCTGGGGTACGCACAGGGCACTGAGCAACCTGGGCAGTGTGGAGGGCACCTGGAGGGCAATGTGCTTGGAGATGGGGGTTGGGAAGAGGCCAGGAGGGACCTGACGCCTGGTGGGGATAGGGGAGAGACACAAAGCCTAACTGTCCTATCCCTTTGTCAAATGGGCAGCAGATATGTGCCAGGCACTGTTTTCGGCTCTGGGTTACAGCGGTGACCAAAGCAGATGAAACCACTGCCTTTGAGGGATCTGGGAGAAAAGTTACAGCATGCAGGCTAATGAGGGGATAGCACCCCTTGGGGTGGCAAAATAGCCTACTCTTTATATGCGTACAGCACAGGTATAAGTACTGTAAGTAAGCAGATACACGACGTTTCTGTGCTGTTTCAGGGGAGGGGACCAATTAGGAAACCAAAATGTCTCAGAAGGCTCCACGGTGGGGTGATAATGGATAAAAGGTTGTGACAGCTGGGCTCGGTGGCTCACCTGAGGTCAGGAGTTCAAGACCAGCCTGGCCAACATGGTGAAACCCTGTCTCTACTAAAAATACTAAAAAATCAGCTGGGTGTGGTGCTGGGCGCCTGTAATCCCAGCTACTCAGGAGGCTGAGGCAGGAGAATTGCTTGAACTGGGAAGGTGGAGGTTTCAGTAAGCCAAGATGGTGCCATTGCACTACATTCTGGGCAACAGAGCGAAACTCTGTCTCCCCACCCCAAAAAAAAGAAAAAAAAAAGTTGTGACACTGGGTTATAGGATTAATGTGTGCTTTACATTCGAAGTCATTTTTACCTATTTGTGGGGCTGGGAATCGAAGCCAGCCCCACTCATATCTAAGAGCAGTTGAGCAAGACTCCTCGGGGACAGCCCTTAACAGTTTAACTCAGACACCAAAAGGCCAAACTGTGGCCAACTGGCGGCTCAGACGCAGAGTTGAGCTGGAGGAATCCAGAAGTCACTTTTGAAGAAAGATGTCTTGCTTCGTCCGCCTTGTGTGACTTCTCTGATACTCTGGATAGCAACAGGGATTTAAAGCAGGACAGGAAACAAGAGGCTGGCTGGAGATGTGTTGTGTTCTGTGCGGCTCCACCTAGCAGAGGTGCTCCAGGAATTGGTGGGCCTTTCTATGGCATGCTTTCTCCAGCTGTACTCACTGGGATAGCAAGAGAGCAAGGCTCTGAACCAAGCTTCTTGCCTCTGAGGAAAGGCTGCCATCCAGAACTGCCACCTGCGATGATGCTGGGCAGGGTCGGACAAGAAACACGGCTGCCTGTCCCTGGATCCTGGTTACTGAACAGTCAGTGTGGAAAATGATTAGCTGGTTCAAGATAATTAGGAAAGAGAATTATTTTGAGAGCTGGCATGCATGAGGGAAGAGAAAGAGTGGACTAGGGCTCCAGCTTTAGGCAAGTGCTAAATATCCTACCAGCAGGAAGGCGGACAGAGTGGGAGATCAGAGAGCTGTCTGGGCTATTCAGATCCCTTGGAATGGCTCTGAGGAAGGGAACAGGTGCAGGCAGTGGATGGGGTAAGCCCACACACTCAACACTGGCAACCCAAGGCCAGTGGGAATTAGCCAGCCTAATTAACATCTCCAAATGGCCCAAGGATGGCTTCCAGTATTTCCAATCCAGCAGCAGTGGTTGTGTCCTGGCCCTGGCTCTGACTCTGGGTTTGGCTTCCTCTTTCTGGTTGTTGGTCTTGCCCATCACCCCTGGTTCAGAAGCCGAAAGCTGGGACAGCTGAACCGGCAGGAAGGGAGGGAAGAAGGGAAAGTGCGTGAAGCGTGTGCCTGTATACATGCTGCTCCCATGCCGGGGCTAAGTGAGCAGGTGGATCAATGGTAAAAGAATTTTCCTGGCATTTTTTTCTTTCTCTTCCATGACTATAATGTACTCGTGTGGCTCTATTACTAAATTAAACTAAATTATAAATTTAAAATTAATATCTTGGTGTCAACTTTCTTGTTAGGCCATCATAAAGAAACGTTTCCAGATCCTCTCTCACTCTCACAGAACATAAGCACTGAGATTTCCGCTGCATCTTAGCCACGGGAAGTCTGTGTACTTTACCAGACTGAAGTCACAGGAGTGAATGGCCACAGAGGACCTGAACGTTCCCAGCAGCAATATTCACAGTGACCAAAGGTGGAAACAGCTCACATGTCCATCAACAGATCAATGGACCAACAAAATGTGGTCTATCTGTACAGTGGAATATTTGGCAATAAAAATAAACGGAATACTGATATGGGCTACACATGGAGGCACCTTAAGAATATGCTAAGAGAAAGAAGTCAGCCACCAAAGACTACACATGGGATGATTTTATTTACATGAAATGTCCAGAATGGGCAGGTCCATGGACACAAAAAGTGGATTCGTGGTTGTTTATAGAGTTGAGGGGTGGGCGGGGAGAAGGGGGATTGACTATCGGCAGGCTGTTTAAAGGGGGACGAAATGTTATAGAATTTGATTGTGGTAATGGTTGCATAACCTAATGAATAGACCAAAAACACTGACTTGTGTACTTCATATGGCTGAACTGCATGATACGTAAATTAGATCTCAACAAGCTTGTTTTTAAAATGGCAAAATAGAATAGAAGGTGGTCTGGGTGGCACTACTATTTCCATGATGCCAAAAGTGACACAACAGAAATGGCTCCGAGATTTCAGGAAAAAAATCCCCCAGGGGCACCCAGGCAAGCAGGGGAATGAGGGCAGCTATGAGGTTGTGCAGATGCCACCAGCACCTCTCCTGCTGTGCCTCGCACCACCCTCAAAGCAAAGAGGGCCACCCCACCGATGGCACACTGCTTTTCAGTGACTTGTTTTCCCTTCCAGGTGGTCTCCCAAGCTTATTCTAACTGGAATTGATCTGTTTTAAAACAACTCAGGAGTGACTGCTGCAGTGAGGTGGGACTACCGTGTGATTTGTCCCAAGATACACTGGGAGTGTGTGCGCCACTCAGGACTATATTTTAAAAATTTCCCTAATAATCAACAGCTCAAGAAAATGTAGCAGTTACATCCATGGTGATTGTGGGAGGACAGTGAGTTCTAGGTATTTGTCTGAGGTGTCTGAGGAAACACTGCCGAAGCAATGGACGTGTCTGGTAGTTTCACTGATAAAAATTGTCTTGTCCTCAGAAAGGAATTTTGGCCCATAATTAAGATACTTGTTATATGTGAATTATTTCTCTGGTGCTCCTTTTGAATTGTAAAGTAGGCAACCCTTTAGTTAAATTTCTCAGTTATCTGTGCCAAAGTGGGTGTGCCTTTGCCACTGTAAAAACTGTACAGGTCACACATTCTAGAAAACAGTCCTTTCTGCCTTCAGGGAGGGACATTTTGCCATTGCCACTGAAGAAGGGCTCCTCCCTGTCACTGGGTTGTTCATTCCTGTGGGTGGGTCCCCCACAGCAGACACGGAAAGGCAGGGGGGCTGTAGGGTGGAGCAATGAGTCCTGTCTGAGAATGAAGAGGCCTAAGTGCTCGAGCCCTGGTCGGGACATGAACAGCCACCTAGTGATGGAAAAACCAGCCTGCCTCCATTCTTCTTCTTTTTTTTTTCTTTTTTTCTTTTTTCTTTTGAGACAGAGTCTTGCTCTGTCACCCAGGCTGGAGTGCAGTGGCACGATCTCAGTTTACCGCAACCATCACCTCCTGGGTTTAAGCAATTCTCCTGCCTCAGCCTCCTGAGTAGCTGGGATTATAGATGTGTGCCACTATGCCAGGCTAATTTTTGTATTTTTAGTAGAGACAGGGTTTCACCATGTCGGCCAGGCTGGTCTTGAACTCCCAACCTCAAGTGATCCACCCGCCTCGGCCTCCCAAAGTGCTGGGATTACAAGCGTGAGCCACCGTGCCCGGCCATGCCTCCATTCTTCAACTGTCAGAGCATCTTGCCCCATGGGAGGGGGACACTGGGGAAAGCGTGCAGTAAATTGCAAATCTCTACACATACATAAAGAATGGTTACAGTTCACAGAGTCCTGGAGACCATTTTTGTAAAGTAAAAAAAGCTAGGGAGCCTTGGCCTCCCATCCTTCCCCTTCTGTGTCACTGAGGTGTTTAAAGTTTCTTGAAGTCACTTTCTGTGTAGCGGGGGTGGCCATCTGTGCGATTCTTCATGCACACCCGTACTCATGAGCACTGGAACTCACAGGGGTCTGCAGGGTCTTGAGGGCAGGGTGGGACATGTGGCTGAGCTCCACGTTCTGCCTGTCTGGGCAATCCAGGATAGTGGCTGTGTTCTGTGGGGCTAGAGTGAGGGGGCACCGCTGAGGGCCCCTCTAGTGCCCCCCAGGGAATGTTCAGGCAGAACACCTCTTATATGAGCATAACATCCATTCAGGCGCCAGACACATATGACATGCCTGTTGCGTGTCTGGAGATGGGAATACATGGCGAGTAAACTGTCATGGAAGTTGTCCCCCGCCATAGTGCCTCCTCCCCACTGAAGCCTGACTGCCCTTTGTAGAAGAGTCATATCATAGCACTCTGCTGCTTCACAGTCCTTGTGTGCTGCCCAACTCACCAGAGCAAGAGCCAAGGTCTTGTCCTCTGCCCGCAAGGCCACTCTGACCTTCCTGTTCGTCCTGCCCACCCGGGCTTGCTCAGCTCTAAGTAGGCTGGGCTCCTTGTTCCTTGATTGTGCCGGGAAAGTCCCTGCCTCAGGCCCTTCCACCTGCTCTTTCCTGCCCCTCCCTCCTCATCATTTCTCACATGCCGCCTTTCCAGGGAGGCCTTCTCTGACCCCCTATTTTAAAGTGCACCCCCACCCCAGGTGTGTTGGATTTTTCTCAGTAGCATTCCCGAGGCTCTTTCCCTGTTGTCTTTTCTCCTCAGCACTCTTCAGCTCCTGAGAGCAGACACCATCGTCTACTCCCTAGTCTGGAAGGTGAGACTCCAGTGGAGGAAGGGCTCCCGTCTGTCTTGCCCATCTCTGCAACTGGCATATTCAGTGTTTGGTAAACATTTATGGGATGAATGTCTGAAAACCCACTTTTGTGGGCTTTATGAGACGCTCTGAGGAGTGAAGCTGCAGTTCGCATCTACTGAAATTGTAGCAAAGGTGCGTCCCTCTGTGTCCCCAGGTCTTGAGTGGACCTGAGTTTTAATATCTCAATTTGGCCTCGAGCAAGTTGCTAGCTTTGGGTAAGTGGGAGAAAGAGCAGAGTCAGCCTAGCGGACTGCAGATTTCCACTTCTGGTCTCCTCCTTCCTTCTCCGTGGTGATTGATTTCCTCTGGGACTCTCACGTGCGATGCTGTTGGGTCAGCGACTGTCACCCCAGTCCGGAGCGCCTGGCCTCACAAAGCTGCATGCCCAGATGCTACCTGGAGGCTGTGGTGCTAACTGGAGTCGCGCTGTTTCTCCAGCTGCTCCTCTGCACCCTAGGGACGTAGCTAGGAAGCAGGGCTTCCCTAATGACTGCGCATGGGCTCTGGGATGCACGCTGACTGCAGGGTCTGCCCAAACACATTCAGCAGCAATGGCAAGGCAAGGTGTGCGCACTTCCTGTTTTGCCTGAGATTAGGGGTATGGGGGAGTGGAACCTTTCCAAGCCAGACCGGTGATTGCTTTTCCTTATCCTCAGGCAATCTCATAGATCACACAATCCCACACAGGAGAAGACAGATGCTGGAATGGTGAAGGCCACTGGTTCCCACCACAGTTCACAGCTGAGTGCTGCGGGAAAGGCAAGAGGAGCCTCTGCGTGGGGGCACAGGTAGGTGGAACATGTCCTCTGTGCATCTGGATTCTATTGTCTTATATTCTTGAAGTGGTCACAAAACAGGGTTCTCCCTACTCTTTCTCGGCATTGTCCACGGTGATGCTACTAGGTTTCTTGTGTACTGAGAATTTGGCCACATCAATGTTGTAAATACATAAAGTTATTTATTTCAAAATAGATGGGCATGTTTCCATTTTTAAGGGATTTTATTCCTTCAGCTGTTTTGAGGGACTTTAAAGGCTAATGGGCAAAAAGGAAGCGGCTTTTCTCTATAGAGAAAACCTGTGCTACTGACAGGTTTAGTTCCTGTTATTATCCTGTATCTTCCTGGAAAAGGACAGTATAAAATATTCTTTCTTCTTTCTGTCAGAAGACTTAACTGCGAATAAGAGAGGTTCCATTTGGCCTCTGCTTTGGTTTGGCTGTTGCTGAACAGGAATTTGAGCAAAACCAGAGTCTTCTAGGAGGCCCCCTCAGCAGCTGAGGTTGTGCATGCACCACCTGCTGAGCCAGGAGGACTTGAGGGCCACAGTCACGGTTCACAAGGAATGTGAACCTGGGGTGTCGGGAGCTCCAGGTTCTTCTGAAACAAATTCTCAAGGTTATTTCAAACAAGCTTTAATTAAGAGTTATTTCCAAAAACTGTCTCTGAGAAAAATTCCTGGTACCTGCCAGCCATCTCTTGGCAACTGCTAAAGCATCCCCTGAGCTGTAATTAGCAGCCAGGCGGAGGAAGATGCCACCTGCACCTAAAACCGTGTAAGGACTGGGAACCCAGAACCTAACGCAGCACTTCACAGAAAAAGCTGCACCTTCAGAGTTCTGCCAAAGGAACAGATTCAGTGCAAGATCGACACTTCAAAATGAATGATCTAGGCCACTTCTTATTCTGGGAACCCAGGAATAGCCCCAGCAGCAGCCCCAGAGTTGTCAGGAGTTGTCACTGTCCCCGCAGTGGCTCTGAAACATGTGGTTTCTTTCTCTCTGCTCTTCTCACATTTACTATCCTCTATCTTTTTATTCTTGTCATGGGCCTTCCAGTTCTCAGACATTAGGCAATGTGCGGAAGTTCCAAACCGGCTGGCAGGATGCTTAGTAGAATATCTAACACACACGAGGCAAGTTTTCATTCTCCTCAAGTTCACAAGGCAATGACATGGCTCATCTCAGGGAAATCTCAACCCAACTGGCCTAAACCACTGGCTGGCTATCTTTTTGACACAGGTTATAGTTTGGAGGAAACTTATCTGGGCTTATTAATAGCCATTTCTTGTGGCTCATGAATATCTGCTTTTCTCCAATAAGACTTCAAGCTTCACAAGGGAAGGAGAGAGACAGGCCTGCATGAGATTCCCAGAGCTTTACTTTGTGTTGCCTGAAGTGCCCTGCACAGTCCTGCTCAGTGGCAGCCTCCAGGGGCAACAGGGACCACGTCAGAGAGATGGTAACATCTGACAGGTAGCAGCGGCACTTTTCTAGCCAAGCAAATGAAAAGAATGCTTGTCTCATCTCTTCCAGAGCTGACCCCGAGGAGAGTAAAAAAGTTTTAAAAGAACAAAGGGATGAAGAAGCACGAAGCCTAAAGTGGTGCTAAACAGGGTGATCAATAATTCCCTTTAAAACCCTCGAGACCATCTACGAAAGCACCTTGAATCAAGTTTCAGCTACTCAGTCTGTGGATTCGCCAGCTCCTGACTTCCCCTGCCTTTCTCCACACCGGCTTCTTACCAGATTTCTTGTCGGTGGCCCACTTTCACTAAGAGACTGGGAAGGAGGGGACAGATGAAACATAATTATGAGTGTTTGCTCTGCATCTTGCATCAGGCCCACACTTCTGTGGTCTAGAGACACACCTGTGCTACTTAAAGCAACAGCCTGATTCCTTTCTGTTCTCCTTTCTATTCACTCCTGTTGCACGTAGGAAAGAAATCCCATGTACCATTCTCTAAAGAATTTACAGTCCATTATGGAGAGGAGACACACACACAGGATAAAGGCTTATATATGCTAAGGAAAATCAAGATATACATAATCACAAGTTAGATGGCACTAAAATTAAGACCTAAATATTACAGAGAGGATTTAGGGCAGTGGTTCTCAGTCCTGCCTGCATGTTAAAATGTCCTCAGTTTTTTTTTTCTTTTTTCTTTTTTAAAATTCCACGCTCAAGCCACACCCCAGACCACTAAATCCGAATCTAGTGGAGGGACTCAAGCATCAGTATCTTTACAGCTTCACAGGGGATTCCAACGTGCAGCCAGAGTTGAGCACCACTGGATCTTGGTGATGGAATGATAGCTAGTAAAAAAACTTTCTATCAGTGTTGTTCCATCTTTGCAAGAAGAATACATCTTAAATTGGAAAAAATCAAAGCAAAAGTGGTCAAAGTCAAGCCAGTTATGAGGGAAGGAAGACTTGGGCTGTGTCCAGAAGGGATTATGGGGGTAGAAGAAACATCTGTACCAGGCAGTTGTCTGTAAGACGTGTGGCAACACTTTGGCCAGCTACAGCCGAGCGTGCTGAGGGTGCTGAGTGGGATGGCTGAGTTATTGAATAGATGGTGATATAAGATAACTTGTATTTAAGGAAGACTTCTCGGTCGGGTGCAGTAGCTCACGCCTGTAATCCTAGTACTTTGGGAGGCCGAGGTGGGCAGATCGCTTGAGCCCAGGAGTTTAAGACCAGCCTGGGCAACACGGTGAACCCCTGTCTCTATAAGAAATACAGAAATTAGCTGGATGTGGTGGCTTATGCCTGTAGTTCCAGCTACTCAGGAGGCTGAAGCTAGAGGATCGCTTGAGCCTGGGACGGGGAGGATGCAGTGGGCTGTACTAACACCACTGCAATCCAGACCTGGGCGACAGAGGGAGACCAAAAGGGAAAACTTCTGGATTATCTCAATAGAGTAAAATACGATTCTGGCCTTTAGTATTAATAAAGAGTTGGTAGCTATGGCTCTGATTATGGGATTATCACTATAGTGTGGGCACAGGGCTGGCATTTCCATGGGGAATGGGGATGTGAAGGTTGAGTTGGCCCTGATTCCAACTTGCCCATGACCTTCGGTGGTCATTTCATGGGTTGGTCTTCAGCTCGCTCAAAATTAATGTGACAGGGTTAGACATGATCTTTCCTGAAGTCCCTTCTAGTTCAGCATTCTGTGATGTTCTTTGCTGGCTTCAGCAAAGTTATGGGGAAGTTGAACACATACGATTCAAAAGTAGTACTATTGATTAAAACCGTATTAAGACCACTTTAACAGGGAGAGAATGAATACAAATGGAACGAGTCTGTCACATGACTATCCTTTCAATGAGCGGGGAAATTCTTTTTTGGGGTTTGGGTTAGGATTTACTGGTGCTGTTTCTAGGAATTAACTTGATTATTAACTGCTCGGTGAAAGAGCCAAGGAAGATTACCTGTCAGGACCGCATGCAGAATGACAAGACTGCATATGGTGCGGAGGCCTTACCAAGCAAAAGCTGGGTGTAGCCTATCTCTCTGGGCAAAGGCTGGTAAGTTCTAAGAGGAGTTTGTGTAGTGTCTACATCATAGATATGCTTTGAGGCAAATGTGTAACATAAGTGCTTCCATCTGTAGTTTTAGGAGAAGATTTTACTGGCCACCAAAATGACTCAGTGACACCAGGCAGGGTCTTCTGGTAAAGGTTCTGCAAACTTAAGATAATGACTGTGTTGTAGAAGAAAAGCTACAAAAGTCTTTTTCATTAGGTAAGTGGTATAATAACCCTTTCCACGAGGGCGTCCAAGCAATTGTGTGAAAGATGAAAGTTTGCAGTTTTGTGCAATAGCAGGAACGGCAGCGGCATCCTAAGACTGACTCAGACTAATCTGGTTTAAGCTCCAAATACGACCTACATTAAAAGTGGCAGACTCTGACGAAGCATAGTGAGGAATTTTCTCCCACTTGTTCTAAATCCTGGAGCCTTTACAATCCAGCCTATCATAAAGGAGGAAGTATTTCTGACCATATCTTGGAGAAATCAAATGCTGTGTTTATGCAGGGCTAACAAATAAACAAAGATCTGTGCTCCCTCTGCTGGCTCTCTATAGCAATATTGAAGGAGAAAGGAATCATACGTAGTATTGGCATCTTCAGTAAACACAAGTCACTTTGGGTATTCTGAGAAGAACCACTCATTTAACTTGGTTTTGAACATTCTTTGGGAAAAATCTATCTTTATCAACTTCTGACAAAGGCACTTGGAAATTCTTAAAATTAGATATTAAATGAGACATACCTGTAGCCCTTGGCTACCAGATTGCTAGCTGTGACTGTAATAGTGATCTGGGGATTGATTTATCAGCAGACACAAGTGGATTCCTCCAAGATTTTTAGATCCAGACACAATCTTTAAGGCAGTTCTGAAAAAAAATCTCAGGTCCAATGTAAAGTTCCTTTTTTCTCTTTTATAAGAGCAACTTCCAAAAAGTAAAGATTTACACTATTTATATCTTTTCTGATAATGTCAAACACTAGACTTGATTTTCCAAATCATTAGCATGCAGAAGAATGACCTCATGGTGAACAGATGCACTTGGCTGTGAGCTGCAGTGATTACATCAGTCCCTCCCAGCAGTCGAGGGTGCCCGTTCCAGTTAACCCTTTCAAGGCCTCTCTGCTGGTCCCTCTTTCTTGGTGATATGATTGAAAACACAAATTTAGTCCCCCACCTCAATATATGTGTGTGTGTGTGTGTGTGTGTGTGTGTGTGTTAGAGAGAAATGTACATGTGTATATAAATGTATTTATACATAAAACATATATATGTTAACTGTAACCAATATTTTGACACTAGCTACCTTTTAGATTATTTATATTTATTGCTGGTCAAAAAAGGAAGGTAAACTACAGTGCTGGGTAAAAAAGCGGTTGAAATATCTTTACATGTCAGGTGTTATCAATACAAGTAATGGATGGAATAGATACAAGGTAGATATGATGGTCTTTAAAAATATTTTCTGATTAGGAAAATAGATTTTGTTTTGAAAGCTCTTTGAAAAAAGCTGAGCACTCATATATTAGCAGCTACAACACCATGTGTGGTTGACAGCACATCCTGAACGGAAGCCTGTTCACCTGGCCAACCCCGTCCCCACAGGGCTTGTTGGGCGGATGGGTAACAGCACCTGGATGGGGGAAGTCAGAGGCAGAGGGCATTTTCCAACAGTGGAACCTTCAGGCACAGGCCACTCCCACTGAGCACACCTCCCACTTTCACTTCAGACTTAAAGGCTGATATTGGGGCTTTCCCTCTAGAAGTGGGGGCTGCATGCTTTCTGGCTTGCTGCTACCAATACAGTGTGGAATGAATGCAGTGTTCAGGTGACGCTCCCTCTTCATTAATAATAAAGCCCCTTGTGGTGAGGATACAAAGAAAACCTAGGAGCCACTAATTCCTCAGATTGTGCATATGCATGTGAGCCCAAGCCCAAGGCCTTGCTTTGATGACACTGAGGGCCAGAGATGGTCTGATTGGGTCCTAAGTGCACTGTGGGAGCTTAAGCCGCTCAGGGTCAATTTTTCCAGTTGGCTTGTTGCTTGGAAGAACAGACTTCACCTCAATTTCTTAGTTTAAGCTGGCTGGCTCATCTGGGTTTGATCGCACTTGTCCCGAGAACATAACAGTGTAAACAAATGACAAATGTTTTCATCTGTAGAAGTAGTAACAGATAGTGGACAGGGATTCTTCAAAAGCGAAGCCAGTATGTAAATGAGAAGATGCTTCTGAAAACGTGCTTGTCTATGGTGCTGAAATGCTCCGTCCTCATTGTACTGCCCCACATTTCAGTTCAAATCAAGATTATATCTACTTCCTTCCTGCTCAGTGTTATGAGGAGATATGCAAAGAATTAAAACAGAACATTATGCCTAGACTTAAAAAATCACACTTAAGGATAGGTATGATAGACGTATACAAAATTTTCCCACTCAACACTGAATACCTTAAACCATGAACACTATGAAATGTAATACTGATGTTAATAATTTGAAAAGTGGAGGGAGTAGCATTTGTCTTGATATTCCATGTTTGGTTTCATGTTCCTTTTAGAAAAGTTCCAATGCCCACCCTCACATGCTGTCAGAATCTTTATTCTGGTAAGCAATTTTCAAAAATATGACATTCTTGAAGAAGCCCATTGACAATCCTCTCCAAGTAGAGTTCTTAAAAACTCGAATTGCTCCTAGAATCTCCCCCATTTCAATTAGTTTAAATAATTATGAATGTTTGGAAAAGATCAAATTAGTTTATATAGAGGCTAAAATATACATAGAAAACAAGGTCCATCATTATTCATTTTGATAATATCTTAATAATCTTAAGAATGTAACAGTTAAGGAATGAAAACATCTAGTTATTATTTACATGTTTAATTTTAAGAAATTAAAAAGCTTTCTCAAGAGTTAAAAGAAACAAACAAACAAAAAAACAAGAAACAAAAAACAACCTGCACTGAAAAATCAAGTCCTCACGAAGAGGGGAATAATCTCATGAGGGTGGGAAAAAGCTAAATGAGATCTTTTTAAAATTAGCTTTGCTACAGATCCCTCATGTTCTTCCATGAAAAATTAGAAACAATTTAAAATCTCTAGCCAGACTGAGTATGAAATCTTCATTTCCCTTGAAACGAATTTTTTTTTGTCTTAGATAGATGTTGGCAGAGTGTATAAAAGAATTCAGTTCACAGCTGTTCCACTTTTTTAATGTAAGAAACATTAATCAAAGCTTTAAGTTATAAGCTTTTCTCATGTTGCTTAGTATTCCAGTTCAACAAAGATCAATAGAGGCCATCCCAGTGTTCCTTGACGCCTCACCAGGAAGCAGAGGCGTGATTATGCAAATCGTGCTGCTCCTGCACCTCTGCCAGCCTGCTTATCTCCCAAGCCTTCTGCCTGCTGCTCCTGGCTCCCTGCGCAAGTGCGTGCCTCTCCCTCTTATCTCCCAACAAAGCTCGGAGAGGCGAGGATTGAGGCCAGCGATGTTAAACAATGATGCATGGCTGATTTTATTTGTAAGTGATTTATTTCACTGGATTTAATTTTTTTTCACTTTGTGTATAAGATATTTGTTAACGAATCAGAATAGGAGAAGTAAGGCAGTGTTCAGAGACAATTGACACAGGTTAGAAATCTATTAAGCACTCTAACAGTTGCATCTAAAGCAGTGGAAGAAGGAAGCTCCTCACTGAGAATTTCAACATGCATTGGCTAAATATCCCATTTACTCTCTGAAAGGCAATTAATCTGTAATTATATGCAGAAATTTACAAGTAATAATTCTATTATTTGAAAGAAACACACAGTAATCATATAATCTGTTCAAGTGGCGGTACATGTATTTTTCCCCCCAAGCTGGAAATATAAAAAGAATAAAAACCTAAAAACAAGGAAATCTATGGAAACTTTCACAATTTTCCACTGGCCCTAATAAATGAAAATTATTGTAAGCTAGTTTCTAAACGGGTTCCACACCAGGTGCTGCTCCGGTCGGCGGCTTGTCCACATGACACAGACCACTCCAGAGAGACACACGCACACTGCATTGCTGTAATGATGGACCCCGGGACACTGTCCTTCCATGTCTCCTGCATTAATCCCTGACCCTCGTATCTCGGCAGCATAATCCCCATTTAGCATTAGTAGCAACGGCTTCCACTGTGAGGAACTCTTTTTTGATAAGCAAGCACTGATTCGGGCATCGCTTTTAAACAACATATTCCCAGCTCAGCAAGAAACCCACACTCCTGAATGAACCGGAGCACATTACTGAGAAAAAGTTCATTAACCTTGCTAGATTTGAAGGTTAACAGGATAGCTGAAGAAAGGAACTGAGTGAACAGCTCGAATACAAAACAAATTAAAATGAATGTCATCATTCCTTTTGATATTCATTAGTTGATTCAGAGGGAGAATGCTCTTCTTAAATTTGCAAGCATTTATCTGTGAAAAACAGGTGTACATCTGCTGCTCGAATGCGTCTTAAGCACGTGAGAGAAGAATAATGTAGACACTCACCCGTTCCGCTGAGGGAGTAGCTGGGAGAGGGAGAAAAGACTTGGGCTGCGAAATCCTCGAATGTCATGACTTCGCGGTGGTTCTCAATTATTGCTTCGAGATACAGAGCTCGCTCTTCATAGCTGTGGTAACCGGTTAAGGAAAAAGTGTGTGTGCAAAGTGGCATGCAGAGCAGTGACAGAATTCACTTTCAATACTGTTGTGCATTTTTTTCTGTGTAAAAAAGTATCCTGCAGGTTGTTTACCATCTTGCAGAAAATTAAATATTAGTCATAATGCATACCAAAATTCTGGTTTTCAGACCTAAGTTTCTCTTAGACTTTAATTGCATTCAATACTAGCAATACTAGAAAACATATAAGGCAACAGTTACAGAATAACATCATAAGATCATTAGGGCTGATTTAAACAAAAACAGGAGACACTGATTGCAACAGCATCTCTTTCCACTGACAATGGTAGATCTTTTACGTCCTATTTCAGTGGATAAAACATTCTTAGCCTATTGACATGAGTTGATACTTCAAGCAACTTGGTAATATAACAGTGCAGACGCTTCTTAAAAATAAGAAGATGCAAGTTACTGGGAAGAGAGAAGGCTAGGAAGATATACTCTGAGGGCACATCAGAGCCTCTAACCAAGACAAGCTGTGAACATTGGAAAATAAGAACTACTATGTGAGAGAATCTACCAAGAGTGTACAGTGCAATTTTAAAAAAAAAGACTACTGCCTTTTAATTAACACTGCAGTCTGGAACACATAGCATTCAAATGTGTAATCAAAAACCAGTCACCAATAAAACTTACAAGCGTAACACACTGAAGCAACTTTCCAGCTGTCTTAATAGGACCCCTGCGTGTGGCAGGCTTTCACAGGGCAAAAAGCAAATCTTCCCCTTTTGTGTGTGGCTTCTGTTTCCTCAGAAGGTGAATCATGCACTTCCAGTAACAGGATAACGTCAGAACAATCCGACAATGGATGGAGGCACTGCACATACGATGTTATGAATTAACACTTGGGGAAGTCCGCATGACGTCTCATTTTCCCCTTCCTCATTATCAATGCAAAAGCTAAAAGACATGTTTCAGTCGTTTTAAAAATCATGCTAATTCTCCAGGAACACAGGGAATGTGGATCACCATCAGTTTATTATTTGCAGCTCCAGAAGAAGAAAAGTAACTCTAGCATTTCTCACTACATTTCCAAACTATCTTTTCAAAATGGCCTCTTTAAAAATACAAGTTGCTGACAATTATGCCCTTTCAATCAGCTTTCAAGAGAGCATGTGTTTTTAAATGGCCAAATACTTTTCTACTTTCTTATGGCAAAGGGTGCACACCGATCTCTAAATGCAGGCTCTTCCTCTCCCTACTCCTTCAGTTATATTCAGAGGATAATTTTCATACCATGAGGAGACCAGAGGCATTCTAGGGCTGTGCTATCCCATACAGTAGCCAAGAGCCACACGTGGCTATCTCATTTTAAATCTGAATTAATTAAAAGAAAAAGCTACAATTCAGTTGCTTTGCCCCCCCCCCCCCCCCCCCCCCCACCTAGATATATTTTAAGCACTCAATAGCCACATGTGGCTAGGGGTTCTATACTGGATTGCACAGATATAGGACACGCCTGTCACCGTGGAAAGCACTACTGGACAGCATGCTGCCAGAATTTCTCCATAAGCTTGCTTGCTCTATGCAACCTCAAGCGAGGAAAATAAGTTTGAAGATTTCCAAAGTGGCCCCTCTAATGATTTATGATCTTTTATATAGATGGGCACAACCGCCCAAGGCCTGGGCAGCATGAGCCTGAACTGGCTTCTCGACTGTGGGCTGAACTCCTGGTGACTCGCCTTAATGAACAGGCTGCCAAACTTCCTCAGCGAGAGGCGCCTGCTCAGGCCCAATTCTAGAGGGACCCACTAATGCCATTCACGTCTCATTATGAACACACTTATTCTGCACAGCACTTGGCTGTCGCCATGGCTCGGCCCTCCGTGCACGGCCCCAGCAAGCCGCTGGTCCAGGGAACAGCAGGACGTTAGGCCTGAGTGGCCGTCTGGCGAACAGGCACTCTGACACTAAGCTGGCACGTGCTGGCCCAGCAGGGGCTGAGCGAGGCGTGACAAATTACTCAAAGAGCTGAGCTAAACTTATGGCTGACAACCACCTGAGCCTTCGGACCGCCGTGGCCCGCTGTCAACGCTCAATTCATGGCTCCCCCTTTCAGTCCATCGTCTGCTTGTGGGCCTGGGTTAGAGCAGGCATGTCCCTCTAAAGACCTGTCATGCTTTGCCTAGCATCGTCCTGCTGTTTCCTGAAAGGCCCCACTGCGTCCAACACATCCACATATAGTGCTTGGGACAATGGTGAACAAAAAGGAAATGCGTGTGCATTTTGCTAACTACTCTATGGAAGCCACATATCTGGAAAGTGGCTGGTTATGTGAATCAAGCTCATGATCAAACCTACAAAGGGCCGTTTTGCATAATACAATATGAACTGACCCCAGATGGCAGCCCACTGTCCCTACCCTGGATGGCACTATCCAATTGTTGTAAGCTTGTCCTTGTCAAGGCTGAGAGATCTGGGCTCCTTAGAGAAAGTCCAGCACTGTATTTAGAGGAGTAATAATGAAGTTGTGAGATTCTCTGATTCAATGAATATTTATAGTCTGACTCCTAAATTAAGGCAGTAGGAGACAGAGAAAACACAAAGGTGCTTCCAGAACTGGATCCTGGAGGAGGAAGTGTTTCCTTCAGAGAAGGTTCCTGACCCTGCCATCCATGCCCCCGACTGTCACACACGGCCCACACTCTCCCGCCCACTAACTGGAGTGTTAACAGTGCTAAACTGGGTGCTGTCATTTAGACAAACATCCATTAGGGACTGGGGTGAGACCAGGAGATCATCAAATACATTTTCGCTCATGGCCCAAGCCAGGGCATGTAAACACCCTGACAAAGAGTAAACAAATATCCCCTTAGCTCTGGCGGCATTTAGAAACAGCCAAGGAGCCTGTGGGTGCCAAAAATCATTTCCTTTAGTAGCCATAAAAAACACAGCACTGGGATCTTAACTGTATTAATTAGTAGACCTACTAGCGAGGGGAATTTGGAGCAGTATCATCTGACATTTTCTTACCTAATATCCTTAGGGCTTCAATGCTGGTTGCTTTCTATAACAAAGGGCATTTATAATTCAGACATCAAAATGCTTGTAAGCTTTTCACATGTAAGACATGTTAAAATGTGAAGTGAATGCTGGAATAATGTCCATCCTTGGACGGTCAAAGACCTTTCACGGAAAGAGGCACCGGGTCACAAATCTGATCCCTGTTTCAATACGAGCCATGGCCCTTTTGTTCTCTTAAAAAGTCTACTAACAAATGTGTAACTTTTAATTCTGTTCTGAATTATTATCTCATTCAAAGTCACACACAACAAAGTACTTTTTTAAAGAGCAGTTTTCCCCTGGATTACTCAATTCAGGGAACATTCAAATTACTGACCAGAAACCCATCTTGGCTTCTGGATATTTCTCAGTTTCTTTAGCCACTCATTCTGCTCATATTTTCACATACGAATTTTCACCAAGAATTTTGATTAAGAGACAGGTGTGTAGCCCCAGTGACTCAGGGGCTGAGGTGGGAGGATCATTTGAGCCCAAGAGTTTGAGTCCAGCCTGGGCAACATAGCAAGATTCTGTCTCTAGAATAAAAAATAAAAAAAAATTAATATTATTCTCCTACTTTACTAAAGAGGTTATATGCCATTACTGGTTACATTTTATCAAAAATTTCCAAGAGAACTTCTTGAGACTCTCAAGACACACCCTGCTGAATCTGCAGAGCTGTAAGAGTCTGAGAATCTGAACCTGTCCCTCAACTTTACTCTCATTGTTTGTTTTAATTTTTAGAAATGACAGCAGCAGCATAACAGTCAGGAAGAAGCTTGTATTTTGGTGGAAGGAAGGCAGGGTTTGAACCCCAGTTGCTCTTTTCCCTGCCAGGTGTTGATGTCCCCATTTTACACGTGAGACAGCAAAGGCAAGCCGCTCCAACTCCCAGCCTCAGTTGTCTTATGTGTAAAATGGGGACACCAACCCCTGTTCTCAGGATGGCTGGGAAGATTAAATAGAATCCTATATATGAAGCATCTACCCGGGTTCCAGCACAAAAAGAAAAGCATGATAAATCTGGATTGACCGCTCCCTGCCTCTACCATGTGGGCCTAGGGTTTTGTTGCAGAAAGAATGTAGTAGGTAAACCAGAGGAGAGTTCCATGTCAGGCTCCATGGCAAGCAAACCCCCTTCAGGCTATACCCTCATGAGCGGGGAAGTCCTATGGTCCCCGTTTTACTGCTCAGGTAATGAGAGCTCCGAGAGTTCAAGTAATTTTCTTGAATCACAGTGACGTAGTAATGGAATTAAGGCTAGAGCCCAGGTCCTCTAACCTTGACTGCTTTCATCTAATATCTTGAATTCTAGAATAAATAGTGTTAAGTTCAAGATCTTGTGTGAGGTTGGGAACTAAACTCCAAATGAGACAAATCAACTGACTTAAGTATACATGAGCTACAATAATCAACCCATAATGTAAACCTGAGTGCATATGTGTAAGCTGCGTCTATACCCAGACCATGCTGTCTTTATAAAATACAACAAAACAACAACTATTCCATTTTAATTTCTTTTTACTTATTCAGGCTACGTGTTTGTTGACTGTTGTTTAGCACTTTCAAGCTTCTTTTATCAAAGAAATAAAGGGAAATGTTTGGAAGAGACTATGTTGCAGACTATATTTTTTCAACCCTTGAAACCCTTTTTGCCTGAACCTTCTCTAAATTTCCCAAGAGCGGACATGATGCTCAGACTGGCAAACTGACCCCGGACACAGGCAGCTTCCTGACATCGGTGTGTGTGTGCTATAACAATTTGCATACCCACTCCAGTTTTCTTTCTGAACTCATGCAGCCTCTTATCACTGGCACAAGCAAGCCTGGAGCTAGCCATTCTCATGACTCTGCAGACTCTAACTCCCATAGCAGTGACCTGCCGAAGAGGGAATGTCATGTTTCAGAACCATCTGGGACGCTTCGGCCATCCATGTACCCCTCTCAAAAGTTCTGGTGCTCCCGAGTTCTGCTGCCACTGTCCCATCCCTTGAGTACACTAGGGTGTGGAAAAGGTTGAAAACTTCTGGCTAAATAGCTACCACGTATGACCATCTTAAGCCTCCTTATGTTAGCTTTCTGTGGCTGCTGGAAATGACCACAAACTGGGTGGTTTAAAACAACAGAAATTTATTTTCTCACTAGTTTTGGGAGACCACAGGTCCAAAATCAAGATGACAGCAGAGGCTGCAGGAGAGATTTTGTTCACGCTTCTTCCAGTTCCAGGTGGCTGTCTGCGTTCGTGGGGCTGCATTGACTCCACTCTTTGCCTCCATGGCTACATGGCCTTTTCCTATTCTATGTGTCTCTCTTAAAAGGACACTCCTCACTGGATTTACTGCTCTCCTGGATAACCCAGGATGATCTCCTCATTTCAAGATCCTTAACTTACTTATATCAGCACACAGCCTTGAATCAAATAGTTAACATTCACAGGTTCCAGGAACTGGGACACAGACATATGTTTTTTGGGACCATCGTTTACTTCAGTAAATTCCTTGAGGACACCATATGAGTCAGGTTCATCAAATTTATGTCAACAGAAATTTATTCTTTTATGTCACTCGTACAACCTAGCTTAAAAGCACCCCACATAATATTTACTGTGTGGACAAATGAATGCCTGAAATTCATGTCCATTGTTTTAAGCTATGAGACAGCTAGATGTATTATAGGCAATAGCAACTTGTAAGGAGAGGTTAGAGAGTTCAATTTGAAGTAAAATTCTATTTAGATTTTAAAAACTGCATGATAAAAACTTTTAGAATAATGTATGGGGCAAACTCTCTATGACCTTGGGGTACGGATAGATCTCTTAAGAAAGCAAAACATGAACCACAGGGAGAAGACTGGTACATCTGATCACATTCAAAGTAAGAACTCCTGTTTACCACAATACTGTAAAGAAGGCAGAACTACCAGGCACAATATGGGAGGAAACATCTGCAACTGAGAGCTGGCAAGGGGTAGGTGCCAGAATATAAGAAGAACGCCTAGCAAATCCATAAGAAAAAGTCAAATAACCTACTAGAAAGATGGGCAACCAAGAGATAAACCATGACTGGCAATTAAGTTGCTCAATATCATTAATGATCAGGGATTATGAGAATCACAACAAAATACCATCTTATATATCCCAGAGTGGCCAAACACAGAACATGTAATAATGCCAAATGTCAGACAGCACATGGGCACAGGAGCCCCAAGAACCTGCTGCTGGGAAGTAACTGGCCTGGCTTCTTGGGAGAGCAATCTGACCTTATCCAGGGAAGAAAAGATGTGCGTGCTTGTGGACTGGCAATTCCGCTCCTCCGTATGTGAGCTCTGGTATATAGGTGCTTGGTTCAGAACGTTTATAACATATTACAGACAGCAGCAAAAAAGAAAAAGGACACTATTTTTAACATTCATGGATAAATGCAGTCACACAATGGGATATTATATAGCAGTGAAAATTAATGAACTATAGGCATGTGTATTAATAAGGATAAAATTGAAAATAATGCTCGGCCGGGCGTGGTGGCTCAAGCCTGTAATCCCAGCACTTTGGGAGGCTGAGATGGGTGGATCACAAGGTCAGGAGATCGAGACCATCCTGGCTAACACGGTGAAATTCCGTCTCTACTAAAAAATACAAAAAACTAGCCGGGCGAGGTGGCGGGCGCCTGTAGTCCCAGCTACTCGGGAGGCTGAGGCAGGAGAATGGCATGAACCCGGGAGGCGGAGCTTGCATGAGCCGAGATCGCACCACTGCACTCCAGCCTGGGCGGCAGAGTGAGACTCCGTCTCAAAAAAAAAAAAAAAAAAGAAAATAATGCTCAACCAAAAAAGCCAGTCACTGAAGGACACATGAGTGCAATTCTACTGCTGCACATTTTATTATTTATTTATTTATTTATTTATTTATTTGTAGATAGGGTCTCACTGTGTCACCTAGTATGGAGTGCAGTGGAGCCATCATAGCTCACTGCAACCTTGAAGTCCTGGACTCAAGCAATCTTCCCACCTCAGCCTCCCGAGTAGCTGGGCCTACAGACATACATCATCATGCCTGGATAAGTTTTAAAATATTTTGTAGCAATGGGGTCTCACTATGTTGCCCAGGCTGGTCTTGAATTCCTGGCCTCAAGTGATCCTTCCACCTGAGCCTCCCAAAGTGCTGGGATTACAGGCCTAAGCCACCTTAACCGGCCTATATATATTTTAAAAACAGGTTAAGTGAAACATATTGCTTAGGGCTATACACATATGTAGGCAAATGATGAAGAGCAAGGAAATAATAACCTGGGATTACCTCTGGGGTGTGGAGGGGTGGTACCTGGGAGGGTCTCAAATATATTGGCTGGTGCAAGTGGGTGTCAGTACTGGGACACGTTTTGGTGTTCCTTCGAACGTATGTAAATGACACATCTTCTAGTCTGCATAAATATTTCATAATAAAAATGGGCAATTTGGATAGAATGAAAAAGCACTAATCAAATGAATCTTTTCTCACCCATCAGAAGGATAGAATGAGCTTCAAGTCGAAGGCTAATATAAAAGGTATGTGTTTGGGTGTTAGAGTTGACGATGATTACAAAGAAGTCCACTTGACTCAGACACAGAGAAAGCAGAAAAGAGACAGTACTATTTTTAGGGATTTCATTCCAGAAGTAGACCAGAATGTCAGAGCTCAAAATTTTCAGAAAGTTGTTGGGAACTCTGACAGAAGGGATTCAAAAAGCTCAAATCAAACAGGGATATTAATGCCACCTGTGGGGGAGGGAAACAATGCTCCAAAAAATAAAAGTGCATTTCTATAAAATTCTAACTGTTGTTAGAATTATTATGCATTAAGAATGACAAAACCAGCTGAATCTGAGAATGGTCAGAATACTACATATATTCATGGGCTTAAGCATAGATTTCTATACATTATCCTAGTCTGCTCAGAGAACTGGATCTCAAGTGGCTGTGCTATTTTCAAAAAGCAAATCCACCTTCATTCAAGCGCTCATCCATTCAAGAGATATGTATTGAGTGCTCCCCTGTGCTAGGTAATGGGCATGTAATTAGGGAACAAGACAGATGTCACTCCTGCCCCCAGCAAGCCTGAATTCTAGCAGGGAGGCAGATTGAACACTAGTTAAAGGACAAGTCCAGGGAATAAGGCAAACAGTCATTACATCAGTACCGGGAAGGAAAGAAGGAGATAAGCTCAACGAAGTCTCTGATGGGAGGGAAGCAGCTAACCAAGCAGGGATGAAGTGGGGTAACGAGTGTAAGAGCAGTTCAGGCACAAAGAATGCCATGAGCGGGAAGGAATTTGGGATGCTTCAGGAGGAGAAAGGAGACTGGGGCCATGGGGTAGTAAGAGGGTGCAGGAGGTACAGGTGAAAGACAGGCTGGGCCTGGGCACAGGAGGCGCGAATGGCTTGAGGCAAGGAAGCAACATGATGTCACTTACGTTGCTATATTGCCCTTAGAGGAACTGCACCACTAAGGAGGGTCCCGAGTGTCCTCTAGTTTGGAAGAGGTCAAGGCTGACTGGCATCTATACATTCAATCAATGCGCCTGTCCAAATATTTCAATACCTTACTTATTCTTTGTATTTTTCAGAAGTGGATGACATACATCTTTTGGGCATGTGGAAGAGGTAAGAATGTTACTTGCAGGCTTGAAATGACCAGAACTTTTGAGAATGGCCTTGAGCATAACCATGAAGGACTATGGCGTGACAGAGAGAGGGCAACGTTGGGTGACACACATACCCTGGCATGGAGGGAAGAGGAAATGGAGCAGAAGCAGGTTCTCTGATGAGGCAGAGAATGAGGCGCTACACACAAGGAGGCAGGCATGACCCTCCCACAGGACAGATATTGGGCTCACAGAAACTTACAAAAATGAGATGACTTAACGACAGCTTACCCTGTTTCAAAGGTGTAAAACATGGATACATTTTAAACCTAGTAAAAAAAATGACCCTACTGTGGCAGAGTCTGAGCTCGGAGAAGGAATGGCTAAGAATATTTTACAAAACTAGGAAACTAATTAGCTGATTTCTTCTGCTGCTCCCCACTACTGGTCGCTTTTGGAATAGAGGACACACAAGAAAATGACACATTTTCGTTTCTGAGCAATGTTTTGAACAGTGGCCAAAGAAAGTGAAGAGGCAACATACAGAATAGGAGAAAACATCTGCAAACCATTTAAATGATAAGGATCTTGTATCTCAAATATATAAAGAACTCTCACAGATCAACACTAAAGACAACTGAGTTTTAAAATGAAAAAGGATGTACACAGACATTTATCTAAAGAAGATATGCAAATGGCCAGTAAACACATGAAAAGATGCTCAACACCACTAGTCATTAGGGAAATGGAAACGAAAACCATAATAAGATACGACCTCATGTCTACTAGGATGACTATAATCAAAAGGACAAGCAACAATAATAACCAGTGAGGACGAGGAGAAGATGTGGAGAAATTGGAATCCTCATACCTTGCTGGCAGGTATATAAAGTGCGGCCACAGGCCAGGCGCAGTGGCTCATGCCTGTAATCCAAGCACTTTGGGAGGCCGAGGCGGGTGGATGACCTGAGGTCAGGAGTTCGAGATCAGCCTGAGTAACATGGAGAAACCCTGTCTCTATTAAAAAATAAAATTAGCTGGGCGTGATGGCGCATGCCTGTAATCCCGGCTACTGAGGAGGCTGAGGCAGGAGAATTGCTTGAACCCAGGAGGCGGAGGTTGCGGCAAGCCAAGATTGCGCCATTGCACTCCAGCCTGGGCAACAAGAGCAAAACTGTCTCAAAAATAAATAAATAAATAAATAAATAAATAAATAAATAAATAAATAAATAAATAAATAAAGTGCAGCCACTGTGGAAAACAGTTTGGCAGTTCCTCAAAAAGTTAACAGATGGCCGAGACAGGCGGATCACGAGGTCAGGAGATCGAAACCATCCTGGCTAACATGGTGAAACCTCGTCTCTACTAAAAATACAAAAAAATTAGCCGGGCGAGGTGGCGGGCGCCTGTAGTCCCAGCTACTCGGGAGGCTGAGGCAGGAGAATGGCGTGAACCTGGGAGGTGGAGCTTGCAGTGAGCTGAGATCTGGCCACTGCACTCCAGCCTGGGGGCAGAGCGAGACGCTGTCTCAAAAAAAAAAAAAAAAGTTAACAGATGATCCAGCAATTCTACTCCTAGAAGTTCAGTACCCAAAAGAACTGAAAATACATGTTCACACAAAAACTTGCCAACACATGTTCATAGGAGCACTATTATTTACAGCAAAAACTAGAAACAACCCCCTTGCCTGCAAACTGATGAATGGATAAACAAAATGTAATATATCATACAATAAAATGTTATTCAGCCATAAAAAGGAATGAAGTATTGATACCGGCTGTTACATGGATGGACTTTGCAAACACTCTGCTAAGTGAAAGGAGTCAGATGCCAAAGTCCATATATGGTGGGACTTCATTTATATAAATGTCCAGAATAAGCAAATTAATATAGACAGAAAGGAAATCAGTGGCTGCTTGGGGCCGGAGGGAGGGGAGTATGTGGCATGACAGTTAATGGGTATTCAGTTTCTTTTTGGGGTGATAAAAATGTTGTGGAATTGGAAGTGGCAATGGTTGAAAAACTCAGTGAATATACAAAAAACCACTGTATTATACATTTTAAAAGGGTGAACGCTATGATCTGTGAATTACAGCTCAATAAAATAAATGCCCCCAGGCAGGGTGCAGTGGCTCACCCCTGTAATCCCCAGCACTTTGGGAGACTAAGGGGGGAAAATCACTTGGGGCCAGGAGTTTGAGACTAGCCTAGGCAACATAGTGAGACCCTGTCTCTACAAAAAACCAAAAAATTAGCCGGGAGTGATGGCACATGCCTGTGGTTCCAGCTGGTCTGGAGGCTGAGGTGAGAGGATCACTTGAGCCTGGGAAGTTGAGGCTGCAGTGAGTTCTGATTATGCCATTGCACTGAAGTCTGGGCGACAGAATGAGACCCTGTCTCAAAAAAACTGCCCCCCAAAATGCCTAGTGGTACACAGTGCACACTATGTATTGTGAGGAAGGCCTGCTAATAAAAAGATCTTCACTGACCACATGAGAGAACAAATGAAAGGATGGCCTGGCAGAGCAAAAGACTTCTAGGCAGACAGTGGCTGAATCATTTAATCATGGAAGACACAGTAAGAGCAGCAGACCATGTGCCAGGACTGTTCTAGCAGCTGGAGGATGAAAAAGACATAGTTTTGTCCTTCACAGCTTACATGGAAAGACAAGTGGACAGTGAGTTCTAGGAAGCTGGTGGGTGGAGCGATTCACGGGAATGAGGAGTAGGTCTTGGTCAGACTGCAATGGGCTGGTTACAGAAAGGAAGAAGCAACACCAGCCTGTGGCAACTGGGAATCTCCAAAGGTTTTAAAATAGATGAACGGCAGGACCTGATCTGCGCCTGAGAGATAACAGGGCAGGGAGACAATGCAGGGGAGGAAGTGGCACAATGCGGGGCAGACCCACTTGGACTTGGGGTGCTCACCAACGGTAAGAGATGGAGATGGATTCTGGACAAAACCCTGGGATCAAGGTGTAAGTGACCAGGAGGGTGGGACAGAAAGGGGGACCTGAGGAGGAAGGCAGGGTTGAGTGGAGGAGTCTGAGGAGCCCAAAGGATTTCTGGGAGAGAACTTCGGGGAAGTGCTGACTGGGACTCAGCAGAGAGGCCCGGGCCAGAGCTGAAGAGCTGAGTCATGGGTTTGGAGATGATCTTGAAGGAGAAAAGGGGAGAATGCAATGCTAGGGAACCACCCCCACCCCACCAGAGGGTAGGCAGAAGTGAAAGAGCAGTCAAGGGATATGGAGGGAGTGGGAGACAGCCATTTCCCAGATCCCAGGGAGAAGCATCTGGAAGGAGAAGCAGCAGGGTTCCTGCAGAGCCTCAGCTCCCATGTACTTCCCTGGTACCTGCCTCAAAGGCACATGCTCCACAGGTGGGCTCAGGTCACATTTAATAACTAAACAAATGGATAAAATTCCATAATGAGCAAGACAGGAACAGATGCCAGTTACATCCTAAAGCCATACAACATTTTCACAAGATTTTATTTCTCTTTCAATATAATGCAAATTTAAATTCTAGGACTGTTTAAGGCTGCAAATAAATGAATCACTGAAAGTAAATGTCACAGCCTGGTAACGGGTAAAGAGGATGACTTTACTCAACCATGTAACCAAATAAAATGGATGTTTTGGAAAAGGAAATTAAACACATGGAGGTATAAGATATTAGATTAAGTTTCAAACCCTAATGATACACTCCTGGAGAGAAACAGTCCACTACTGCTCAAAAAGAAGAAAATACCATATAACCAAGTTTAAGAATAATTCTGAGGAAATGATAAGAGCAAATGGAAATGAGAAAAAGATTTTCTTCAGGCTATTAAATTACAGACTTTTGGAGATGGTCTGTTCTCATATTCCCATGTCCTTCCGGCGTAGGGAGCTGAAGGTCTCCCTCCTAGAATCTGAGGCGCTCCACACATGCAATGGATTTGGACTATACTGTTATTAGAAATGTTCAAATCAGTTCTTCCCAGGGGATTGATTTGTGAAGGAGCACATCCTTAATTATAGCATTTTCCATTTCCATCTTCTCCAGTTCTCCCAGTGCGCCTCACCTTCTGTAAATCACCAAGTGAGAAAATGCCCTGTGACACTGTCGCTCAAAGTCTCACATCAGTAAAAATGTAAGTGACAAGAAAATTAGTCATTCAGCCTATTTCAAGTCTAGAGAAAGTGCTGTCAAATTGAGTGAGAAAAGATTCAACAGGCTACTTCAATGATGAAAACGGCTGAAAAAGTGACAAATCAATATGAACAATAGAAGCCCTGAGTTCTGCCATGCTGATGCCAATACCTTGATTTCTAGGAGGAAGGGAGTCAATGTCACTTGAACTGTGTTTCTCTTTCACAGATTTTCACTCATCCTAAAGACATCATGTGTTAGAAGCTAAAAAATGTACTCCCAACCTTAATATAGAAAGGACCATTGCTGACATTTTCGGGGCATGTAATATCCAGGAAGTGACAACAAAATGGAAAATAATTAGAAATGCAGAACCGTCTCTAAATGTCTTAAATCCTGTTTGTAGCAAAGTATAAAAAGAGTAGACATTTAAAGAGCAATACACATGAATTGTAAACTCTGGTTCTGTCATCACTGACTCTAAGAGAAAAAAATTATTCAGTAAAATACGTTACAGGTATTATTTAGTGCAACACAATTTGAAGTGAATTATCCAATGCTTACTCTTCAACCACTCTATTTTGAAGGCAAAAGTCACTTTCATTTGGCCTACAGAATAGTTTATATCTAGGTTGATTCTATAAATGAAATAGGATCATGATGATATATGATATATGATAGATAACAAGTAAATGAAACTGACAAGTTTAAGAAAACATCTGTAGCAGATACTCTGGTTATGCATTCCTTCGAGACATTCTTAATTGTTACCTATAAACAATCTCTTAGGCCCACATGAAATCAGACTAGGCTCAGGCATGACACAACCAAATTTTGTGGTCCAAAGTGTTTGTACCAAGTTGTGTACAGATTTTCTTCATTTTTCATTTCTGAAAGCAATTTTGGGTGTTTACAAAATTTCCTTTTCATGGTATTTACAAAATTGTAGCTATGTTTGTTTTTTCTTCTGTGCATTTTAAAATCATAAATATCACTACCTCTGGGAGCAGAAAACAGTATTTCTATGTTTCTATGAAATAATTTTAATAGCTTAAAGGCATCTCAGCTTTCCAGGAAGATATTCATCTGATACCAAGTTATCAGATGTCAAGAAGACACTCCAAGAAAAGTTAGGGGTTTACCAAATCAAAGTGACTTACAAAATGAGGAAAGAAGCTGATGTGAAGGTTGCCAAGTGGCCTTTCTGGCCTATTCATACTGCTTGAGTGGTACACTGGGTTGCATAGCACACCTGAGTGATAAATATTACTGCTGACCTACACTTGAAACTCAATACACCCCACAGACCCATCAGAGCAAAAAAAAAAAAAAAAAAAAAAAAAAGCCACAATTATTGAAACCTAACTGGAAATTTGGGGGAATTCTAATAACACAAAGCTCCTCCATGACCAGAAGCAGCAAAAGTATGTTGGCCAGTTAATATTAAACGCAACTGATTTCTGGCTATCAGTAATAGTATGTGATGCAACCGGCTCACTTAGGAAGAAGCTTACACTAAGTGGACACAAGGGTTGAGCCATCACAACAAATGGCCCTGGAGCACGTCTGTATCTGCAGCACTCTGAAGAGCTGCTCCATCTGTAGGCATGGCTGGGCCCCTCAACAGACACTGGTCCCGTGCAAACCAAAATGACCAGATGAGCGTGGAGAATACGGGTTTCAATGACATTATGGAAAGTAGTTTTGAGCAGCCAGAGGGCAAAAGGACCTCTTTTACTCCTTTTACATCTGTTCTAGCATTTCGTTCGGTGTTAGGTTAAAAAAAAAAAAAAAAAAAAGATGATCAGGAAGTATATATAAGTGACTTATATAGTGTGGTTTGAAATTTTTATGTTTGCTGTCAAGACTGGTCATGAAAATTCCCAGGGGCTGCTGGAATGACTTACTCTGGTTGCATAACAGGCTCAATTGTACTGTTCTAAACCTTCTGCTAATCTGATTCTAGGCTGTGTAAATAAAAAAATATACACATATAGCTCTGCTGAAAATAATGAGTCTTGATGAAGGTCTAGGTGTTTGAGTGGGGTAGTGAAGCCACCTGTTTGCTAACGAGTCTCCGGCTGAAGGGCACTGGGCTGAGAACCCCATAAGGTGTCATACAGTCCTGTGGAAGAGAAACACTGTAATGATATTAGAGGAAGGCTTAAGAAGCAATAGGGCTCAGTGTGAAGTTCAGGCATAGTCACTGACATATTCTCAGAGACTGTCAGCAACACACAGCATACAGGACGCCCTTTTACAAATGCACCCCAAAGGGAAAAGTCCCTGTTCTGACAGCCCTTCAGGTGTGGTGTCTGCAGCATGTGAATCAGACTATATCCTGAGCATAAGTGAGCCTCCGGCCAGGCATCTCTGTGGCTGCTGCATCAACCAAAGGTTACATTTAAATAATGGTACTGATGAAAATGACCAAGTGCTTTTAATGGGCTGAAGTTTTATAGGATCTATCTCATTTAATCCTCACAACTTCCTCCTGTGGTTTGTACTATCCTAATCTTTTTGCAGAGGAGGAAATTGAAGAGCAGAGAGGAAAAGTGTTCTGTTCCACCTCTCTCAGATGCTACCAGCAGCCTGACTTGAGAGCCTGGCTCTCAGTCATGGCCCTGCCTCTTATGATCAGAATTCTCCCAACAAGAGAAAAGACTAGTGAGACCACAGCTAGCAGAAGGCCGAGTTCCATCTACTCACTGGTGATTTTATAGAAAGCTGAAGGAGTAAATTGTAGCCCTTCTTCCACTCTCTCCAGCTGGGACTCTATTATCCAACAACTTTAGGAGAAAGAAAACTTACTGTTTTCTCCTGCAAATTAAACCTCAATACTTGCATTTCAAGTATTTTTGGCTCTAACAAGCCAGTGAGAGAATTCCCTGTGGGTTAGAGCAGGGGCGGGAGTGACAGTTTCACTAAATCCCATCTGTGTTCCATTCTGTTTGTGGGGTGGGGGCTTCTGCAGCACAGCACATCAGCCCTGTATCCTGCACTTATTTATGCAGATGTCTCTTTCCCTGTCACTCATCCCTTCATTAGATCTCTCTCCAACCGGCTAGCCCAGGGGCTGCTGTCTTCCCGCCCCTGGTCCTGGCACCCCATTCGGGTGGGGGTGGACAGCACTGGGCGCTGTGTGTGTCCTTCAAGTCCTCCAGTGCTCCTGGGCGCCGTTACCATGCGCCTGCTGCAGTGGCCCCTCAGCTTGCAAGTCGACATGGGGCAGTGTCATACCAGTGACCACACAGGTTGCCGGTAACAGGAAAGCAATTTTCTATTGAGCTATGACTATATCTGGCCCAGGATGGATTGTGTAAGGGAAAAAAAGAATTTTTTTTTTTTTGTAAGGAGTGTTTTCTTTTGTGGCTGGAGAACATGTATCATCAAGTGCAGAGCAGATATTTGGTCCTTCCTGAGTCTGACATTTGAACAACAGATTCAACATTTCTACTGCATTTCAGCAGGTACCTCTGAGTACCCAAATCTTTTCAACTTTTAAGAGTAAGGCAGAAGGAATTCAGGTAAAAAGTCTGCTGCAGTCAGGAGATCAGAATTAGAAATTCTCTCAACATAACACGTTTTAAAAAGAAAATTTCAGAAAAAAATGATGGGTGTTTATCTTAACTTTTTATGTCTTTATATTCTGGGATAATTCTACTTTATTCTTCAATGAAAACTGTCTACTTTTATATTTTATATGCAAAATTCCTTGTAACATCTATTCTGACTAAACTCATACAATATACAAACAACAGAAACAGCCCCCTATGCTGTTAAAGATAAAATTCCCAACCCACAGAATTCTCTGGGACTTTCCACACTTAAGCCTCATACAGTCACTTGATATCACCTTCGTGACTAAAAATCTAACTGCAATATTACTTAAAATTATAATCAAATCATTCTCTTCCAAATTAAGACACTTACTCTTAGAAAAAAATAGCCAAATTGAATTCGGTATTACTTTTCTTGATAGATCAAAAGCAGCTCCATTAAATCAGCAGTTTTATATTAATGGCATGAGACATGACCTAGATGAGGAAAATGTCCTTTGGAGCCATTTTGTATTTTATTTGAAGAGCAATGGAGATGATCCTCACAATTCATATGTGAGGCAAAACTGTATCGCTGCTCCCAAGGCCAGGAGGCTGCGTATGATCCCAAATGTGGTGGCCCATCCACATCAGACAGCCCAGGTTCATCTTCTCTCAATCCCTCATTTCTTCCCATGATTGTGCCTGCCACCTATCTATTCACCCACCCACTCATCCATCCATCCATCCATCCACCCACTCACCCACCTATTCACCCATCTACTCACCAACCCTTCCATCTGACATTTACTAAGTGCCTCCTATATGTCCATTATTCTCTCCTCAGATGTAAGGAAAGTACTTCCTTGCATCTCAGTCCTCTTCTAAATCTTTGATCCTATAATACTCAAATGTTGTACTGCGTATTACAGTATATTGGAGGATTCTAAAACCCATCCTCGTGAGATTACACTATAATTAGCCTGAGTTCTGTTGAGGCAATATCTCACTTAGAATAAAAGAGACAATCTTTATGAAATAAAAACAAGCTACCCAATGTTGGTGCAGTGGGCGGCCACGCATGAACTTCTTTGTAGCTGTGAGCCCATTGGGTCCTCCTGCAAAACTCAAACCACATATGATAAAGCAGAAACAGGCAACAAAAGTGATGCTCTGAGACCATCCAGTTAGCAGTGAGCAGGGCTGAAACTCAAACCCAGGCCGATCAGTTAACACATGCTGGCCTCTTTCTACTCCCTTACGCTGTCTCAGTTTAATCTTTCAAACTTATTTAAGATGTTTGCAATGTTCCGTGCTAAATTAATCCACATTGTTGTTTGGTGCTAACAGGAAGAATAAGGATAGATAAATTAGATTCTTCTTTCTCTCCCCAGAACCAAAAGTGGCACAAAACTGGCCATTTTTACAGCTAATCTGGAATAAATGGTGACTTTCTAGCTAAATTATTATTTGTACAATTGTCATAAGAAGCTACAATTTAGAGGAATAAACTACATTAATTCGATCCTTCATGCAGCAAGATTTGAAAAATTTAAATGAACTCATTTACACAAAAATTATCTTTCTGCGATTATTTCTAGTGAGATTTTGAAGACAATCAGTACAAAATTCTAAAGTTTTCTTAATTATTTTGAATGGACATTTTCAAAGAGAGAATGAATTTGGTGCCAGATATGGCTTCTGAAGTTGTGACATGCTTCAACACTGGAGAACAGCAGAGCGCCTCCCTGTAAGGGCCTTTCGCACCACAATCAAAACACTGAGAGGGAACAGGAATGAACTTTCTTTCATTGCTATCTTCTAAGGGTGAAACATTTCTGATACATCCTTATTTTTAATTACGTGCCACTTGGTGTCATTCAAAAATCCTGAAGAGGGTAGAAGCACCGGTGCAATGACTCTGAACAAAAAAGAAAGTAGATATTCAGGCCTGATATTCTATGTGTCATTACAGATAGCAGGGTTTAAGTTAAAGCCCTGAGTTCAGATGCAGACTCCTCTGAGTCCTGGCCCTGTGGCCTTAGGCAACTAGTTTGCCCTGCAGAACCCGCATCCCCTCATCTGTGAAAGAAGGGGTTCAGGGTTAATCTGTGGGACTACGGTGCAGTGACGGGAATGACGCCACAGGTGTGCCTGTTCAGGATCAAAGCAGCAGCTGCTGAACCTAGTGGCACCCAGTCAGTGGAACCTAACAGGGAACAGCTGGCAAAAGACCAACATGGAGTGTAGAGCCGTGGCATTCCAGAGTAGGGACACAAGGGCAGGCCTCAATTACTGACTACTGTGGCCAGGCATCTGGTTCAAAGTTTTGGGCCCTGTGGAGGCCTGGGGCAGCAAGATCTTTCCCTTTACGGGAAAGGGCCACATCACCTCCTTGTCCCATGGCCTGAATGCTTCCGCCAACAGGTGGGGGAATATTTCCTAAGAAGTGTTTTGCTCAATTAAAAACAGAAACACAGGGACCAGTGATAAGGACAGTAGTCATTTTACATGATGGAAAATTGCCTCTACCTACAGCAGGTTCTGATTCTGATCAAGTATACTGGTGATTTACTTTGTAGACTGATGTTTCAATTGTTTTCACTTATCTCCAGTGAATATTAAAAATGTCACTTGAGAAATTTCCTTTGTATTTCTCTACTGCCTTTATCTTTCAGAGTTCCCTGTGTCTGTATGTTGATAGCAGACACGAGATCTCACTGTTTTCATCAAACATCACATATGTACATCACCGGGATCACCCGGTCTCAGTACGTACTCTACGTAGACCCCAAAGGTTAAGGACAGTACATGAGCGAGATAACTTTTTAAATGCCTCTATGTATTTTCAATCAGAAGTAATTATTTTGTGAGTTCATGGAGGACGTAAAGACGTAACTCATGGTCCCTATCTTCTCCCAGCATACTACTGATGTGAGAGGAATGACTTTTGGACACTCTTCCCAGGGCTTCTTGGTGGCGTGAACAAATGTGCAAGGTATCATGAGAAGGAAACGGCTATACTCTTTTGGTGTGGTTGGGGTGGAGTGAGTCCCCCTGAAGCGTAGCTCTGAGACTGAGTGGAATCGACATCAGAACGGGAGTGATGGGGGAGGCAGGAGGAAAACATTATGGGGCATTTCCCAAGAAGCCATGTCCAGAAAACTGGGGAACACAGGGCTCCTTAAGACGTAGGACTGGGGAGAGGCCAGAGTCTAGACTGACACCAGTGTTAGGGAAGCGAGGAGGCTCCTGAGGGTAGACAGTAGGCTGAGAATGCGTGGTGGTGAGTCTGGCAGCCAGGTATGAGGCTGGAGGGGAGAAGGAATGGTGCCACTGCATAGAAAGCCCTGGACACAGCCTTGGAAAGTGGCTCTAGGCAGAGGGAGAGGATCTCAGGCAGGTAGAGGACATTTCAAAGGCCAGACAGGTTTAAGGAAAATGCAAGAGAAAACTAAAACTTAAACATGCACCATGCTTTACATAATTTTAAAATTTGTGATACAATTTGCAAACTGGCAATAAATTACTCTAAAATTATCCTTGAGATGGGAGGATGGAAATATGCAAAAAAATTGAAGCATGGTGACTATAGATAATAATGTATTATAGATTTCAAAATTGCAAAGGGAGTAGATTTTAAGTGTTCTCACCACAAAGAAATGTTAAGTATGCGAATAGTTATATTAATTAGCCTGATCTAATCAACCTGCAATGTACACATGTATCACAACATCACACGGTACCCCACAAATATATGCAATTATTGTCTGACAATTCCAAATGTCACTTCTACAGAATGTGTGCACCTCTCCATGCAGCAAAAATTTCTACAATAGGCCTGTGTCCCAGGTTTTTCCTCTATGCAAAGTTGAAGTAGGGGATCTCTTCAATGAGAAACATCCACTAATATTACTTGCACAGACTTAATGGGAGAGCGAAATGGGTTATACATCCCTTAACTTGTAACTAATAATAAATTCTATTTTGGTCATTAAAGTCATGTATTTTTTTAAAGAAGCAGTTGGCGCAAGAAACATTAAGGACTGTGAAATAGGAACTGCTGTTGTTCCAGGGCTGGTGATCATCTTCACTGTCAGAATTCATGAGAGGAAGCTATGTTTATTTTTCCTTGATGACCCGACCACTATGGAATAAAACACCTAGGTACATTTTCCACAGAGACGGATCCGAGACTGTGACTGTTTCATTGTGCCTGTAGTGGAGGGCTGCCAGGGCTCTGTTTTGCTGATTATAATGAGCTGCCCGGTGTCACAAACCAGGTGATTGCCATGGGTTAAAAGGCTAAGGGCAGGGTGGAGAATTACCAAGCAGTGGCTCCCTGAGCTTTGTGACAATGCTAACCTTTTCAAAGGTGAGCACCGTATATATTCATTTCAGCAAGTCGCTTAATGAGCTTTTGGATTTTTTCAGGACAAATTAATGGCACCTACCTGGATTTTTAAATCACTTGGTAATGCCACCTAATCCCCCTGAGTGGGAGAAAATTAAAAACAAGAGCCACAGCATTTCCTTAGAAAATCTGAATGTAAAGTTAATGATTCTTTGAGAGAGACTAAATGGTAGACTATTCCAACATTGGGAAACACTGGAAAATACATTCCACCATGCTGTACATACATGGGAAAACAAAAAATTACTTATTTATTTAGAATGATTCATTTTGAAAAAAACAAAAACAAAAACAAAAAAAAACAAATTCTAATCTCTCCAAATAGCCTCATTTCTGAATATTTTAAAAAACGAGTCCACTTCCTCTTTTTACCAGGGAGGATCATCATTATCATTAAATACTCCAGTTCTGCAATTGTCCATCCTCAAGTTGTCCATGTGAAAGTGACTGCTTGATCTGAAGGCCCAGCGGCACTTGGTGCATGGGCAGAGCCGCCGCTCCAGCTGTCTAGAAGTGCACATCTGGCTTGCTGGTGAGCACCGTGCATCTCCTAAGTGAATTCTCCCCGTTCTAAAAAGCCTACATTTTAAGAATGACTACGCAAATTTAGTGACAATCCACTGGGTCATTTCACGTGATGCCAACAAACATCTAGTAACACTTATATCCATTTGTCTGTCCATTAGTACATAATGATCAGTCCTACTAGGTGCCAGTCAATAGTGTGCCCAAATTATTTTGAATAATTCTCACAAAATCCTATGAATAAAGTATTATTACTCTCACTTTATAGCTGAAGAAATTAAGGCTCCAAGTTCAAGATTAGGTCATAGGCAAACCAACATTAGCAATTTCATATGGTTCCACCTAATAATTTAGCCAGAGCCCCAAAAGATGGTTGGGTAGGGAGGGGCTTCTCATACAATATCTTAAAAGAGGTGAGAGAAAGAAATTAGGAGGAGCACTCAAACCCTGCAAGGGTCTGGGGGAATTTGGAGAAGCTGCAGCCAGGCACAGGATATTTCCAGAGGCTGCTAGCCTATGAGAAAACAGGAATAAGCCTTTCGATGTAAGCTATAAATACAAATGCAACCTAAAAATGCAGTACTTTTCTGTGCAAGCTGCACCGACAGTTTGCCTTATCTCATGAGGCTGAAATGTTTCTCAGATGAGGTCCAACAAGTGTAAGTATTCCCAAACAAACCTACTCAGCTCATTTAAAATAAGCTCTTACTTAAAACTCAAAGGACCACAGAGACAAGGTCACCTGATAAATGAGATAGTCTGGATGTTTTTGTGAGATGAAGACAATGTTCATGAAGGACCAGGATTAGCATCTCTGCTTCACCACACAACAGACAAATGGTAAAATACTTCAAAATCCAGTATACATCAGTGAAATTCCAAAATTTATCAGAAGGTAGATCAAATAACAAAACACTGCATGATGTGTATTTTATATAGTAAAGTATACTTAACAGCCATGTAGACGAAAGTTTTGGCCATGTTCTTTGTACTCAGACATGGCAAGCAGTTGTAAGCTATCTGTAGTGGGGAGGAAGAGGGAGAAGGGGTGGTGATGTACTGGGGGTGTCCGTGACTTACTCATCTGGAGGCCTGAAAAAGCCCCTGAAAAAATCCAAGCTCTAGTAATTTAGCAAGTCCGGCAGTGAGGAATAAAGTGTATAAAAGCAAAATGAAGACAAAAACAAAACAAATTTTAATACACATGGCTAGTCTCTCCCAAACAAGCTGCTCATAGCCACATACACCGGCCTCTCATGGGAACTCACGGAAAATGCCAGTAGTTCCTCTGTGGGGGTCCCGGGAAAGTTGCAGAGCTAAAACCCACAGTCAGCAACGAGGCCCTGGATTTTAAAATCAGTAAGTTCAAAGCCATATGAGATGGAAAAGGTTGCAAAAAGCATCTTAAAAGCAAGCAGAAATGCTCTCGGTCCTCTGTGAGCTCTGTAGGGGACTGTTTCAGCCACAACCAGAAATGGACGCAGGTGAGCCTCTGATATCCTAACACTAAAAACAGAGGGAGGCCACCAGCATGGCCAAATGCTCAGAAGTGAAGACCAGGAGGAGAGGACCATGTTCTGGATGGGATGTGTTCATTTTAAAGCAGCCTGCCATTGCCTTTCATCTGTTTGAGTAGAGAACTTATATTAAAATTCCTCTTAGAGGCCGGGAGCAGTGGCTCATGCATGTAATCCCAGCGCTTTGGAAAGCTGATGCAGGAGTGTATTTTGAACCCAGGAGTTTGAGGCCAGTCTGGACAACATGATGAGACCCCGTCTCTACTAACACATCAAAAACTAGATGGGGGTGATGGTGTACGTCTGTAGTCTCAGTTACTTGGGAGGATGAGGCCGGAGGATCGCTTAAGCCTGGGAGGTCAAGGCCGCAGTGAACTGTGATTGCACCACTGCACTCCAGCCTGGGCAACACAGTGAGACCATGCCTCAAAACAATTTTGTTTTAGAGAAAGGCATTGAAAGTGAACTTATGAAAAACTCCACAAGTTATTCTCCTGTGTTCTACCCTGTGCCCAGAAGCTGACGGGACATCACAGAGAGACGGCTCCAAAGTGGACGCTGTTCTTCACCTACAATTCTTGAATTCCATGTTTGCCAATGCTGGAGGTGCAAAGTATCTAAAAGTCGTGGATACTGCAGACCCTTTTCCTCAAAGGAGGCCCGGCACAGCCACCTGGGTGTTGATGCCAGATCCCCTGGCTCTAAACTCAGCCCTGGATGAAGAAAATGGTCATGGGAGTCAGTGGGAGGGACAGGCGAATGCTGCAACAATATGGAACTAAAGTCCATGACGCAGAGGCAGAAGCAACACTTCAGAGATGGAGGGTGCTCACCACCCTGGGCAGACTGGGAGCAGCTGAGGAAAAGGATACATAACAGCATCTGTAGTTAAGGGCACTATCATTTGGAGGAGAGAAATCTACATAAATGCAGCTAATACAGAGCAAAAAGAAAGGACAGTAAAGAATGAACTCTTGAATATAAGTATACAGAATCATATTGTATCTGAAGGAGGAGTAGGGAACAGGGGTCACACCCTTACCAGAAAGCTGGCTGCTGCAGAGCTGATGGTGCTGTGCCATAGCAAAGTGGGAGGAGCCTGTGCGTCTCTCCATTTGGGGGCAGGAGAAAGGAGATGTGGCACAGTGTGATTTTTAGCAAAGAAGGAGGCAGGCTAATGCTGGATTCTTGGGAGGCTGCCCGGAGTGCCAGTGTGGTGAAAGGAGGTGGCTCTGGTCTCTTCACGAAGGGAACGAGGGACCCCGACACTGGGATGTGTCTGTGGACACTGCCACAGGCAGGGACTGCACTAGATCTATGGCCTTTCAGGGACTGCTCTGGATTGAGCTCACACGGACAAGAATCAAGATTAGTCTGTGAGCAGGATTAGTACAAATTCTTAGAAAGTTATTGCTCTAAGTTCTGTTTAAATTAACAATCCCAGAAATACTGTAGCTCCTGAAGTCTTAAAATGGGGTAAGTTATGTATTGAGTTGAATCATACAAAATTGCTGATTTTTAACCTGCAAAAGCAGCATTTCATATGGTCTAACCCTAATACCAGAGAGTCACAGATTACTTGGAAAAGCCCACTGGGCCGCAGACGTTTCTCCCCATCTGCCTAAATCACAGCCCTGCCTATGGGCATTTCTCCCTCTCAGGCCACTTTGCTCCCCAGAAAATACAGCGGCCTCCAGTATATAGTGCTTCCAGAACCCTTCAAATAAAACCCCACGAAGAAACCAGAGCTACCGAAATCCTTAGTGCATCCATGTTCCAAGTAAATCAGATCAAGTCTTCTACACATGTGCTTTGTGTTGAGTTTTCTAAAAAGATTTCAGTCTGTTTAAATACCATCCCTACCAAACAAAACAGTTTAATAGGGTAGATCTTTCTTTGCTCAAACATGTTACTTATCCATTCCTTCTTCCAATGCCATCCCTAATATGAAGAGAAAACTAGTAGTGGTGGATAAAGTGTATTGAAGTATCATGGCAATACATGAGTAAGACGGCAAAGTGTACCTGCCATCAGCTGGCCCTGGGCCCTGGCCAAGACACAAAGGCATCGAACACCAGCCCAGGGCAGCCATCTCACTTCCCTTGGGGAGGGAGACAAACACTGGATGGCTCACAAAGGCTTCAGTGTGTTGACACTGTTGTCTCTGTTGCCATAAGGCTGGAGGCAGAAGAATAATCTAAATAGAAAAAGAAAGAAAACCCTGGCCTCATCGGCGGAGTGGGGTTCTGGGAGAGGCGATGTGTCAAGCCCCAGACCCCTGGAAGGGAGGGAGGCAGGAAATTGCCATTTTGACTGCCCACTTTGTCCTGCCAGACACACTCATGCGCCATGCCTGATCTAATCCCTGCCACAGGCGGGTGGCCGGGGCGCCACCTCATCTGAGCCTGTGCATCGGCAGTCATGGCACTCGCACCACGGAGACCAAGCTCTGGGGCTAACTAACTGATGGGAGGCTCTGAGCTCCGAATGCTGCTGGTGGGACCTTGGCAAGTTCCCCATCCTCTCTGGTTCCTGTGGCCTCCCCTGCACAATGGCATCTGAACACAAACCATCTGCTCACATGTGAATATATAATATGTATAATTTCATAAATGTTAGCTCAATAAATGTTGGCATTATTAATTCAAATAGAAGTTCACCTTCTGTAAATGCAGAAATTGAGGAGACAGGCAACCACAAACTATCCTGAACATCCTGAAGACCGCCTGGTCACTGAGGCACACATGACTCTGCATCCTCTGGCCCCAAATCCCCATCAATACAGAACCTGACCACCTGTCACCACCACACACCGCCATCCAGGTCACGCCATTGTCATTTTGTTCCTGGATTATGGCTGTGGCCTCCTACCACTTCTGGCCTCTGTACCTAGCAGCATGAGCCTTTCAGGGATGGTGCCCTCCTCTGTTCAGCCTTCTGATGGCTCCCATCTCACAGCAAAAGCAGAAGTCCTTAGTGTGGCTGTCAAGGCCCTGCCCCACTGGGTGCCTGCCCCTGCTGTCACCTCTGTGGAGTGTGGACCCCTTCCCACACTTCACACACACAATGTGTGTGTGCTGTGCCCTCTGCCTGGGATGCTCTTCCAAGACCCCTGTCTGACTGCCTCCCTCACCTCCTTCAGGTCTTTGCTCAAATGCCAGCTTTTCTCAGGAGGCACTGCGATCCAGACCCTTCATTCTCCCTTTCTTGGCTTCAGTTTTCTCCTCAGTACTCACCATGCTCTAACTTCCCTGCATTTTCATCATCTATATTGCTTGCTGTCAGCCTCTTCCCCTGGAATGGAAGCTCCATGCGGGCAGGAACTGTGGCATATCTAGCACCCAGAGAATAGGCCCCATACCTACAGTCTCAGAAACCACTCTTGCAGGCTAGCTGGCTGAAGGAACAACGCTGCAGTGGTTCCGGTGGATCCTGCCTGACTCTGGTTCTTGTGAATCCCACAAAGAGTGGTTCTTCTTTTTTTTCTTTTTGAGACGGAGTCTTGCTGTGTCGCCCAGGCTGGAGTGCAGTGGTGCGATCTGGGCTCACTGCAAGCTCCGCCTCCCGGGTTCACGCCATTCTCCAGCCTCAGCCTCCGAGTAGCTGGGACTACAGGCGCCCGCCACCTCGCCCGGCTAATTTTTTGTATTTTTAGTAGAGACGGGGTTTCACCATGTTAGCCAGGATGGTCTTGATCTCCTGACCTCGTGATCCACCCGCCTCGGCCTCCCAAAGTGCTGGGATTACAGGCTTGAGCCACCGCGCCCGGCCAAGAGTGGTTCTTAATATGGGTCAATGGACCCCATGGGGCTCTTCTGGGTGATGATCAAAATTCAAGGGGTCCATGAACTTGGATGGTAAAAAAACGCATCTTCATTCTCACTATCCTATCCTCTGGCTGAAACGAAGCACTTCTTTCCATTATAAATAGGAACAAACCAAAGTGATACCACCTGTGACTGTGTCACCAGTAGAAATCAGGTATTTTAATGTCCCATTATATCGTTGCCAGTGTTTCAAAATATTGATTCTGCTCATTACCACTTCAAAATTATAATGATTATTGGACCTACTACTAGAGCTTGGTATTTAATACATGAATAAAGGTGTTCCTATATTACTATATATGCATTTGATTTAGAAAGCATTTCACTATAACTGATGTACTCTGGAATCCTATATGCTTTCTGTCCTGCATTTATAAACATTCTGAGAAGTGCAAGACATCCACGGCACAAAGAAGGTTAAGAGACTGCCTTTGGGACTGACTCCCTTTATCCCTTTTGGTGTCCCTGCTAAGTTCCAGGATATGTTCAAGGTCCAGCCCTCAGAGGCAGTGATCAGAGTGACTCAGCCATTAGGGACCACAGGCAGCATGGACCCAGGGCTACCAGGCACTGCACTCAGGACTGGACACACGCCCGCTGTCCAATCTGGGTTTCTAGCTCCAGATCCAAAGACAGGGTCAAGGTGGGGTTGCCAGTAAGACTCTCACATTTGACTGAAAACAAAATGGAGTTTCAAGCTATCAGACTAAAAGGCAGACTACTTATTTATATACATGTATTTCCCATCAAACAACTAAATTCATATATATTTACTTCATCCTTACAGAGTCCTTCTTTATGTAAAATGGAGGCCGAGAAATGAATCCTTTAGAAAACAAGGCATGAAATTGTGTTGTTCTTCTGACTTCTTGCTTCTCCTAAGCAAACTTGGGTCACCTTCCATTGGGAAAGACCCAATGTGCAAAAGGGGAAGAAAAGTACATTCATTAGGCCACTGTCTCTAGCAGCCCCTGTACTAATTACTTTTCACGTAGCATTTATTTACCATCTCTTTCCCCAGGCATGGAAACTGAGGCTAGGAGACATGACCTGGCTTGGTTCAAGTCACTCTTCCAATTTATTACTAAGTGCCCTGACTGCCATCTGACAATACACTGAGAGATGCCACAGACCTAATATACATCTTTCTAAGCAATCCTGGTTTTGGTTTTTTTTTTGTTTGTTTGTTTTTGAGACAGGGTCTCACTTTTTCACCCAGGCTGGGGTGCAGTGGTGTGATCTCAACTCACTGCAGCCGTGACCTCCTGGGCTCAAGTGATCCTCCCACCTCAGCCTCCCAAGTAGCTGGGACTACAGGTGCACACCACCATGCCCAGCTAACTTCTGTATTTCTTGTAGAGATGGGGTTTCATCATGTTGCCCAGGCTGGTTGTGAACTCCTGAACTTAAGCAATCCACTGGCCTCAGCCTCACCAAGTGCTGGGATTATAGGCCTGAGCCACCACATCCAGCCCCTGGTCACCTTTTATAGTTAGGTACCACTGGAGAGGCTAAACACGCAACAGGAAACATTTTTCTCATTTCTATTTTCCCATGATAGATACTGATCCTGGGGGGTGGACTGGGGAGGGTGATGGGATTATCCCGTGAAAAGCTGCAGGCAACAGTTCCAAGTCCCTCTGAATCCACAGCTACACGCAGAGATTCAGAGCAATACAACACAGGTAATTTAATTTCATAAAATGATCTTTCTACAGTTTGTTTTTTCCTCCCAGCCTATTGAAATGTACACACCACGAGTACAAAGTACAAGGTGCTGTTCAGCTGTAATTTTACTTCTGCACATATTTAATGTGCTACTGGGATGCAACATTTCATGGTTCCTGTGCTTAGCAAATGAAATAAATCACTGTGTTAAGAGAAAGCGATTTTGTTCTTGCCGTTTGGGGAAAGTGCTCTTTACTTTTCTATTAACGAAAACTTAATGAACCATTTCACATTCAAAACCCCTTAGAAAGGTCACAATGTCTATTTCTTAATTAAGTTTTTACAAGTCAAATAATGCTAATTTTCTTTTATATCTCCGGATGGGCAGCAGCACTTAAAAAAATTACTGAGAATAAACAACACCACAGAGGACTATTTCAGTGAGTTAAATATAGATGTGTGTAGGGCTTTATAAAGGAAGATAGAGAAAGCAAAATGACCTGGCCCAGAATTTATGAAGTATAATCAAAGAAACAGGGTATTTGGGTTGCCATGGAATTCGGGCCAAAATAAAGTTTTTTGTATGGTGACGACTTGGAATTATGCTTCAAAACAGGAAGCTTAATAATGCTGACCTGCTCTAAGAAACAGTGGTCACTGAGTATTTAAGTTCTTTTTCTTGAATTTATTTTAAATTTTTATGCTTAAACTTCCCAGCCTGTATTAAATAGGCCTAGGCTTTGTATGATACAGAAACAGGTACTTGAGGCTTACTGCTGGTTCGTTCTTGGGCCAGTCTTATTTTTTTTCATCCTAATTGTGCAGACAACATCGGAGCTTTGTCAGCTTTACCTGCTCTGAATAGAAGCACTTTTGGCCCCCCTTGTCAAAGACTAGGGAAGAAAGCCCGCGCTCCGGTTGGCAGCAGTCTTGGATTCTCGCCCCTGGCCATACTGTGCAATCACGCTGTTTATTCCACTGTAACAATCAGACAGCGAGAGCAGAGCACCTGGTACTCCCCGGCCCAGGCCTTCCTTGGCAGCTGACGGGCAACCTCGCTGCCAGGTGGTCGCGCTTCAATTACATTAGCTAGCCATTCTAGGGTTAACGAGGACCCACTTTCTTCAGAATGCCCCGGGAAAATCAGTTATTCGTAAAAGACAGTATGCCTTTTGTTGATCATTGAACAATGTTGCTGAAAATCCATTAAATTAAATTCTCTTTATTGGGCTGAATAATGCAATAGCAATAGCCCCAGCTAGAAGTTTGCATGTTTATTTACCAAATTTCTGAATAATTTATACATGGATCCTGGCTCTTTTATCAGTTAGTGGCCAAATGCTTCTTCGGAATGGAGCAGTGCAGCTCTGCCTTCATCTTAACATGCACCAACACTTGCAAATAAAAAACAAACAAAAGCCGAATTTAATGGAGTGGTCAGAAAGGGAAATCTTATTTTAATTCAGAATTCACATTCCAATTTTCTTTTGCAAGAGTACTCTCATATACTTTGGCATGAATTTACATAAGATGCTTTTTGGGAGCTGTTTCACACGAGCACCTTTTTCATAACAGAAAATGAAAGAGAAGGAAACAAGTGGGAAGTGTGACAGCCATTAATCTCTAAGTCAGGGAACTGCTGCCAGTGTTTAGGTGGAAGGTGACCCGAATGAGGTGAGTCTGGGTGGACCTGTGGCTAGCCTTGTTGAAACAAACAACAGCTAGAATGTCACCTTGCCATCCCTGGGCCTCTGCAGCAGTGACCACAATGACAGCGGAGGCAGGTAAAGGCAGGATGGCAGCAGAAGTAAGCTCCCTCCCTTCAGTGTCAGTCATCCTCTGCTTCTCTCCCTCAAGACCAGAGAGGGGGTTGCCGGAGGAGCACTCCCTCTCTCCTCCTGGCTAACGCTCTAGGTTGCCCATGCTTGGAGCACTGGTCATCAGCCTCAGATACAGAGCTGCAGAGTTGACATGTGCTGGGAAAGCTTTAAGTGGAAGTAATGTAAGAAAAACAAAGTTACAGAAGTATCATAGAGTCATTTAAATAGTGCTGTCCTAGGGATGTAGTCTGAGCTGTTCTGGAAATCATTTTAAAACAGGATTTTTCTTTCTTTAATTTAGAGGCAGCATCAACAGAAAGTGAAATTATCCTGAAGTACGTATTATTTATCAAAAAGAACATAAGACAAGCAAAGAAAGAAAGAAATTCTATTGGATTTCATTTTCATTAAAAAAAAAATTTACTGGAAATGAAAAAGATCATCTGAATAAATTTAGAGAAAAAGGCATAAATATTAGTTGGTTTGCACATTCAAAGTAGTGTGTGAAAATATTTTTAGCAATTAGTGACAATGCAGTCGGAAAACAGACAGCAGTGGCTAAGAGAGTGAGCACCAAGCCTGGGTGTGAATTCACCTCTCACTTGCTGGCTGAGAGATCTTGGGCAAGTCATTCAGCTTCTCTCTGTGCTTTCACTTCCTTCTTGCAAAATGGACAACAACCCTACTTTCCAGTGATGGTAAAGTACACATAAAATATTTAGCACATTGTATACATTGTAAGAGCTCACTAAATTATGACTTATAGGTTGGCCAAGAGATACGTGGTGGGAATGTTCTACACTTTCAGATGCCATGAGGCACCTGCACTCTGCTCTCTGTCATCTTAGCCTAATTCAAGATATGACCATACACTCAGCTACTCTGGGCTCCTTAATGTAACCGTCTCATTCGTTTCCTTTGCAGTGAAATAGCACAAACAAAATAAAACTCCAAGCAAGCACCAAAGAATAACTGTGTTATACTGCTAATGAAATATCTAGAGCATGGATTGTAATCAGGCATTCAAATATAAATGTTTTAGTTTTGCTCCCTGATCATTTTTGATAAACACTTTGGCTTTGCCTTGGCATTTATCTTCCTAAAGCAGACTGGTGTTACAATGTACGGTTCCAGTAACATTATCTCTGAATTATAAGATCTACCTTGAACAAGGCTCCAGCACAAAGGTATTAGAATGTGCTGATGACAAGCGGACACTCTTCTACTGCTGAAAAACAATAGCTGACACTTCTGTATGAACAGACAGAAGGCACATCAAAGGCAGCCTTTTACAGAGAAAAACTGTGTGATGCCCACTTTAATCTCTCTAAAAATCTATGCACGAACTGAACCCAATTTCATTTTTCACATAAACACTAAGGCTTCATACAAGGACATCTTTTTCTTTACAGTTAAAAGATGAAGAGACAAAAGATATGCTAGCATAGCCTTTGAACTTTTTAAAGCTCTATCAATGGACCATGATACTTAACCACTGATACAAGGGCAGAGATTTCACAATAGCTGCATTTAAAGCATTCTGACTAAAACCAGTCATTATTATAGATTAAAGAAAGACATTAATATCCACATTTTCCTTAAAGCTGCATAGTGTTTATACTTTTAACCCTTTGATCAATTAACAAAGGTCTAAAAAGGTAAGATTGTAATACCAGAAGGATTTGTAAAACTACCGTGGCATGGGGATGTAATTTGAAGGGGACTGCATTCATTTCCTGGATGAGGAAGGGTCCAGAAAAAGCACCTTTTTGGGTGGGGATGGGGGAAGCAGTCCTCCAGTGAATGAATGGCTTCGAACTGAGATAAACCAGATACTGACTCTTCTGACACTGCATTATTTTCTGGGGGCATGGGAGAACTATGAAATGATGTCTCCAGGTGCTCTTGATCTTCACTTTTTTCCCTTTGTATCTCTGGTTCCCTCTTGAGCCTTGGGTGTCCCATACCAGGTGCCCCTAATTGTGAAGCTGGTGTTTTTTGTCTTTTATAGTTGCAGCCACCTCAATCTTCCAGCATCCCTAACTTCCTTCTGCCTGCCAGGATGCTGTGCAAGGCTTACCACATGACATCCTCATAAGGTGGAGTCCAGCTTTGTGGTCAGAACGCCTGTGCTCCAGGCCCACCATAACCATTATAAAGCTCTTGAGGACGTCATGTGACCCCCCTGGGCCTCCGTTTCCTCATGGCTGAATGATGAACACAGTGGTGCCCACATGAAGTGCTTAGTGCAGTGCACAACAAAAGCTAAGCCCTGGATAGCCGTTAGCCACTATCTTCCACTCTCAGATCTGGAAGAAACCGTGGGGGAATATCGAATCCATTTCTCACAGCAGCAGCAATCATTTCTTCCTAGTCCTTGGGCATCTGTGAATTCCTGCTAAGGGAGCTGCTTAATGCCTTAGGGCAGCAGCTCTCATTCCTGGCTGCGCATTAGAATCACCTGGTGGTTAATCGGCACTGATGCCTGGTCCCCACTCCAAACCAAGTTACCCAGAATCTGTGGGGTGGGTGCTGGGCATCAGTCAATATCGGAACCCCCCATGTGATTGCATGTGCAGCCAGGGTTGGGAACCATGGTTTATGGCAACACAACACACACACTTCCTCTGGAATCTCCCCTCAGGGCCACAGAATGGAACAGCAGGACCTCCAGGGGCCTGTAAGCAAGAAATGTGTCAGATCCGTGTTAAAAAGGAATGCAAATTCATGGCTTGCATTTATTTTAATACAAAAATGTTGTATATGATTAACTATCAAGTACTGCTGATGATCTGCAAAGGCATGCCATGTGTCTCCTGGGACTCTCCTACACCCTAGCACATCACCTGGTTTCCCAATCTGAGAAGCTCTAACTTACTTCAAGAGATTTTAAAACTTTATATTGACAAATACACACACACACACACACACACACACACACACACACAAACACACACACAGAGTACACAGAAGTATACAGCTCAATGAATTTTCACAAATTGAACACACTCATATTACCAGCAACCCGATAAAAAATCACCAGCACCTTCCTGCTGCTTTCCAGACACTCACCCTCTTACTGGAAGGATAACTCCTCTCCCGATACATTGCAGATTAGCCTAGCAAATACTGTCAGTTTTCCCAAGTGGTTGATTGAGCAAATTTACATTCCCACCAGCAGCATTTAAGAATTCTAGTTGTTCTACAGTCTCACCAACACTTGGTATTTTTCACACTAATTTTAATACAGTAGCCAGTCCCACTTCTCCGTGATTTCCTTTTCCATAAGTTTGTTACCTGCAGTCAAGCAAGGTCTAAAAATATTAAATGGAAAATTCCAGAAGTAAACAATTCATGTTTTAAACTGCACACTGTTCTGTCCTTCTGTCCAGCGAGTCCACGCCGCATGCACTGCCTATTAGTCATTTATCGGATCAACAGCTGCAGCATCACTTGTGTTCTGTGTTGCGTGTGCCTGTGTTCAAGTAACTCTTATTTTACTCAATAATGTCCCCAAAGTACAAAAGTGGTGATGCTGGCATACTGTCATACTTGTTACATTTTATTATTAGTTATTATTAATCTCTTCCTTTGTCCAATTTAGAATGAAACTTCATTATAGGTATGTATGTGTAGGAAAAACGTAGAATATATAGGTTTTGGTACTATCTGAGGTTTCAGGCACCCACTGCGCATCTTGGAATGTATCCTCTGTAGATAAGGGGAAACTACTGTAACTTGAGATTCTCCAAGGTAACGTCTGACTATTCCCTAAGTGCCTGAGTTTTGCAAGGAGATTCATGAAGATGGAAGTTTATTACACCCAAAGTGCTGAATTTTGCATGGCAGAAGGGCACATGATGGAATACATATATTGGTCAGATGTTGGTTCTGAGTTTGGGGGCCACTGAATGACATTTACTCTGTTCTTGGAACTGGAAGCTGGGGAGGTCCCCTGCAAAATCTAATCTGGTCTTTGGCTCAGCTTGTGGCCCTGACTAGTCCACATCACTCAGAAAGGGGTGCTTCTTCAAACTCTTGTTTTAAAAATAAACCATAGCAAAAAAAGGCCAATCAACCCACCCACCCAACTAGGCTATTTTCTCCATGGCTGCCTGCCAGGGGGTAAAGGAATCTACAGCATAGACTCCCAACAGTACTTTCCTCTCACAACACCAAAACACTTCTGATGAATGGTCAAACAGGTTCTTAGGAATTACATTTCCGTGTAATTTTCATTATAAATAAATTTAATTGCCCAATGTCTTTACTATTTTTAGAACTAGTATGTAAAGAAGCATAATATTAAAAAGAAAAACTGGCAAAATCCAGCAACTGCTTTGAAAGAAGCTGTAAGACTTGAACTCAAAAGCATTTTCTGAAAAGCTGAACTCAGAGCCAAAACTAATGCATTCTGCTAGCACTAAACAATGCACATTTGCTTTGGAAAAAACATTTTTCTTTTTTTTTAATGACAGAATTTACAAACATAGTCCACTTTCTTCTTAGAGCTAAAGTATCATCTCTCTTGCTGGGGCACCTTTTTTTCTTTTTCTTTTTCTTTCAAAATCCTCTTTAACAGGAGCTGTGGTTAGTAAAATCTTATATTCTTACTTGAGCACATGTTCTTCACAGAAACCCAAACTGTGACCTCCTTGGATTGCTGAATGAATGTATACATTTCTAGTTAGTAAGTGTTGACTGTTAAAACTCACATAAAACACAAAAATTTGAGATATCCCCTCTCAACTTCCCCATTTTGAGGGTTTCACATAAAAACAAGCGAAAAACATTTAGAGAAATGAAAAAAAATTCTGAATGTATTACAAATTAGTTAAACACACATGCTGGCAGATTATCAATCTTTTGTTTTGAAAACCACCACATCATCTTACAGAGAAAGAGGTAAATTTTCAAACTATTATGCTGCCATTCATTACTCTTAAAGGCAAAAACCACAATTACTTTTGTACCAACCTAAATAGGTTTTGAAATTAACAAGGAGGAGGAGAGGAGAATGATGATGAGGAGGACAGCAGTAGCCACCAGCAGCAAAATAAATGACAGTGCCTTGGCTTTGCAGGACTGCTGTGGACAGCAAATGCATTACTATGCATAAAGAGATGGCACTGCACTGCTCAGCACTGCCCTGGGTGATACAAAGCTGACCTGCGTGGCTACAGGTATAATGCAGAGGGCAAATATTCCACTGGGCCTGGTGGTTCTACCAAATGATAAAGTGAGTGACTTACTGGGTTGAACTACTTCCTGCAGATTCAAAATGTGTCTGAGGCTGTGACAGGGTGAGGACACCACATGCGTTCTCTGGAGTGACAAGTCACTGAGCCTCTTTGGCTGGCTGTGCCCAAACTCGCACTTAGGAAATGTTCTAAGGCCAAATTCCACTCTGGAACCCTCAGGCTGCCACAGTTCTGCTAAGTTTTAGTTTGATAGCCCATTAGTCATGAAGTCAAAACCCAGTTAAACTAATTTCTCAGCTGACTGGCAGGGATAGCATTTTAATTATCTTGCTTGTAGATTTTAACATTTTAATACAATTGCATATAAAGCAAAGATAACTTTTTTCAATTTGTGCTTTTCATTTCATTAAGATAAAAGTGGTTTGAGTCTCTTTTTTAACGGGTTGATAAAGGAAGGGGGCTATCCATTGTCCAGCACCAGAAGGTGGTCAGCTGTCTGACTTGGTGGCAGTATTGTGAATTTGCTAACATGGCAAGCAATTCAAAAGTTTCCCAGGCAAAGATGTATTTCATTTGTTAATTGATTTTTAAAGGCTTTATCATGAAAACAGGATTGGAGACACTGCACACAATAAACAAAAATAACATTCACTGGGCACAATGCCCAGAGAAACCAGCTACACAAACACAACACTAAAGGAAAAAGATGGTCCCGAAGACAGACCAAAATGGTTCAAGATGCAGAGAGCTCAACAGCAAGGGGCTCCAGAGAAGCTTCACAAATGCAATCCTGAGCTCTGGCAGATGTCTTGTCAAGGCAGCTAAACCCTCATCATAGCACATGTGCACAGATTCCTCTGGTTAGTAAACAAAGTTGCTATTCACATATTCTCCGTGCTTTGTAATGCAAAAAATTAGGTTGAATTATATCAAATTGCCTTTTTTTTTTTTTTTTTTTTTTTTTTAACTAGGTCAAACAGTCAAATATCAACAACTTCATGCACTTCAGCCCAATATAAAATAAGGAGTGAAGCTCATCTTACAATATGTCTCTCATTTTTTGGTCATCATGAAGCTCTTTTTCTGGGCACCTGTAGAGGGGATGAGATAGGACAGTCTCTTGCCTACTGGACTGGGCTACATCGACAGTATCTGAGGATCCTTGTCCCACATCATCAGAGTAGACAGGAACGTGCCAGGTCCCTGACTACATGCAGTTCTACAAATGTTAGAGAAGGGAGAGAAAAAAGGGGGCATCATTCTTCCTTCCTTGTGCTCCAATTATTCTTCCAGCTCTTAATCCCTTTTGCTTTTATCCTCACAGAACATGGGGTACTTAATGTAAAACAACTTTAACATTGATTTTCCAATGTATTAACTTGATAATGGCTAGATGAGAACACAAATATAGTCCTCCCTCCCCAGTTAGGATGGGGATAAGTAAAAATTGTTTTTGAAGAATGAATATTCAGGTGTATTTTTCACCATTATAGGAAAAAGAGTTAATATTGTGATGAAAAGAGCTGAATACAACATGAATATAGAACTCTGTCATATTTCAAGACAGAAAGAATTTTTTCTAGGACTTGAGAGTACTTGACAGGGTAGAGTGGAGTTTAATCTCAATATTAAATAGTCTTTAAGAAAAGGCACATAATCCATAGATTGTCTGGTTGTTGAAAATCAGGATTAAGCGCCTGGTCTTAGTTGTTAATAGATATGTTAAGCAAATGAGCGTGGCTAGTTTTATGCTATCTGCCATATAATATCAAATTTATCAGGTCTTTGAACAGGTGCCAACAAAACACCTCTAAATCCAGACAGAATTTTACAACACACTAATAATTAAACAAATAATGAAATTTAAAAAATATATTACATGAGTGTTATTATTTTCCAAGAAAAACAGTTGTTACTTCATTACTTTTAATAGCATCTATCCTACAAAGTTTCCCAGGCAATTCTATGAAAAGATATTGGAAAACAGAAATAGCATTTTTGACATTCAAACATTTCTATAACTTTAATTTCAGAAGGAAAAACCTCAAGGTAACAAGTATATTTTTATTGTACTGAAATAAAATATAGCTTTTAAAAAATGTTAATCTTTACTCTTACTGAAGAGAATGACTATGAAAGCTGACCAGTGATTTACTTACTCAAAAAGCGACCTGACTTTGGGTTTATGAAAAAAAGGAAATCTGCCTTCAAGTTATGACTTAACAGGAGTTTGGTGAGTCCATAATTAGCACCTCCCACGGCGGGCTTTCTAGAATCTTAACACAGAAAACCTGGAATGCACATCTCATTCAACAACCTGAGGAGACAGAGAGCTTTTCACAGGCAAAAACACATTATGAAGTTCATTAATTAAACAGTGCGGGTGGAGCAGATGGATGCTACCTACGCTTGAATGACGCTAAATTGGGACAGAGGTTTGCAGTCCTTAATGAAGCTCCATAAAATGAATGATTACATAGTGATCACAAGTAAACAAACCTGAGAGAAGAGCTGGATTACAGGGCAACAAGTCCTGCAACATGGTAACAAGACCAACATGCATGGAAGTCCCTAGTACACAGAGCACCTTTGACATCATTCAATCCCAGACCACCCCCAGGGTTGAGGAAAGGTGTACGAGTCTACAAAGAGTTAAACATGAAATGACAGTCAGTGGGGCAATAATATAAAAATGCCTGGCCATGAAAATGAACGGAGCAGAAACCTTTTTGTCACATAAAATCCATTATTGAGAACGAGACACTCAAGTCTCCTTTCATCTTCACAAAAAAACAGATGCAAAATGTCAGGCACTTGGGCTTTTTAAACTAAAAGGCTCAGCAAAAGCAGCTAGCCAGCTAATGTGGGCATTAAGATTATTTTTCAGTCATACTTTCCCCCTGTCACTAATTAATCCTTCACTTTTTCAGCTATTGTTAAGCCCTTAACTTTTTTTTGGGGGGGGACCTAATTAGCTTGTGATGCACAAGAACTTGCTTGTCTGCTCCAACGATATCTTTTGAACTCATGGGATAGAACAGAAATCATTTTGATAACTAAAAATTTCCTATAAACACATGCTGTTGTCTACAACATATTTCATTAGAATAACCTATTATGTCTTCCAACTTATACAAAATATAATTTCATTAACAGTAATTGACAACTTTAGAACAAGAATGGCGCGAAGACATGTGGTAGCTACACCTTACAGCAAGCATTAGAGGTCAGCAGTAGTCAATGGGGGTGCCCTGCTCTGCTGCCAGAGTCATGACTGTGGATGCTCTGTATGCCTTCAGATGCTCTTATTTTCATCCTCGCTTCCTGGGCTTTGATTTTCTCTTTCTCATTATACATGGCCTTTATGTAAGCTCCTTCAAATCTATTTTAGAGAGAGGTAGAATATAAATGGATTCCACATATACAAACAAACATCTTGCTAGCAAAAAGATGGAAAAATCACTGTGATGGAACTGTGTCCTCAACTATTTCTCAAGGCAAAAGCACACGGAGTAACATCAATTAGATGCTTATTTTGGGATGGACTCTAAGTGGGATATGCCAGTAAGAATATTTAAACTTAATATTTTCACTGCTTTTTAATTTGGAAGCTATATGTATTTAGGTATAAGAGATGTACACATGGTGTCAAAATGGGAATGCTTTCCATCCTAACTTACGATAATTTTGTTTTCATCTTTATTCCATACAATCAAGGTTTAAAAGGCTAGGATCCACTTGGTAATAATAATGAGAGGACAAGCTAAAATTAATTGGAATTGCTTCACTTTCTCAAAGCTATATCATTTTGATGGTCTCCTATTCTTAGGTCAAAAGTGTGCACAAATGAGAAACAGCAGGCGGCCATAGAGTCAGGTTGGTCTGGGCTCTCATCCCAGCCCTGCCCTGGCTGTGGGCCCCAGGCCAAGACCCGGCTTCCTCAAGCTTCACTCTCCCCATCTGTGGGTTAACACAGTCCCATTCTGCAGGGTTGTCGCCAAGAGTGAGAATAATGGTCCAATAGTCCTTCTGGGTGCCTGTGATCAGCCTGCGCTTTTGCACATCATGCACTAATGTTCCAAACTGCCTTTTGGAGTTGAGTTTGCCCTCTGGTCCACTGGCTGATGAGAAAGCATTTTATCAGTTACATGCAGACACTAACTACTGACCAAGAGTTCAGGCTCAGCAGTTGTCTCCACTTCTGTCCTTAGGTAATTATTTGAATACTCCAATGAATTTTGCCCTCATTTCATAAAAATCAGTGGTAATAGGATAAAATGAAAGTACTAGTAGGAGTAACAACAAACATAGGTCTCAAACTCAAGGCAGTGAAAGCAAAACTGGAAATCCTCATATAGGTCGAACGTGGAGAATTTAAGTGCCTAATAAATTTTTAGACACACCAAATACATACCAGCTTATTTCCAATGGCAAAGAGCAAAATTAGAGAGTGTGCTTGAAAAATGGCATCAAAAATGGAACATAGAAAGTAAGGCCTATTTAGAAATTTTATATTTTTTTATTTCATTTTGAGAGAAATAGAACACCTTTTATAAGTTAGATGTGCATTTGAATTCGTATCTGTAGATCAGAAAGCAAAAACTTGACTTAAACATGAAACCAAAATGAAAACACCAATTCTGAGTCTCTAGCCTGTTCCCCAAAAGACATTTTTTGGGCTTCCAAAAAGTAATCTATTTTTTAAAAAATCTGTATTACCCTCCTAGGTTGAAGTTCCTTTATAAATTCATACGTTTGCCAAATTCTGATTGCAAAAGTGCTCATGTGCCAGACTGACTACAAAACACTTACTGACCCATAATTAGAAACTGCCTAATCATTTTATGATGGCAATTCTTGACTCTGAAATGTTTAAATAAAATATTCAATAAAAGGTTATTTATAAAAGAACCAATATTTTGATCACTACTTCAAAAGGAGGACAAATTGTGTAAATGCAAATAACTGCCTTATTTTAGGACTTAAAGTCTCAGATTGAATGTAGCTATCTATTAGCACAACTGATCCAAAGTTTAGGAGGGACATTCTTTTAGAAGATCCCATGTGTTTATTTTCTAGTTTGAAAAATGGCCATTTTAATATAAATTTATAATCTAAATTTCTGTTTCCAGAATTTGGTTGTTTAAATGGGCTTTATTTAGTATACCAGAAGAGACTATGCAAAATCATATTCCACAAAAGAATCAACATTCTCTTATAGCTTTAAAATACTATAATGTGAGCGCGAAATGCTTCACACCTGAATTGATGAGAGTATTAGGCAGTAGTTTCTTATGAAGCTTTTAAAAGAGAAAGTTAACTTCTACTAAACAATTACCAGTGTTCAACTAATATGGTGCCTTCTGACCGATTTTCTAGTAACAGCTTTTAAAGTAAATCTATCAAACTGTTTAGACTCCTCCAATGTAAAAAAGAAATTGAAAGTTAAAAGCTTAAAAATTCCCCATATAGAGAGGAAATAAATTTAAAATAGAAATTTAAAATAACTTCAATCCAAAGTAAAGCAAGTCGTTTCATACACTTTCAATAAGTATAACACATTGTATATAGTGACCCAAAAGTCACCATTCTAGAGCTTTGCAACCCAAGAGTTTTTAGCTGGAGGGGTTAAAAGTGTGGGTGTGGAAGTCAGCTTTTGTTTGAAAAATTAGCAATGCTATGAGTCATCGTGCATTAGCTGCAGAAGAGTTTTGCATCTTGTACGAATCCAGACACCATATGCCATGCGAAGGCCTATTACTTTATTCTGTGCCACCGCTGACAGGCAGCCACGTGGGTATCCCCAGCGGAAGGGCTGTCTCCTCCCGGCGGCGAGGACTGGAACCCAGTGAGCTGAACACATCCGACATTGTACGGAGCAGCAGGAACAGCTGGTAAGCTAGCAAGCGGCAAAGGCCCAGCGAGGAGCGTGGATGCTAATGAGTCTGGCGACAATGCCGGCCTTCAGAGGGGTGAGTGCAATGTCGGCCGGCGTGTTCCCACAACAGCCTCAAGAGTAGAATCTGCTCGTTCATGCCTTCAGTCTCATTAAAACATGATACTGGCATTTGCGGCTTATCAAAATCAGCTGTAAATCACAAGTTATAAATCCAACCAACAGATTCAACATGCTTTAAAAAGTTGCACTGAAATGCATGTAAAGTTCCACAGGCATCTTTGGGTCCTGATGGAGAGGTGTTGACCAGGCACTGGGGTGGTGGGAAGCGGTGAGTTGATGGCACAGGTGGAGCAGCTGCTGCCGGTTCAGGTCCTGGTTACCACTCGCAAAACTGTGGGGCCTCAGGCAAGTTATTTAACTTTCCTGGGCTTCTGTTCCCTCAACTATATTTTTTAAATATAAAAAAGTTTGTGACAAAACAGATTGTGTTGTTTTAAGACACTGCATTGTATTTGCACAATATATTAAAATAGGATCATAATTGTGCCTTCCTGATAGGATTGTTTAACAATGAATAAAATATGTGAGGCTCTTAGTGCCTGGGACAGAACAAAGAATGGTGCAGCTAAGTAAACAGATGACTCTCCAGGTGACCCAAGAGTACAGCTCCAAGCAGCTTCACCTCCTGGTCTTCTTCTCACACAACATAACACAGCAGCACATCTCCTTATGAGGGAGGGGTCTATGGCATGGGATGGGGGAAAGGTGTCTCGCAGACACAGTGAGATGAGACAGCGATAAGAAGTGGAGGGAGTGATGTGTGCACATCTGGGTGCTGTGTATCCCAGTCTGATTATTGCAGGGGGTGGGTCTGGATTCCTAGCAGCATCTGAAGCTCCAAGATCACTAAGTTTCTTGATGGTTCCAGGTTTACCAAGGCTCTTTTCCTCTGGAAGTTGTTCACTTTTTCTGAACGCTCCTTTCTTCCATCAAGTCCCTGTGGCACCTATTCACCCTCCAATTGCCAGGTCACAGGCCCTCCATGGGATGCCTTAGGGCTCCGGGCTGCACTCTGCATCACAGCCATGAGGAAATTGTGCACTGCTCTCTTCCCTAATGTGCTCTGTATTCAACAAAGAGCCCCTCCAGAGTGGGCACCGTGCCTTCCAATTGTGCACCCACAGCAACACCCCAGTGCCTAGCATACAGGAAATGGCCGATGGGTATCCTGTTGAATGAATGAGTATACTAACGGAAAAAATGCTTTTGGAGTTTCCAGAATTGGTGTCTAGGAATATGAATGAGATGATCAGATTATCAGAATCAGTTGATTATTTTTTGTCAAGATTTTTTTTAAACCCCAAGTAAAAGACACTTTACTGAATGATCATCTCCAGCAACAAATGCACCTTGCACCTCTGTATCGTAGGGCAGGATGTGTGTAAACATGAGAGAGAACTACCTGGTTCTTGGGAAAAAACTTGTTTCTCAGAAGTTTTCCCATGAGCTAAGCTCAACTTAAGGGGTTCTCCGAAGGTGGTATCTGTACTCTGTGAAAAATGGAAAGGAGGCAGTGGCCTGTGAGGTGCAGATCAGTGAAAGTGGCCTTAAAGGTGAGATGATCAGCACAGAGTTCAAAAGGCCACAGAGCTCGAAACAAAGATTACATCCCAGGAGAGACCTTCGTGTAAAATACAGTGTGTCATTCACTAATGAATTCAAGCATGTCTGAATCTAGAAACCAGTCCTCTCTGACGGGCAGGCAGCTGCTGAGGCTCTCGCACACAGCAGGCATTACACCCTTGGCTCCACTGGCCACTGCTGCCTGCTCCTTGTAGGACTAGCTCCTTGTAGGACAACACAGGCCGGAAACCCTGGTTCAAACTTGTCTCCCACGTATTTGCTTTCTTTAGGTCAGCCTTTAACTTTATGTTGTATCCTGAAGTCCACAGATAAAACAAAGATAACCAGATATGGAAATGGAATGAGGACTGGAAGGCCAGGTAAAGAACTGAAGGAGATTTTTCTGACTCCCTACTCTGCCTTCCAAGGATGCCACAGGGTTAGTTCCAAAGCTAATCCCTAGGCGGATGCTCCTTTGGTCTCAGTGGTCCGGGGAAAGACAGATCTTCACTCTCCAGCGTCTCACTTGGTCACAGCCATTCAAAGATGGTAGTGACCCCCAGTGCTCATTGTCTTCTAATGATGTTTTGTGGGAAAGCACATGCTAGAGTGAGAATGCTCTTCAGTTACTGGGATTTCAAATATATATATATATATTTAAAGTTTTAATGTTTTAAAAATACCCAGACTAGAAATAATTACAGCACAAAGCACAAGAATAGACAAAACTGCCCAGATGTGTAGTGATGCAGTGACGGTCTGGAGCAGCACTACACAGGGAGGGCTGCTACAAAGTCTGAGAAGGGAATGAATATCTGTCTGTAATTCACACATGCATATACAAACACAAACACAAACACATGTCCATTTCCCTGAATCAAGTTTCAGAGGAATGGTGATCCACGGCAGAGATTATTAAAAGTACACATTACAAACAGAATGTGTCCCTAGGAAGGGTGTTACGAATCTAAGCCCCAGAACCGCTGCCTCCACAGTCCCGTGTAATGCCACCTAAGTGCTCTGCCTCGCATGACTTGCTGCAGGCTGCAGCGGATTAGAGCTATCGATCGCTGCCTGCAGAAGGGTCTCGCTGTGTGAAAGGAAGGTGAGCACTAGAGACAGACAGCTCAAGTATTGATCTGCTCTGGCAGAAGGTTCCAAATGCGGGGTGGCACTCCTTCACATCGCCCATGAGTTACTGTAACATGCACGGAAATACTAAAGAGCTGGGGGATTGGGCCAAAGGCTGGAAAGTCACCACCACCTCCTCTCCTGTCAGCTGGTCACGAGACCCAAGGACGCCATGTGAAATCTCTGGTTGTTTAAAAAACACACGAAACAGAAGCCTAGGACAGGCATTCCTACGGTCCTCCAAGGCATGACGGACAAACCACTGCCACAGAGGACTGCCAACGGTCATGTTAAGAAGTTGTCAGAGCAATGTGGATACATCTGTAAGAATGTTCCTCCAGCGTCTGAGAGGTTCACCAGAGCCATCAGGCCGGCTCTTACTACAAAATACACAATCCTTTCCCCACTAAAAGTTGACGCCTCCCCCTACTTAAAGCAAAACATAAAAAAATTGGCCCAAACTGACATTCTCCTTTAAGAAATCTCAATGATACAATTTATAAGATTTCCAAAAGATTTTGAGGGAGACAACTTCCAAGGCACAAAGACATAAACTCATCTAAAAAGTCAAATACAATTATGAGGTACATCAAAACTCATGATTTTTGAAAGCAATATAAAATTAGGATTCATGAGACCACGTCAAAGTGAAAATAAGGAGCCCAAGGAAATCAAGTGTAGCAGGAACAAAATGCACGCTTTAAACACTTGCTTCTGTGGACATGGGAGCAGAGAGAACTCTATTGCTTTTATGATTTAACTCTCTGGATTAAGAAGTCATTATTTAAATCAGTTATCTTTTTAGTATCCATATTAAGTCATTTCCTCCCATGCACACTGTAAAGACATCCTGTGGTGTAATTACATAAATGGCACTAGAGTCTACTTTCCCCTAATTAGAAATTCCTTAAAATGTTTGCATAACTGATTTTAATCCAACTAACATCTACTGACTTCTTATGATGTTAGATGCTGGAGACTGAAAGATGAATGACACACAGCTTTGCCTTTAAGGAGCTTGCTGACCAGTGGTGGGGCAGACGCCTCGTAGTGAGCCAGTGTGGTCAGTGCTACACCAGCTGTGGAAGACAGAGAAATGTCCGTTGGCCTGTGGCCCTCCTTGGACAGGCAGGCTGCTGCTTACCTCACAACAGGCTCACTCTCCTCCCTTGAATCTAGGCTGGCCTTGTGACCTGCTGTGGCCAAACAGTTCTGAGACTTCCAAAGTGATACTGTGAAGAAGCTGGCACCTCCATTTGGATCTCTGGAGCCAGTAGCAGCCATGTCAGGAGCCTGACTGCCGTGAGAAGAGCCAAGCTAGGCAACTGGAGGGGCTGCTGAGCCACGGATATCCGGCCAGCCCCAACCTGTTCCAGCTATGCCAGTGCAGGTGCCAGATGTGAGAGAGCCTGAGTAAGAACCACCCAGCTGAGCCCAGTCAACCCACAGAACCATGGAAGAGCCTCCCTCCACCATTTTGCCTTTAAAAATCTCTGCAAAAATCTTTATAAACTTCCTTTTTTTTCGAGACAGTGTCTGCGTATGTTACGTTGCTCAGGCTACAGTGCAGAGGCTATTCAGAGGCACAGTCATATTGCACTACAGCCTGAACTCCTGGACTCAAGTGATCCTCCCACCTCCTGAATAGCTGGAACTTGCCACATCATGTCCAGCTCTTGCAAAAATCATTATGCTTAATTTTGTAAGTTTGTAGACTCTCATGTGAGAAGACAATGTTAGGACTTCTATTAATATTTATCTTTTTATCTCAAATGACGAACTCAAGCTTTACTGAAATTTAACACGTGGCCTGACACTTGCACCCTTCTTGCTAGGTCATCTATCAGACTGTTCCAGGTCAGGTTCAATGTATGAGCTGTACTAAGAAAGAGAAGGAGAGGGAGGGAGGGGCTGGCAGTAGAACCCTCATCCACTTTCAGCACAGGGTGAGGTACCATGGTTTACATGAGCCTCCAAACTGAAGTGGTGAACTTTATTAACTTATAAATCATATTATCTTTACAATTTACTGTCCTGAGGCAGGGTATGACCATGGAAATCTTTTGTCACACACACAAGTTTGCCATTTATCTCACAGGAAAGACCTTATAAAAGCTGAAAGTTGAACATAAAGATGAGTTACTCATTTTTCTTTTTTTATGGAAAGACAAATGTTCTAAATTTGGTGACCTTTTCTGTGATGACAAGGAGCTGAATTCGTTCATTCGGCGTGTACTCACTGAAAAAATATTTACTCTGCAGCAGGTGCTGAGGCTACATCCAGGGTTGGTATTCACCTGGAAAACACCCTCATGGCTGGTGTCCTGGTCAGTGCCCAACTGGTGCCCTTATGTACCCACTGTTAAATATTTCCACTGTCATCTTTGGAGGCACCAGTGAACAAAACAGACAGAAATCTCTGCCCTCATGCAGGGGGCATGGTGTGAGTAAAATCAGTGAATTACATAGTAACCGAGAGGGTGATTGCTCCCTGAAAAAATGCCTTAGCTCCTTGGAATGGGCCATGGACACTGATGTAATAAATTATAATTGGCGTATGAGTATCTTTTTGTAAAACAAACAAATTAACAAAGTTATGACATTTCCCACCTATCAAGTTGTAGATGACACACACATGAACTAATGAGAGGTACACAAAAATATGAGAATGATTTGCAGCAGCAGCTAGAAATATTCTTTCCCCTTCGAGCTCCCATGACCCTCTGATTCTCTCTCTTGTATCTTGTGTTTCAGTGACTCAACAAATACTCACTAGGCACTGACCACAGGCCCCTCCCAGAGCATGGACCACATCCTACCCTATGTCACAGTTATAATCCATCCTGGCCATGAAGCCCCCTGAGGCCACTCACCTCTGCCTGCCCACTACAGTGCTTGCCACAGCCATACCGATGTTGGCTGCAAGAAGAACACGGAAGCATGGCCACCCTGATTTACCACGGCACATGTGACAGGGTCTGGGCCCTGAGATGTTCTCCTAGTGGGAGCTGGGAGAACAAGCGAGGGGCCAGGCCCTCCTCTACACTGCTGCATCCATCAGCTCATCTGTTCATTCATTCTTCAGTCTTATATTTATATATACTTCATTCCATATATCCTTACAATAATCTGTCTGGGAGCGATTATTTTCCTCATTTTACTGTAAGGAAGCTGACAGAGGTAAAGTATTCAAAGCCAAAAAACTAAGTTATTATTTAATTTAAACTAACATCAAAACCCAAGGTCTCTCAGAGGTCAGCTATGACATATTACCTGCTAAGCTGGGCATGACAATAAACAAGACATACTTTAAAATTTATCTGGGACTTGTAGTAAAATTGCTGCCACAAAGGAAAGAGAATATTCCCAAACTCTTCTGTGCAGGAACTCTTCTCACTGAGAACCAAGACTTGACCATAAGGGTCCAGTGTTATGGTGTTACATGGCATAACTGACGTAGAAAAAAGTTTTACATTGCTTTATGTTTCCTCTACATTAAAAAACAAACAAAACATGTTTACTATCCTACTGAGTTATTGCCAGGGACATTTGAGCTAAATAATTGGTCTACATAACAAACCCACTGAGGAAACTGGCTGTTCAGCTCATGCACACACATGGGCATACTAGCTCTGACAGCACACGGCAGCTCTGGAACTCCAAAGCATGGCTGACCTGCTACCTTATTGAATCTTGATGACCTAAAAAGTGATCTCTGGACAGATTAATCCAGAGAAAAAGAGCATGGAATCAGAGTCTGGAAATTTATGTCAGAGAAAGCCAATGTAAGTCAAAAGGAAAGCGCATCTCACCCCAATCTGAGCTGAAACCCACACTTAGGCTAAAATTCTATAAAAAATGGAGTGGTTTATGTGAAGTGCTTTCCTTCGTCAAACTTTCTGCACAAATTATATGCATTTGACAAAATTATAGAGCACAAGTACAAAACTAATCTGTTTCTTTTTATTCAAATAATTTAGATGCTGTTTTCTGATGTAGTCTTCTGATGTGCATATGTCATTATAAGCAAAGAATGTTTATCCTGTTAAAGAGGCATACATTCTATTTTTCTAAATCAATGAGTAAACGGTATTTCTGAGACATTCTAAAGAGGCTCTTCTTTTTATAGGGGTTAAAAATTCTATGAAAATACTCCTTAAATTTAAAACTAACTCACATTTTTACTGATATTCTTATTAAAATTGGTTTGTTTGGAGCATAAATTCAATTTAAGCTCAATTCTTTTAATTTCAAAGGTGGGAAGAAAACACATATCACAGCTAAGCTGAACTCTCAGCAGGCAAATGACGGTTGCCATCTTCTGGGAGAAAGCTATTGCTCTTGGATGTTAAAGGCAGAGCATGATAGTAAGCAGCAGCAGCTCTCTCCATCAGCTCTATGCCTTCTTTAAATTCCACTGAGGATGGCAGTTTGGATGGAGACCCCAAAATCTATTCTGTCCATCTGTTTTATTATTCTTAGAACAACTGTCAAAAGTTGCCCAGGGATCAAGTTGCAAACATACTAATTTGCCTTTGAAAAGTAGGCCCTGGGGGAATTCTGGAACTCTGCTTTATAAATTCAGAATCCGATCAGCCAGCAAGCCTGCCCTACCCTTTGTGGAGGTATGAGACTTTGCACTTCCAGGCATACATCTGCCTCAAAGCCGGGATGCACTGATATACTCACATCCCACTTCATAGGCAAATGAAGGGAGAACCAAAGGGACTTGGCATCTTAAGGGCTGGCTTGTTCCATGACAAGCAGACCCTGAGTTTCAGGAGGCAGCCCCTTCATTGATGTTGGTGGATTAAGGACCAAAGCTTTGTGCTGGAGAGCTTAAACAAGTGGACAAGGCAGAGGGACAACATATTCTGTGCTCTTTTATATCCTGGGACCAAAGAGGAAGACTGAAGACTGAAATAAAGCATTAGAAAAAATAAGCTAAAGAAGGATAAAAATCATAAGCCACTAAACATTACAGCATTTCATTTTTGTGATTCTAGAAGAAAAGAGTTACAAAAAGACCATTTAAACATACAGAATATCAGATGTAAGTTTTCTAAGGAATAATGAGAAATCACCCAAGAGTTGGCTATTTAAAATATTGTGGCATTTTGGGGACATGCTGTCTTACTGGAAACTAAAGCAGCTGTGCACTTCTCAAGCTGAATGTGTTAAAAAGGCATGTGCAAAACACAGTGTAAACATTAAAGTGCATCTGGACTCCGTAGTGGCTGGCACATGGGACACCTGATCATCACGGAGGAGAAAAGGGAGTGGGCACTAGCACGGAACCCTGCAGCATCCTTCCTTCCCCCACCCTGGCCCCAGTGGTCTCTATCAAAGGCTTTCAAAGCACAGGGCCTCAGAAATGCATCTGAAGCACAAAATTCGAAGTACCCCTTTTAGAGTTTGGTAAAATTCCTCACTGGTAAACCAGAAAGGACACCCTTTCAAGGCTAACATGATGGCATTTGGGTCGTACTCACCCCCAGATTACCAAAAAAGTATTCTGCTTTGATTTAAAAATTTACTTGAGTGTGTTGCAAATTACTCCAGCACGGAAACCTGCTGGGAGTTCACTGCATACACCAGGGCAGACTCCGCACAGAAGGGACCACCATTTGGACTTGCCTGCTTTGTCCTTCTTTGGCTTTGCAACGTCTCTTATTCTAATAAGGCATGTATTATCCTTTTCAGAGATTTGAATAACAGAAAGTTTCACTTTCAAAATATTGCTTATAATCCCAGAGTCTACTAAATGTTCTGTGGATGCTGTTTATGGCATTCTGTTCCTTTCAAAATGGGACTGATAATTAGTAAACTGAAATTTGATTAATGTTGGATTAAAAGGTTCTGATGTCTCGCTGCAATGTGTTATTTCAGTCTGTGGGCACTAGAAGAGATTGTCTTTAGGAAACTTGTTCCCTTCCCTTTCCAGAATAGGAGGATGGGCTTAAAATCCTGATTTTTTTTTTTTTTTTTTTTTTTAAAGAATTCAGTTTGTAGTCAACAGTTGATAATGTAGGATTCAGTTTTTGTTTTGTTTTTTTCCTCACGGTTTTTTGTTTTCTCACTTTGAAACTGGGGCCAATGAGTTAACTATTTAAGAGAGAACAAAATAAACCTGAAATAAAAGTCTTCTTCCAAAAATGCCAAGGGTGGGCCTTCCTGGTTGAGTCTTCGTGATTTGGCATGGATAAACGGTTCGGACAGCTTTAGATCTCACCAGGCTTTGTACCCGCTTTTGATAATATTAAGAACTCCTCTGAAAACAAAGGACCCATCTGATACAAGTATCAAAGCCTGTGAAAATGACTAGATAATATTTAAAGGGAAAATTAATAATTTTAAAAAGAGATTAAGATTTTATTAGGGTTCATTAGGATTATAAAAAGTCCTGTAATGGCCAGACTTTTTTCTATGCTTCATGGCCAGAAGAGTCCATGTCTCTTCCTTGCCTGTGTTTTAAAATTTATAATCTTGTTTGCCTATTGCCGAAAAGTGTGGAAGAATCAGGAATAATGGCTCCCTTTGAAGCTCTGTCATTCCCAAAGTAACCATCTGAATGCTAAAGAAATATTGTCATTTATCAAATGACCTTTTGCTCTTTGAATACTCAGACATTAATAAACGTTAAATGCTTAGCAACCCTAGCAGCACTATGAAAAAGGTAAGTCAGGTCAGCAAATACCCTCTTGCATGCTTTTGATATGACGACCATTTCCACTTTTCTAACAGCTTTCTAATAGCAAAAATGTATTTGGGAACAACAGTGGAATTTGTGTCATCATGACCAAATGATTACGGTGCAAACCCGAGATTCTTCTGGGGCCCAGCAGGCTTCTGGTCCCTATGGAAACGAAACCTCAGATATTGTCCTCCACTCAGCTGGAGGACGAAGCGCCAGGAGGCTTTTGTGCTTGGTGAGATTTCTTCCACAACCTTCCCGCAACAGACCCTAGTGCTTCCTCCAGACTCTTTTCTAATTGAGATGCAAATTAATCCCTCTGGCTGATTACACTTCCCTTAAAGCTACTGACAAATGCAGCTGTAACCAGAGTTTGCGGACTTTCCAACAAGTGACTTCAGCTGTCAGTATTTGCATGCGCAGCCAAGGCCCGCCCGCTCCAAGTCTCAGAGCTGTGGAGAGCTTCCTTTAGGCATTACAAGCCCGTTTATGTGTATACAATTTGCATACAATTAACAGTTAAAAAAAAAAAAACCCCACAACTAGGTACCTAGGATTTATAAATGGACTCTGACACTGAAATTCACTTCTTTCTGACCCAGGTCTAGAGAGTCACTCCTTTCTCAGGAGGCTGAGGCTTTGAAGGTACATTACATTTCCCTCCCACTTCCTCCTTGTCTGCAAGGTTTCTGACTTTAACAATGTTTGAATTCAATCTCTCTCTCAAAAACGAACTAAATAAACTTATGGCTCTAAGAAAATGGGATCACTTCCTTTATAGTGATCTCGATAAGATTCTGTCAGTTTCAAATCAAATATGAAGTTACCATTCTAATTGCCACGATTCCCATATAAATGTCCTTCAATAACTTTGGGGTGATGTTAGAATGAGTATTTAGCGCACAATAAAAATATGCACAAAACACCCAGTAAGAAGAAAAAACCACAAAATCCAATTTTTCGGTAAAAATTATTTGCTTCCTCTTGAATCCTATTTATTTTTGAGTTCCTACTATGTGTCAGGTGCTATTTTAAGTGTTCAGGATCCAGCTGTAAACTAAACATTCAAAAATGGAAAAGAGGGAGTTAATGTGTATGTATGTATGTATGTGTATATATATATATATATACACACACACATATATACACACACACACACACATATGCATACATATTCTAGTCCTAAGGTTCTATTTCACCTTGGGCAATTAAGGTTTTCAATTTTGAAAAAGTGTCATTTTATAAAATATGATTTACTTTTGGCTTCTGTTTTCCAAAATATTTCTTACCAAATTACTCTTCAGCTTCATCCCTCCCCCAGCACGCCTTCACACACACACACACACACACACACACACACACACACACACACACTCATAATATACTAGGGGACAGCAGCAGAATAGAAACAAGGCCCCCACTGGGAAAGCCAGCACTGCTGGAGAGCCACATCTGAGAGAGAGGACAGAGGAGGCCCAGGCTGGCAAGCAGTGAGTCAGAGCGGAGATGGCTATAGGAGGGAGAGGGTCCTTGGAACAGAAGGGCCTCAAGGGCCGTGTGAAGGGTGGGGCATAGCAGAGTGGCTGAGAGGGGACTCCCAGGTTAGGGGTCATCCCAGTGGGAAGCAGCATGCTCCCCATGATGGCTGGCAGTGAGATGCAGTGACCCACTGAGGAAGGAGCTGAGAGAGGGGGGCAAGAGAGGAAGAAGGAAGAATGAGGCTGTTCTTGATATTCCCCTAGATAGAGCATCAACCTCGTTTCTCCACAGGATGTGAGGTTGAGAATAACTTCTGAAGGGATGGTCGTTTTTCTAACAGTGAGATGTCACTCTACAGCAAAAATAGCAGAGTGTACCGCCTTCTCTCGAGATTTCTCCTGCACCTTCGCACTTCTCACGGGCCTCATTTCCATGCACCAAGAGTGGAGGGCAGCTCCCAACGCAGGCAGCCAGCCTTTCACACAGAAGAGGGCCTTCTGCAGAGCACTGAATGGAGGGTACTCTACCAGCCTTTATTTTAACACCTACAATGTAAAAAAGGAAATATTTCCTGAGGCCTAACTCCACAGTTGGGCGGTTCCAGTTTTTACAACAGAGGTTTGAAACTCCAGTATTTGCAAGGGCCAGGCTGATAATATACAACAATTGCAGGTAATGCTTGCTGGGCTTTCACTAAGGAACAGGCACTGTTTTACTTGCTTGGCCCATTAGCCCTGTCACCAACTCAGAGAGACCAAATGGTGGGTGCCATGGTGGTGGTGCCTGGTACCAGGCCTGAGCACTGGGGAGACACCAGGAGGGACTGTGGTGACCAGGACAGCACATATTCTGTGGAGAGACTGATTGTTGTCCATAGAAGGAAGGCCCCATTGGGTCAGATATTCTGATTCTTCAAAAGAAGTCAAAAGTTTACATTTTTTAAAAATGCAAAGTCTCCCAATTTTTCAGCATGGCTGACAAACTCAATTTTTAGTTTAGGTTTTTGGTAATGTGAGGAGGACAACTGCAGTTAAAACAAAGCCCATCTGTGGGCTAGATTTGGTGCGCTGGCAGCTGGTCTGCCCACTCTGGTTTTTAATGTTTGACTTGACATTGAGATAAAGCTGTTTCTTGGTTGCCTCTATTCACTGGTCACAGTTCTGCAGACTGACATCCTCTTATAAAACCTCTCAGACTCCTGAAACAATTACTTCTTGGTTTTAATGGCTCCCCATTTGGTTACAATTTCTCTGGATTTGCTCTGGGTTGGTCAAGGTCCCTTTTAAAATGTGGCCCCAGGGCAGCACACCACCTTTGGATGCTCCCTGAGGCTGCAGCACAGGCCGTAGTTCCTGTGATTGGACCTCATGTTTCCTATACAGAAGTCTCAAGAGAATGCTGGTGTGGCTGGCTGTTGCATCACTCTCGTCTCTCATCTCCAATCTGTGGCCAACCAAAATCCTTAGACATTGTTCACAATGACTGCTATGAAACCACATCACCCTCCGCCTGTACACAGGCAGCTGATTATCCAAAGTTCAGTACATAATGTTACATTCTGCCCTCTTAAACCTCATCTTGCTGGCTTGGGCCTGGAAGTCTCTCATCTGTTGAGATAACCCTAATGTGTGACTTTGCGTCGTGTCAAATTAGTTAACCCTCTCAGCTTTCTTACAAATGGTGGCTTGATAAACATGTTTTAGACCTTTGTGAAAGTTACTGAAAAAACTTTTGACTGGAAGAGGGGTTAACGGCAAAGCTGTGGCATCGAAACCATACAAGATACACAAAGCTTCCCACTGACTGGTGCCCATGAATTAATACATTTTAGATTTGGCCACAATGAAATCACCCAACTCTTAGGGGCCCATATTTCTCTCTTACACCTGCCAGATGATATTAATATTTTATTTTAGATTTTACCACAATCAAGATGTATATGCTTCCTCTAATCTCTGAAAATAGTAATCCTATAAAACACACAGTTAAGTGTGTTCGGGATACCTTATTCTTTGTCAACATATTCTTTTCTGAAGGCTCACAAGCTATTTAGTAACCTAGTCCAACAATTTTACAAAGGATCCATGCAACATTCCAAAATTCATCCTTTAATCCTTTTTGAAAACAAAGAAAATATTTTCCTGTTTCCAATTTTGGGTATATCCTTTATTCTACATGATTTCTAAAAAAATATTTCTTATGGTTCTGAGATCATTTGTTCTACAGCCAGATACAGGTGATCCTGAAATCTGGAGCTTACTTGCAAGAGCCATTGATTGATTGGTTGACTGTATTCTTAGCAACTTGAGTTTTAATTCATCCACTCAGGTACTTCTCGGTCCCTTCCTATTTGAAGGAGATGTGACAGAGAAGACGGAAGTCATTGAGATACTGGCTAACAGTGCTCACCTGCTAATTTACAGAGTCAGGAGCTCCTCTTTGAATCTGATGTGAGTATTTTAACCATGAACGCATCAAAGACTGCAACCTTGTGCAGCTATATTGGTTGCTCCTCCATGCCTCCCCTTTTTCTTTCTCAGAGGAATAATTTTAAGTTTTTAATAAAAGTCCCCTTATTAAAAAATCTCTAATTCCTCATTTCCTTTTACAGTCTCAACCCACCCAGGGGAATATGTGATTTCTTCCTCTGAACTCTTCTTTTTGTATGGTGCTTCCCAAGTGTCTAGGGTACAGGTCTCCCAACATTTTTTTCCCATTCTTTTTTTTTTCCCCTCCCATTCTTACACAAACTCTAGTGAAAGCTCATTACTTTTTGCAACATACAACATCAAAAATCCATTCCTTCAAATTACTAAGAAATGGATCCAAAACAAAATAGTAGTGCCTCTTGTTTGCATCATCTCTCTTCTGAGAGATGAGATTGTCTGCCAGCCAGGAACTTATCAAACATGTGTCACCTTTGGTTGAACGTAAGTCAGAGCTGATATCAAGTAGTAGAAATCCCCACTACAGCTACATTTCGCTTTGGGCCTGTTTAGAAGTTTGGATTAGAAAAGCATGGCCATCTCTCCCACCTGGGGGTATAACTCCATTCTGGCTGCTGCTCTTAAATGCAGTCCCTCTCTCGTGCATTTTTCATTCACAGGCACGTGTTGATCGCACTCAGGAGTGTTTTCTTTGTGGTACTGCTATTATCTGATATGTTTTAACTTCTTACCTTGCAGTAATTCAGTTCTAGGTCCTCTTATACCCAATCCTCCAGGTGAAGACTTGAGTTTGCTGGAACCAGTCATGGAAAAAACCACCCAATAGGATGTCTCTTTCTTGGCCAGTCTGCTGAAACTAACCCTTCATTTCTCTCTTTCCTGCTTTTCTGTGAAACCATTCTCTCCTATTCCCCTGTCTTTATCTCTACCCCCTCCTTTCAAGCCAATTCTTCAAATGGCCCAGAGAGTTCTGTCTGCGATTCTCTTACCATACCACCAAGAGACTACTGTTCAATTCTTTTCATTCTCTCTACACCCTTGCAAATGTAGCAGGTCCCACACAGACTTAGTCCACCTCCTTTACCTAGATATCCAATCCATCATCCATCATCCATCCCCTGCCACTGCCTTTGCTGAGACCTCCGCTCTCTCTCTGAACCCCTTCCACGGCCACTTAAATGCTTTCATCACCTCCATCCTGTATATATATGTGTGTGTGTGTGTGTGTGTGTGTGTGTGTGTGTGTGTGTGTGTGTGTTCTGTACTCTGCCATATGGAAGCATCTGTCATTCTCAAATGTGATGATGTGATGTGCTCTTTCAAAGGCTGGACCATGAACAAACATCGGCCCCTCATTTGGAGTATCTTCACATTTCTATTCCTAGTGGCAAGGACCGTGCCTGGTGCATGGCAGGGGCACTGTAAATGTTGACAAATGCTAACTGGTGCTGCCTGGCAAAATAGAACACATGGTACCATTTTACTTCTTTTCTGAAATGTATGGAGATGAATGGAAGAAATTAAAGATCTGTCCAGGAAAAAGAACCAAAGATCCTACGGAACAAGAAAGAAACAAGGTTGTTACAGCTTTGGAGAGGAGTCATTTTTAAAGATGTGGAAATTCGTAGCAGAATTTAGCAATGAGATTCCAAAGTCATGGGTCTAAGAGAGAGAGACTCTGGTACTGTCAAGCACATATGTTAACTGAAAATGAAAGTACATTTCACTTGTGAAAGAATGAGATAGAAAATTATTTTTTTTTAGGCAGTCCAGTTCTCTCCATCAAATGCTGATAGTTACAGTGAGTAGAGACGGTGAATGCCATTGAGACTATTGTTCTATTGAAGTGGACGTTTATTTTAAAAAGCCACCATCTGTTTGATTCAGGGTGAATTCCTCCTAATGGGCACACTGCATATTGTGTGGCAACCTTTCCCCTGAAACAAGTTATCTGACGAGGGCAATGAAAACCTTGGCTCAAATGGTTGTGGAAACTTCTATCAGTTGACCACGATTTGATTTTGGATTCTTTAGTTGGCTTGGGAATGGTAAACACAACATGTGGCAAGCTTCCCATTTACAACCCTCTAGGCACAGGAATAGGCTCTTTGATTGCCCATGAGGGATAGAAAAAGCAGATGGCAGGTGAGTTGGCTCTCATCACTCAGAAAAGCAGTGGCCACAAGATGAAGGCTCCACTTGACAGATTTGATTTAGGCCGCGGAGGACATCACAGGAGAACCCAGAAGGGACAAAGGGGCTGGGATGAACTGTTCCTGAGGGTGCTTTCCAAAGATACCCCTACTGTGCTTACATTTTTTTTTTTTTAATCATGTAAGACTATGGTATTTTTCAGTCTTCTATGTGCCTTTGCTGCAGAGTTCCAACTGTTAACTCAGCCAAGGGCCCCCAAATAAAAACTCCTTTGATATTGATTCTAACTGCATTTACTTCTCATAAAGACCCCCAAAGGGAAAATTTGCTCCAGCAATGCCCCCATCCTCAGCTTAATCAGAAATGTTGCATTTTCTTAAACATAGTGGACAAAATTAATATGTAACTGCCCACATTTCCACTTCTAGTTAAATATTATAAAAACTGAATCCCAACTGACACGATTTTAAGGCAGTTAAAATTAGCTGGGGAGAGGACAGAGAGACAAGAATAACTACTCCAAAGTAATTCCATTGGCTCGTTTCTTTAGTTGTTATCAGGTTCAATTTTGGCTATGCATGTCCCCTCTCTAAAAGATTTATACAAGGTCTCAACTAAACATGTCCTTTGTTATAAAACAGTCATTCTGATCCCTTGAAAGTGAATGACATTTGGATGAAATGAGCAGTTTGGCAATGTTTTCTACTTAACAAGTGTAATCTAAATATCAGAAACAAAATGGGGATACAGGGCCGCCTATATAAAACAGTCTGAGTTGACAAAGAAATGTCCCTTTGTCGGCACTCACCACTGTACCTAGGATCCCAGGGAAACAGGTAATAGTAATTCCTTTTCAGAAGTTTTTGTCTTGTAAATGAACTTCTCTTGTAGGGCTGTTCATACAAGCTGCTTTATTTAGTAACAGATTCTGGCTCATATGCCAACACAATTTTGCCAACAGATAGGCTGCCAGGCTTTAAGAAGGGAATCAACTCTAATAAACACCCAGGAATAGAGATTCCCACCTTGTACTGGGGTGTTTGGGGACAGGCTGCAGGCAGGGCTTCATGGGTGCGAAACCTGAACATCTGCACGTGGGAAGTGTGTTCCCTTTATGTTGAGTGTTCATGGGAGCTGACTCCCCGAGGAGTCACACTCTCCTGATTCAGAACTTGCTTAAAACGCAGAAAGAAAGCAGTAGTGCCCCATGAAACATGAACACGAAGGAACCCTATCATATCTCTTCATAGATGTATTACTTCCCTGTATTAGCTGACCACTTATGGTGACAATAAAGGAAAGGAAAAAGCATAGCCTCTTTTCCTGTCAATCCTCTCTTGCTAATCAATAAACTGATAGTACAGAGTATTGGTGGAATATGTGCACATAAAGAGTGAAATAGTCAGTTTTGTGTGGTGTTCCCATTCTTCTGGTAACAACAAAATATATACGCATGCATAAGCTATGAAATATGAATTGCATAATTTCAGCGATTCCATATATAAGCTAAATACTCATATTTGCATATTAAACTGGCATTGCACAATATAAAGAAAAATGGTATGTCTGCAAACATACCACCCCAAACGCGCTTGATCTTGTCTGACCTCAGAAGCTAAGCAGGGTCGGGCCCAGCTAGTACTGGATGGGAGATGAGTGATAAGATAGTCCTAACAATTTAGGGGCTGAGTGCAGTGGCTCACACCTGTAATTCCAGCACTTTGGGAGGCCGAGGTGGATCACTTGAGGCCAGGAGTTCGAGACCAGCCTGGCCAACATGGTGAAACCCCATCTCAACCAAAAACACAAAAAATTAGCTGGGTGTGGTGGCGTACACCTGCAATCCCAGCTACTCAGGAGGCTGAGGCTGGAGAATCGCTCGAAGCCAGGAGGTGGAGGTTGCAGTGAGCCGAAATCATGCCACTGTACTCCAGCCTGGGCAACAGAGCAACACTCCATCTCAAAAAATAAATAAATAAATAAAGATAATGCTAACAATTTAAATTTTTAACATTTCTTTACTTGGAATAACATTAAATAGCAAATAAAAAATATGATGACAAGTTGAGAGATTACAGACAAATGGGAAAACCTTTATATTTTAGGGGCTTTAAAGGCATTTTTTCCTATGTTTTGAAAAAGAAGCCCTATATTTTCATTGTGCACTGGGACCCTCAGGTTGTATAGCCAGCCCTGGTTCTAGGTGTGCCCAAGGTACTGCTGATCTCCTCAGCCCTTGGGAGATTACACAAGCTGGTGGGGGTGGGCCCTACACTCCCTCCCCACTTTTGCACCTGACATCAGGCAGCTGTGGGAGTTTACTCTGGATGCTGTCCTAAGATGAGAACTTCCAAGGTGGGCATGAGCAGAAAGAGTTAGGCAAGCTTGACTTCCTCGAGGATCAACCAGAACACCATCTCTGCTGGAATCTGGCTCTTGGGTCCATCACAAGCACCTGATGAACTTGAAAATGCATACAATCCTGGAAAAACGCAAGTTTATCACTCATGAACAATCTGAGTCCTTGTACCCTCTGCCTGGAACGCCATCCCCACTCTCTGAGGACTGTGTCTCTCTCATCCCTCCAATTTCAGCCCAAATGCTCTCTCCTTGGATAGGCCTTTCTGTGCCTTGATCCTTTTTTACCCAAACTCTCTATTTATTAAAAGTTTCTTTACCGAACTTCTCTCAATTCATGTATGTTTTTATCAATGTGCAGGTTTTCTCTGTGAAGCATGTAGGCACAAACCTGGTCTACCTTTCTCCCTGCTATAGCCTCAGCTCTTAGCACTGGACTTGGCAATAGTGAGTCCACAATAGTTGTTTGGAAAATGAATAAATGTAACAAGATACCTATAATCAGAATTTGTTAAGTTATTCAGTGGTTTTCAAAATTCAAATCTAAGACTCATCTCAATGAAGCAGCAAATTTCAGACATAAGGTATGACATAATCAATGGACTTTTGCTAAACCATATGTGGACTTGGATTTAACAAAACATAAAGGAAATAATTATTAATAGCTTAGTTTTTTTTTTTTTTTTTTTTTTGAGACAGAGTCTCTCTCTGTGGCCCCCCAAGCTGCAGTGCAGTGGTGCAATTTTGGTTCACTGCAGCCTCCGCCTCCTGAGTTCAAACAATTCTCCTGCCACAACCTCCCGAGTAGCTGGGACTACAGGCATGCACCACCATGCCCGGCTAATGTTTTTGTATTTTTACTAGAGACAGGGTTTTGCTATGTTAGCTAGGCTGGTCTCAAATTTCTGACCTCAAGTGATCTGCCCACCTAGGCCTACCAAATGTTGAGATTATAGGCCTGAGCCACCAGGCCTGGCCCACAGTTCTTAAAATTGGTAATTTTTAAAGAGTAAAAATCCAAAAAACCCTTTTCCTTATTGTTTTCTATTTTTTTTCTCTTATTATATTCCTTATTTCTGTCCTGAATATTAGCCCTTCTCCAGATAGAAATTAAAAGAATAAAGTAGTTAAATGATTGCAAAGTTTTTCCCACTAACTCCATCTCTATAAAAAATTATGTATAACAGTTGATTTCTTGTTTTAAACAATTTATTTGAATAACATCAACTAAATTTTCTCAAGGTACAAGACAAAAAAAAAGTTTAAAATATTGATAATGATCAACATAATAGTTGTTTAAACCTTTTTCCTAATTTCTGTACTATATTGTTGTTTGAGATGTCAAGTTAGCTATTTTGTGAGTTAGAGTACATTTACTAACACACGATAGCATCAGTAGCCCAAGCTGGTATCCACATTAGTCCTGATGTGTCACTGCTTGAAAAGTTTTCAAAGTGATGCTGAATAGTATCCTTTGAACTTTTAAAAATAATGTTTTCCCTAAACGTGATTATTCCAATTGTATCACATTCTTATTTGAGAAAGCAGTGTTAAACAAAACAACAAAGCAAGTATTTTATAATGAAAAGTTCAATAAGTAGAGACGCTGACATGACAAAAGTCACAATGGAATTAATATAAAATGGAATTTTCTCATTTGTGAAATAAAAAAACATTTTTTTTGGTGCCTTGGTCCAACATACTTGACTGATGAGTGCCCAGCTCGTCCTAGTTGACATGCAAACTGACAAAGCAATCGCTTCTCATTTCTGCCAAGAGGCTCTTTTTAACAGTATGTGAAATAAAAACTCCATGCTGAAGGCCAAATTGACACCAGCCATAAGATTACGACTAGAGTGTTGTGGAAATCATTGCAAATAATGCCATCTCCAAAACACTCACCACCAGTCTGGACAAAGCACGAAAGGGTACACTGAAGGGAATAATGCTGCCCTGGCCCCTGGGGGAGGGACCAGATGGGACCTAATAGCTCTTTTTTACTACTCATTTCTATGATAATTTTAAGTTGCCACATGGCATACGTATTTTTTTTTTTTTTAATCTAAAGGCAGAATATCAGTCAATGAAGTGACCAGGATTTTAATGAGAGGTATTTTTTTATGAACTGTATCTATTCACATGGGATAGTTTTCATCCACCCCCAACTCTCACCCGCTATAGCAACACATCACTTACTATTAGGTTGGGAGAAGTATATATAGAGGTCAAACACAATATGTTTCAAATTATTATCAATACCAATTAGAAACAAAGAGATTCTAAGTTTTATTAGGAGGTCAAAAAAATTTTTTTGCATCAATTTTATGAGGTCACCCATCTTAATCTCTTTTTCTTATAACTTGAGATCATGCTTGAATTTAAGGATTACGGCAGGCCAATTAATGTTTGAGGAAAAAATTTTAGGAGTGAAATTTATTCTATTTTTGGAAACAAAATCAGGAACTAGAGAAGAAAATATCAATGATTTGGGAAAATTACAAAAGAATGTCTAGCTATTCCTATTGATAAGTCCAAATACAACTTAACTCAGGACACCTTTCCCTCTCCTCTCAACCAGAGGCAATTTCTATCTCTTCCGATCTTCCAGAAACTTACTTGCAGTTCTCAGGTGGCCCTCTCCTCTCAACCAGAAGCAATTTCTATCTCCTCAGATCTTCCAGAAACCTACTTGCAGTTCTCATGCGGTACCTGCCACATTCTTTGATTTATTGGGGTCATTTCATTTGCTGTGGTTTCTGGTAGGCACTCTGAATGAGCAATACGTTTTGCTCAGCATCCCACCTTATACACAATGGGCTGCCACAAATAAGAGGGATACAGGATGAGA
>NC_045453.1:41288726-41360557 GCF_002776525.5 Piliocolobus tephrosceles | reverse complement strand
TTTTTTTTTTTTTTTTTTTTTTTTTTTTTGAGACAGAGTTTCACTCTTGCTGCCCAGGCTGGCATGCAATGAGATTACAGGTGCCTGCCACCACACCTGGCTATTTTTTTTTTTGGTAGAGATGGAGTTTCACCATGTTGACCAGGCTGGTCTCAACCTCTTGACCCCAGGTGAGTGATCCACCTGCCTCGGATTTCCACAGTGCTGGGATTACAGATGTGAGCCACCATGCCTGGTCTGATTACTGTCATTTTGTAGTAAATTTTGAAACCAGGAAGTGTGTGTCCTCCAGCTTTCTTCTTTTTTCATTGTTTTGGCTATTTTGGGACCTTTGCATTTTCATATGAAATTTAGGATCAGCTTACTCATTTCTATAAAAAAGCCAGCTGGAATTTTGATAGGGAAAGCATAAAATTTGTAAACCAGTTTGAAGAGTATTACCATCTTAACAATATGAAAGTTTTCAATCCAAACAATTTTTGAAACAATGTTTTATAGTTTTTAGTGTATAAGTTCTACACTTTTTTATCCTTATTGAAGTATTTTATCCTTATTGGTACTATTGGTACTATTGGAAATGGAATTGTTTTCTTAACTACACTTTTGGACTGTTCATTATTAGCATGTAGAAATACAGTTGGTTTTTCTATAATGAGCTTCTATCCTACAATTTTGCTGAACTTGTTTATTAGTTCTAGTAGTTTTTGGGTTTATTTGTGGGTTCCTTAGGAGTTTCAATTGTCAAAATCCTGTCATCTACACATAGAAATAGTTTTAGTCTTCCTTTCCAATATGAATGCCTTTTTTTTATTTTTCTTGACTAATTACTATGGCTAAAATCTCCACTATACTGTTGAATAGAGGGACAAGTGCAGGTATCCTTGATTTTTTTTTGAAGTTAGGAGGAAAGCTTTTAGTGTTTTACCATTAAGTATGATGTTAGCTGTTGATTTTTTTATAGACACCTTTTGTCAAGTTGAGGAAATTCCCAGGATGTTTTGTTTTGTTTTCTTTTGTTTCCAAGATGGAGTTTCACTCTTGTCTCCCAGGCTGCAGTGCAGTGGCACAATCTCGGCTCATTGCAACCTCCACCTCCCAGGTTCAAACAATTCTCCTGCCTCAGCCTCCTGAGTTAGCGGGGATTATAGGTGCCCACCGTCACACCCAGCTAATATTTGTATTTTTAGTAGAGACGGGGTTTCGCTGTGTTGGCCAGGCTGGTCGCAAAGTTCTGACCTCAGGTAATCCACACACCTCGGCCTCCCAAAGTGCTGGGATTACAGGCCTGAGCCACTGCGCCCAGCCCCCAGGCTTTTTAATTTGTTTGCAAAATATACTTTATAGGTAACTGACATATCATTTGGTGTCTGGAAGCTAGCTTCCTATATATGGAAAGTCAGACATGCAGTGAAGAGCCCAAGGACTGTAATCCTTGAATTCTTTCAGGAATTCCTGAACTACAATAAACTACTCTTAGAGGAAAGGAAGTATTCTTAAGTATTCTTTAGGGTTGTCTGGCAGATCCTGGGGAAAAGTGTCTGGAGGCTATGACCGCTGAGGGTTCTTACCACATCAGGATAGATAGAAAAGTCCGTATTCCTGCAGTAAGCTCTGAAGAGAATGTCAGTGGTTGTTTTTGTCCAGTGGAACTCAAGGTTATGAATGGGCTTCATTTATGAGTTTGTCATGAAAGCATTTGGTTCTAAGTGTGGAAAAATATCTCTTTAGCAGCCAAAAAAGAATAGGAATTTTTTCTGACATTTGGATGCATTCAAATGAAGACTTTGGAATTAAATAAGAAGCATGATCTTCATATCTTAAGCCCTCAGGAAATCCCAACTAAGCACATGCATGTGCTGAGAGTTTGTTCACTCGTCTTGCCATCACAGAGAAGGCCAGCTGTGACATGCCACCCTTGAGTAACCATATAAAAGAATTCAAGATGTCAAGAGGACACTATTCATGGACAGTATTTATGAAATCTGTGTTAATTGGTATTGGTAGTGGGCAAGATAATTCTAGATGTCAAACTTCAAAAGTAAACTGAACAAAACCAGGGGCTCAATGCTGGGTTTTGAACAGCTGAGCAACTGTTCAAAAACTTCTTTGGGATGATGGGCCTCTTCCTAGTCACCATTTACTGACACTTGGCCATTAGTAGGTCACAAGCAGTTTTGCCTTTGAATTGGCTGAGTTCTTGTTACTATTTCAGTTCTTTTCAGGGTGCCTCAATACAGTTTCCAGGAACAGAACAAAACCTTGAGTTTAAATACAATGTATATGACTTAACTTATTTGTGTAAGGAAACATGGAGCAAACAGTGCACACTGGCAATTAATTAATAGCTTCCATTGCAACGCATTGCTCTGCACACAGTCTGAGATGGTAAACTCAGTAATTTACTGTACATTGCTAAAAATACCAAGAACATTGATTTGTCTCCACATCTGAGAGTCAAATATGGTTAGTTCCAGAGACATAGACTCTACCTGCCCAAATGGCTGCACCAATTTCCATTCCTACTACCACATCACAATATTTATCATGTTGAGCCATGTTCAATATTGTTCAGTGGAGTCTTAGGCTTAATTACATCTGGAGGTCTTCTGATATGAAGTACACGATTGATTGTCTGAGGCTGGAAAACTTTTTTGTGTATTTAATACTCTAAGAAATAAAATTTGCCAGGTGTGGTGGCTCATGCCTGCTATCCCAGTGCTTTGAGAGGCCAAGGCAGGAGGATCTCTTGAGGCCCAGAGTTCAAGACTAGCCTGGGAAACATAGCAAGACCTCCTGAGTAGCTGGGACTACAGGCACATACCACCATGCCCGGCCAAAAAAAAAAAAAAAAAAAAAAAAAAAATTAGCCAGGCATAGCGGTGTGTGCCTGTAGTCCCAGCTACTCAGCAGGATAAGGTGGGATTGCTGGAACCCAGAAGGTTGAGGCTGCAGTGAGCTGTGATCACACCACTACATTCCAGCCTGGGCAACAGAGCAAGACCCTATCTCTTAAAAAAATAATAAAAATAAAAAGTAAATTAAAAAGAAACAAAATTTCCCTAATAGAAAATATTTATGATGACGATTCCTTCCCAGCTTATCAATTTTTTCTCAAATAAATGTTTGACCCAGAATGGCTATAATAAAAAAAGATATAAAAACCAATGGTAGCAAGGAGGAGAAACAGCAGAAATGCTTATACACAAATGGTAGAAGTAAATGTTACTACAGTCATTTTAGAAAATTATTTGTTAGAAAACTAAACATCTGAGCCAAGCATTTTTGGCAGAATTCTGAACATATATTCATCTATGGAAATGTATTAAAATGTTCATAGCAGCACAGTTCATATTAACCCCTGCCTGGGGCTCAGCACACAATACCCCGAAGTACGACCCCTTGGCATGCTGAGTACTCTGAACTGAAGGAGACTGGAGGGGCCTCAGAAGCAAAGGCTCTGACCTCCCCCTGCCCTTATTCTCCTGTTCCCTTTTCTCCCTCAAGCCATGTCATAGAAACCATGATTCCTCTTTTCCTGAAGTGGGTCATAGAAACTAGAACTCCTTTCCCCCAAAGCAAGCCATAAAAGCTAGAAAAGTCACTCTCTGATCTGCCTCCTCTGAAGGCAGACCCTCTTCCGAGAGGGATCATGCTTGGATCCGGGAGGAAGAAATGCTGTATACACAGAGGCCAATAATATGAACAAACATTTTTAAAATCTCAAATAACTGCAAAAAATTAAAAGATAAAAAATAAATGATAAATCTAAGAAAAAAATTTAAAGGCCAGTTGCATTGTAATCCCAGCACTTTGGGAGGCCAAGGTGAGAAAATTGCTTGAGACCAAGAGTTGGAGACAAGCCTGACTCACATGGCAAAACCCCTGTCTCTGCTAAAAATACAAAAATTAGCCGGGTGTGGTGATTCACTCCTGTAATTCCAGCTTCTTGGGAGGCTGAGGCACAAGAATCACTTGAATCCAGGAGGTGGAGGTTGCAGTGAGCCTAGATCATGCCACTGTACTCTGGCCTGGGTGACAGAGCAAGACTATCTCAAAAAAAAAAGGAAAAAAAAAAAAAAAAAAAAGAAAGAAAAGGAAAGGAAAGGATAAAAACGGAAAGAATCTGAACAAACAAAGGGTCTTTGCTGGGTTCTCCCACTCCACCCCATTTATTACCACTGGACTTTTTGTTCAATTATGCTTCTCCACAACTATCCACTTCTTTAATCAGACTTAGCATACAAAACAGGGCAAAATGAAACAGTTTTCCCTGAGTTTTGGGTCTTCACTTCTGACGGCTCCCATATCATGTAAAACTTGGTTAAACATATGTGTTATACTTTTTCTCTTGCTGGCCTGTCTTTCAGTAGAAGAGTGTCAACCATAACCCTTGTGATGAGTGAGGAAAAGGCATTATGTTGTCACCCCTGCACCCCAAACTGGGAAGGATCCAAATACTCAGCAAGAGTAGGATGCATAAATAAATTATGGTGCTGTCATAGAGTAGAATACTGTGTTATACAGCAATAAAGCTGTTCCTCTATAATTGGCACACATTTCTGTATTATGCTGTACCTCAATAAAAGGTTTATTAAAAAGGAATATCTGATCAGTATCTTTGTTTCTGTTTTCAAAACATTAAAAAAAATTGGCAGTGTCTTTAAGCTCTATTTTTTTGAATTAATAGCAATGTAATGGGTCCATCTATTCTTGCTCAACTCAGCATGTACCAAAACCAACAAGAGTGAGGCCAGGGCTTGGCGTGGTCTGGGCACATCCCTTCTAGATGCTAGCAGGATTCCTTCCAGGTTATGTTGCAAGCAACATTGCCTCATTAAATACTTGTATTGACGGGGATATCAAAGCTTGCACTCCAAAATGGAAACTGAGCTACAATTGCAATCGAATTTTGAGAAAATGTAGTTTTTGAACACAGTGGAGGTGAACAAGAGGGGCTCAGACCAGAGGTTATTTTCTTACACTCCCTGAAAGGGAGGTGTCGGATCACCATTACAGCAATCATCACCATAATTAGCTGAGACTTCCTCTTTAGTGGTTGCTCAACACCTTCATTTGACTCTGCTGCTCACTCTAGCTGCCAGGGAGTTGGTGCCGGCATTTCGCAACATAGCCGGTCCTTGCCTACCAACCCCACTGTCTGCCAAGCCAAGAAGGTGGAGAAACTGCAGGTTCATGTTACAGGATGAGCCAGGCGAGGTTTCTGAGCCCTCTCTAGCACTTGGCCTAAGCCTCCAGACTTCTCTGTCATACCCCAAGAGTGCCAAATATCCAGAAACTAGTTTCCTAAAGTGGCTTTTACAAAAATCAACTTTATTGAGGTTTCATTTAATGCAATAAACAGTATCCATGTTGTAATGGGTATGATTTCATGAGTTTTGGAAAGATAAACATAAATCCATGGCCACAATCAAACTCATGGACACAATCGAATCACAAAGCATGTCTTCCCTCCCTAAAGTTTTCTCAAACCCCACTGCAAACTCCCACCTCATCATCACTGTAGCCTAGTTCGCATTTTCTAGAATAAACTGGCTTTTGAATAAATGAGGGTGGTGATGTGCCAACCTAAGCATGTTTCACAAATGCACACACATGTGTATACATGTACTCCTTTCTTGGGGGAGAGTCCCTTCCTGCAGCTCATGCCAAGGCAGACAGCCCCAGGCAGCTTCAGAGCATATCCTGTGACCTCCTGGACACAGGGTTGCAACAGGATGGGGCACCTGACGCAGCACCTTGCAAGGAGGGTTGACCAGAGTCCTCTGCCGGGGCAGAAGCTCTGAGTCAGCACAAGTGGGGATACAGAGATATTCAGGGGCTAGGATGGTGGGTGGTGGCGGTAACTGCGGAGTAACAGGTGCAAAAGTGGCTAAGCCCTGACACAGAGCTCTCGCCGTGCTGGAGGCCGGAGCTGGAGATCAAGGTGTTGTCGGCAGGGCTGGCTTCTCGTTGGGCAGGGTGGCTTTCTCTCAGGCCTCTCTCCTTGGCTTGCAGATGGCCGCCTGCTCCGTGTCTGCACACGCGTTTCCTCCTGCAAGTGCCTGTGTCCTCATCTCCTCTTCTCCTAAGGATGCCAGTCACATTGGAGTAGGAACTGCCCGTGTGACCTCATTTTACCTTCACTACCTGTTTAAAGGCCTTAATTCCTAAGAAAGTCACATTCTGAGTTTCTGGGGGCTAGGACATCAAAATACCAATTTGTGGGGCACACAGTTCAGTCCAGCATCCATAACGGTGGCAGATGGGTGGACTCCTCCTGTTGTGAGCTGGGGGTTGAATGTCTCCTCAATGGAACTGAGCCCCTGGGATCAGGAACAGCTCTTGGTCCCAGACAGGAGTCCTGAATTTCAGTCCCTGTGAGGCCTTCCTCAGCACAACTGTTTGTGAGTTCATAATTTTCCTGTTGCCCTCGTTCCTCATCTTTTCTTGGCATAAACCCCTGTTACCTGAGGATGACCCAACTGAGTAGCTGTTCCCGGGAGGTAAAATTATAAAGCCCATTGGATTGTAGCATTTATGGCCTAAATGCAAATAGAAAGCAGGGAGAAGGGGTGAGAAGTGAATTCTTGGCCTAGTGGGAGAGGAAAGAAGTGGCTAACCCCTTTCCTTTTACTAGTCATAAAAACCCTTTTTGTTGTTGTTCTGGCAATAAAGGTAACAATAAAATAAGACAATTATTACCAAGAGGTATTCCCTATGCCCATTTAAATCAATGCTCATAAACTTGTCTTGGGCATACAGGCCAGAAGTGCCTCATGTGTTTTTTGATAAAACGTCCTCGCGAGGGCAGGCAGAAATAGCAGAACGCAGGCTCTGCTCTGTGGGGTCATGGGTTTCAGAGCAGCTGATAGGGGAATTTGCTAAGCTCCGCACTTTTCTAAATATAACCTTCTGCCAAGTTTTCTCAGCAAAGTAGGCTTCTGGCCCAAAGGAATGAGATAAAGGCAAGTTCTTAAAGAAAAAGGATTCAAAAACCATAGCATCCAACGGTAAAATAGAAAAGTGTTTCTTTCTACCGTGTGGAGGAGGTAGAAGTTCACATGGCAGGAAGTACTTTTTATTTATGCCTCATAAGTCAAACAGAACACAGAAAAGATTTGGGAAAGTGTTATTGCCAAAGAGTGGCATTTTTATGAGGAAAGAAAGTTCAAGGGTTAACTTTTTTCCCATTAGTTTATGCAGAGGCTGCAAACGCGTGGTCTGAGGGTCAGAGTCACCCACAGACAGGTTTTGTTAGTTTGTCCTGCAATATATTTAAAAATATGTATAGATTTGAATAAGTTACCAAACTCTAAAACTTAGATTTTTTGCAAGTATCTACATTTCTGATTTTCCTTCAGCAACAGGAAGACCTGGCAATGCTGGGTTCCATGAGGCACTAACCCCAGTGAGCTGAGCAGTGGCCACACCCTCCCAGCGTATCTGGTCCCCACCCCACCCTACCCCTTCCTGTGTCTGGTCTGAGTATAAGTTGCCAATTCTCAACCCCCTTGCTATGTTATTTCACTTACAGGGAAGAGGGAAATAAAGTTTACACCCACATGCCCCACCAAGAGGGAAAAGGATAGATACAAAAACCCATGTGTTTCAAGAAAAATAGGCGAATGCATGTTTCTTTTAGAAGCAAAGGCCATGCCAGCTTAATCTGACATATATTGCTCTGTCCAGTTTGCACCCAGGCATTCCCTGGCTGCATTCTGAAGACAGCTGTATTTGTATTCCCAGAGTCTTAAGTCTAGTACTTTACTAACTATGTCAAGCCATTGTTGAAGACATACACAGCTAAGCCATCTGGACAAGAGTAAGAAGATTATAGGCTTAAAAGCTACCTATGGTGCCTCCCCATACCCTTCAGCCTCCACACGATGTGATCCTCCACTTACAGACTGGGCTCCATGTGAGACCATCCTCAGTTTTTAGCCTCTGATTTCTCATCCCCTGCAAAGCTGAGCTCACGTGTTTGTCAGGAAAAAGCATTTATCAGAAACCTCGTGTGGGCAATGAGGTCTTCCTGCAGGACAGGGTGGTTTGTCATTTCCTGCATCTGTGGGATCTGCAGATTGGACAGAACTGATGTTCTGGAATATTCATATCAAAGTCCCTGAAGGGAATTGAAGCGTTAAGATTGTCAGCATTAGTTACCATGCAGTATCATGGTAACTAATGAACTTTGTGCATTCTGGAGTTGGGTTGCAACTTTCTGCTTATTCTTATTACATCCACTTCCAGCTAAGAATATGATGACCACCTTGGCAGCTAAAAGACTAGGTTGTATCAGTATCCAAGACTTCCTTGATAAAAGGTAGAAAACCATTAGCATTTTTTGAACATGAAATGGTCCAGGCATTTAAGCGTGAGCTAATAATTTGCAAAGGAATGCTTTTATCCCTGGGGAGCTGTTTGGGGAGTTATGGGTGGGCTTTTTTTTTTTTAACTTCATGTTTTTTCATTTTTGCAAGAGCCAGTGGCTCTCCATCACTAAGAGAGAATACAGAACAGTCATCAGGATTCCTGACAAGATCATGAATGGCAGGAGTTGGTGCATAAGGGCAGGGATCACCCAAGGGGACCCTGGAGAGAAGGGGGATGAACCAGCTTCATAGTTCTTATGGGGCCTGAAGGGATTCAAGGGCACGGATTGCTTTTATACAGATGGAATCATTGGCTATTAGCCCATTAAGAGAGAAAATACAACAAGAGCAAAGCACCAAACCAGTGCACGATGTTGGTTACGTGTGGACTGAACTGTAAGTGTGTGTGTGTGTGTGTGTATGTGTGCATGTGATGGGGGAGGGGGGTTCCTGGAAATCATCAGAATCAGGTGTGCTAATCCTGTCAATCTTTCTAAGGAAGAGCTTATTTATTTAACTTTCTATTGTGGAAAATTTGAAACATACACAAAAGCCAACAGAAAAGTGTACAGGACCCCATGTCCCCATGTGCTCATCATCAACCCCAATAACCATCAACCCATGGCCATTTCTGTCCCATCCACACCCACTCCCATATTATTTGCAAATCTTAAACATTATATCATGTCTCCCACAAATGTTTAGGTATATTGCTCTAAATAGCACTATTTTATTTTATTTTATCTTATTTTTTGAGACAGAGTCTTGCTCTGTTGCCCAGACTAGGGTGCCGTGACATGACCTCAGCTCACTGCAGCCTCCAACTCCTGGATTCAAGCAATTCTTGTGTGGCAGCCTCCTGAGTAGCCGGGATTACAGGTGCCTGCCACTCTACCCAGATAATTTTTGCATTTTTAGTAGAGATGGGGTTTCTCCATATTGGCCAGGCTGGTCTCAAATTCCTGGTCTCAAGTGATCCACCCGCCTCAGCCTCCCAAAGTGTTGGGATTATGATTGTCAGCCACGGTGCCTGGCCAGCACTGTTTTAAATATAGCCACACTATCATACTATTAGACTGAAAAAATTAACAGTAATTCTTAATATTGCCATTTATGTTTCCAATTGTTTTATAAACAGCATAATTTTTTTCGGTGTGTTTGAATCACAGTAAGATCCACACTGTGATGAGGTTGCTGTGATATGTATCGCTTAAGTCTCTTTAATCTGTAGTTTTCTCCCCATCTCTTTTTATTTTTTTCCACTACATCTACTGAAGAAACTGGAGTTCATTTTTTCAATTGCATTTTGAAGTAGAAGAACAGATAGAAGAATGAATAAAAGGTTCTACCTCTGAATCTCCCTGCCCATGGCAGTGCTTTGCTTTTCTCTGTTGTCTCCCTTGCTGTGCTGCATTGAAACTGCGTGCTATGCTCTTCCTCTAACCAGTCAGGAGCCCTTGGGGCCAGTGACTATCTCTTCCTCATTTCTGGATCCCCTGAACTAGCACAGTGTCCAATAAATGTTTTCCTTGTTAAATACAGTTCAACATTTTGCACTAATGAAAGTCCATAACCCAGCGTGGAATCTGAGTGGGCTTGGAAGGGGGATTTGTTCATGTAGGGCCTGTGAGGAAGTGGTTTTCCCACAGCAAGGTGCAGTGTGGGGGAACCAGAGTGTGTCAGAGTCCCTATCACAGATGGAGGATGTGTGTGAGGAGTTAGAAAATGTTCCCAAGGTAACTCTGATACCTACCCCATGAGAGGTGGCATGAGTAGCTTCCATTCTTCACCCCTCCCTGTATTCAGGCCATCTGCGGTGTGACTTTTCAGCTATTTCACTAAAGAGGCAACTCTCTTTCCTCAGCCTTTGATTTCACTTTGGCCAGGTGATGTCAGAGATGTGATGTGCACAGAGGCATGCGGCAACACTTATCCATTGGCTCTCTCTCCTGCTCCTCTACCTTCACCATAAGAGGAGGCTGGAGCTGGCCTGATGTAGGAGGAGGCCTGGGAAGCCGAGTCCAGCTGCCCCAGGCATCCCAGCCAAGTCCATGCCCCTCCCAATCAGCCAACAGCCAACAGTGTCCCACAAGTTTGTGGGCCCCGCTGACATCAGAGCTGCCCAGCCTACCAGAGCCTGAATCACTGACCCACAGACAAGCCAGCTAAATAAATGCTTCTTGTTTTCAGGCACTAAGTTTTATGGTAGTTTGTTACGCAGCATTATCATGATAGTAGATAACTGACACAAACCCCTCCTTCTTCTCTCTCTCTTCCACACACAAACATGCACACACACAAACACATGCTCTTCAAATTGAGAGTCACTGATTTCAGTCTACAGAAGAAAGACTAAAAATGATAGAGATAAGCTATGAGGATAGTAGGCAATTAAACAATGGTGGTATGGCTTAGAGTTCTTGTGAAAAGATTGTTCCATAGTCACTTCTTGATATGAATGAGAGATTCTAAAGCTATAATAACTAAATTCTGAAGTTAGAAAGGGACAAGACTGAATGTGTATGAATTATTCCTTAGTGATTTTTGTGTAAAAATAGTCATTCTCTAGACATAAAGAATGTGTTAGATAATCAGATATTAGACCTACTTTTGTATTTCTTCCTCAAAATTCTGCATCTAGAAGTAACTAGGATGGCGGTGAGAGAGAAGATTTTTGCCTTCTTGTGAAAGAAAATCTTTTTTTTCTGAATAATGATTGTGGCAAATAGCTTATCTCTGATTTTAACAACAGCAACGACAATAGCGACTGATGGTTCTTGGTGTTTTCCTAGGTCAGGCCCTGTGCCAGCCCCTTCGGTGCATTACCTCATGTGCTACTCAGAACAAACTTCTGCAAGAGGAACTAGTGTTATCTCATTTTACAAAAGAGGAAGTGTTCTCAAAAAGGTTAAAAATACGTCCTAAGTTTGCCTAGGAAGAAAATGGCGGACTTAAGCCATTGTGTGTGCCTTCAAAGCCTGTGCTCTTTGTATTATATTCCATTAATTATATCATATTATTAGTTGTAAGATTATTGAGAGAAGGAACCACATCTTTACTCCCTTTGGGTCTGCTCCAAATCTATTTCCCATGCACCCAGACAGAATACCCTGCTTATGCTCAATAGTCATTGAATTGAAAATGGAAAGGCCTAATTTGTCCTCCACCCCACCCTTGGAAACCTGATCTTTCTCCATGTAGCAATCATCTTTTGGACTCCTCCTCCACCAGGCTCTGGTTTTTCTGCAGCTGTGGCAGACGGTTCTACACCAAGGGCATCCTACTTCTGCCACCACAGCAGCTCTTCACTTTTCTGCCACGGGACTTTCTCCCAAGCCAGGGAAGCCCACACTGCCTGCAGCAAGGGCAGGAAAGGCAGGGAGGACGGAGAGTTAATGCTCCAGGGCCATCGTCCACCAAGGGAGTGGGAGCTGGTGGGTAAGCATCCCAGTCTCCCATCTTTCAGAGGGGCAACTCTGAGGCATGTTCCACACAGTTCCCCCGAGGGCCCCAGGTGAGACTGAGCCTAGTTGTCCACAGTGATGACATATCTTTTATTGTTTTTTTGCCTTCCATCTTTCTATCCCTCACTCCAGCTTCCTGGGATCCCCTTCCAAATGAATGTCCTGCATCCAAGTCCTTGTTGCAGGCTCTGCTTTCAGGATGAACCAAACCAAAGCCTTCCTCCCCACCATTCCTGGTGTCTGATTGTTCAAGACAAAAACAAGGTATTATCTTTGACTCTTCCGTCTCATACCCCATCATCTCCATTGGCAACTCAACTTTTCCCTTTCTCTATGCCCGCCCCCATCCTGTCCCCATCCCTCATCCAGGCTTCTCCAGTGACCCCACTACTAGTCAGCTTCTGGAGTGATTTTTTAAATGTTTATGCCACTGTGCTCTTCTGCTGAAAACTTGGTGATGGTAATAATAAAAGAAGCATTTATGAAGCATTTTCTATGTGCTATGATCTGTTCTGAGGATGTAGAATGTGTCAAACCCACTTAAACCACACACCCACACACAGGTGCACTCACACACACACACACACCCTGGGAGGTGGAGACTACAACTGTCATGGTAACTTACACCGTCTGAGTCCTCAGATACTTGATGGCAACTTTTTTCTGTAGCCAGACTGCTAGTGAAAATGATTTTGCTATTCAAGGTCCCCACTTGATAGAATCTGACAGGGAGACTCATTGGGCATAGAAAAATTGCTTCAAAATTTTAAATCAAAACCAGATTAGTGCAATCCAAGGAAAAAATTAAGACTGTGACAAGATAATCTACCTGTATTATTAAATGCATGAAATAACTTCACTGAAGGAGGTAGGGGAATAGGTGCTGACCTAAGGAACTTTGGAAATAAATGCAATGTGTAGGACTGAAGGCAAAAGGATTGCACATAAGCACTGCACTCGGAGGAGATTGTTTCTCACAGAGGATGGGCTAACAAACCAGATATGATACATGTGCCTGGAACTAAGCAGTTAAGAATAGTGATGATGGAAGTCAGGGTTTTTAACTCTTGGAGCAGGAATTTACACTGAGCAAGGACAGAAGACTCGAATGACCCATGTGGTAGTGGATTCGAGTTGGAGCTATCAGTAACAACTCATGTTTAACTCAGTATAAATACAGATGATTCCATATGAGCATATTTATGAATACGCACATATATACCTACAGTCAGGCATCACTTAACAACCAGGACATGTCCTGATAAATCATTGTTAGGCAACTGTGTAGTGTGAACATCATAGGGTGTGCTTACACAGACCTAGAGGACGCGGCCTGCTACACATCTAGGCTACATGGTATAGTCTGTCGCTCCTAGGCTACCCACCTGTACAGCACCCGAATGCTGTAGGCAATTGTAACACAATGGGATACATCTAAATACACCTATATTTAGATGTATTTAAATGCATCGAAATATAAATAAGTTACAGTAAAAATATGGTATTTTAATCTTATGGTACCACTGTTGTATATGTGGTCTGTTGTTGACTAAAACATTGTGTAACATGTGACTCTATATTTCTTTGTTCTGTCAGCTGAGAGGTCCTAAAATCAATGACATCTCAGTAACCACAAGCAACAAGCTCAGATCTTGGCTTTAACATTCTCCAAAAAAATAAAATAAACCATGGTTCCTTGGAAAACTGTCTCTTTCTAGAACTGGGGTAGGAGATATATGAGATGAGCCTGAAACAACTTACAGTACTAGCAAATAAGGCAGTGATAAAAAAAATTAACACACATTGATGGGGGCATGTCAAAGGAGCACAGAAGCCAACTTAAAGAGCTCCCAATGGCCAGATCTGGAATAATTTGGGCAACAAAATAAATACAATCATATCAAACAAAGTCAAAGCTGCAAAGGTAAAGTTGAAAATAAACATCTACAAATCCATACTGACACAAATAAATGATGCATAAATTAATTAATGGAGAGAAGAGACAAATCTCCATGCAGAATTTCAAGTTAATTACTTAGAGTCCAGCCAAAAGGAGGTAGAGCACAACTTCCCGCTCCTTAAGTGTGGATCACACATGGTGGCTTCCTTCCAAAGAGCACAGCATGAGACAGGGAAATAAAAGGGTAACGTACAGTGGAGAATCCTGAGAACTACGACCTTAGCCAGGTGATCAAGCTCAACCTCAACAGCCGTAATCACATTGATCATATATACCCTTAATATGAAGTGATGAAGCACTTTATCTCTTGTGGTCTTCCTGCCCAAAATCCATGATCCCAATTCGTCATGAGAAAAACATCAGAGACATCCTAACAGAGGGACTTCCTACAATACACCTGGCCCGTACTTCCCAAGACTATCAAAGTCACCAAAAACGAGGAAGGTCAGAAAAACTCGCAGTCCAGAGGAGTGTAAAGAGATATGGTAGTCAAACATAATGCAGTATCCTAGCAACATCCTAATACAGAGAAAAATACATTAGGTAGAAAACTAAGAAAACCTGAATAAACTATGGGCTTTACTTAATACTAATGTGTCAGAATTGGTTCATTAATTGTAGTCTCTGTACCACACTAATGTAAGATGCTAGTAATAGGAGAATCTGTGTGTGGGAGGCTATATGGGAACTCTATATCATCTTCTCAATTTTTCTGCAAATTAGAAACTGTTCTTAAAATAACTAAAGGCAGACTGGATGTGGTGGCTCACGCCTGTAATCCTAGCACTTTGGGAGGCCGAGGCGGGTGGATTACCTGAGGTCAGTAGTTCAAGACCAACCTGGCCAACATGGTGAAACCCCATCTCTACTAAAAATACAAAAATTAGCTGGGTATGGTGACACGTGCCTGTAATCCCAGCTACTCGGGAGGCTGAGGCAGGAGAATCACTTGAACCTGGGAGGCAGAGGTTGCAATGAGCCGAGATGGCGCCACTGCACTCCAGTCTGGGTGACAGTGCCAGACTCCATCTCAAAAAACAAACAAACAAAAAACAGCAAATAAGCAAATAAAATAATAAGCAAAAGAAAAGGCAAAGTAAGTGAGTTATACAACATGTGCTTACATACCAACACAAAGAAGTTTGACAACTTCTGGCTCACCTACCCTAAACTGTCCATGTGGAAAACTCAGATTTGAAGGGGAGCAGTATTGGGATCAGAGTGAGCTGGTTCCACCACTGACAATGGTAAAATTAACTGCAGGAATTCCAAATGAGCTTCAGTTTGTGGTGGGGACACAACTTTGACCCATCTACCACCCCTACCAGAACCTGAGAAATAAGAATCCTGAGGTTTCTTTCAGAAAACTTCTCTGTAGAGACCCACAGAGAAAAATACTGAAAGAAAGGAAAATAAGCCTGTCGGCAAACTTCTGCAATGCAATGGGGTAAAGCACTTTGAGAAGAACTTCTGATTTGCTTGAAGTGCGTCCTTCAGCGCTTGGTGAAGCTGTAGACATACTCTCTTTTTTATGCCCCAAAAGGCCTTATTGAGGCAATTTGTTATTGTAACTGTGGGAAACACATCACAGGTGTTCAGTGAAGCAAATGGCTTCACATCTCCTTTGTGTTGTTCTCGGTATCTATTACTCTACTCTGCTAACCGTCATTGGGTCTCTGTGGGCCCCTCAAACATCTGGGACAAGGAGCTGGAGCCTCATCGGCTCTAGAGAGAGGGAAGAAGAATGAGAAGCTCGCTTCCCGCGCTCTCAGCAAGTGCAAAGCTTCATACTCGGCTTTTTTTTGAAACAGAAAGTCAAGTTGGCTTTTAAATTAATAGTTTAACAAACTTTTAAAAGTAATTGATGTAGGCCTGGCACGGTGGCTCACGCCTGTAATCTCAGCACTTTGGGAGGCCGAGGCGGGTGGATCACGAGGTTAGGAACGTGATTTATGAGAAATTAATCCCAGGAAAAACCTGGGAGTGGGGTAGTGGGCCAGAGAAGGGAGGGAGCCCGGATCACGAGGTTAGGAGATGGAGACCATCCTGGCTAACACGGTGAAACCCCGTCTCTACTAAAAATACAAAACATTAGCCGGGCATGGTGGCAGGCGCCTGTAGTCCCAGCTACTCGGGAGGCTGAGGCAGGAGAATGGTGTGAACCCAGGAGGCGGAGCCTGCAGTGAGCCGAGATCGCACCACCGCACTCCAGCCTGGGTGATACAGCGAGATTCCATCTCAAAAAAAAAAAAAAGTAATTGATCTTAGGTTGGGTACGATGGCTCATGCCTATAATCCCAGCACTTTGGGAGGTCAAGGTGGGCAGATGGTTTGAAGACATGAGTTTGAGACCAGCCTGGGCAAGACAGCTATATGTCGTCTCTAAATTTTAATGAAAAAGAACAACAACCAGGCGTGGGGGTGGGGGGTGTGCTCCTTTAGGCTCAGCAACCTGTGAGGCTGAGGCAGTGGTGAGATCACATGAACTCAGGAGGTCAAGACTGTAGTGAGCTGTGATCACACCATTGCACTCCAGCCTGGGCAAGAGTGAGACCCTGTCATAATAATAATAATAATAATAGATTCCATTTCCAGTTTTCCCTCTCTACATTGCTAATATGTGAGTTTCTACCTGCATGGGGTGCTGCCAGTTCTCCACGCATGTGCCCTCAGGCCCTTGGCTATGTTCAGGCACAGCTGTGACTGGGGTGTCTTCACTGCCAACAACCAGCACCTGTGTCTCTTTGAGCACTGTCCCGAAGCTACCGGAACTCACTTTGCCTGCAGGCACAGGAACAAGTAGTACCTGGGAAAGCACTACTCTTGGGGGGCAGCCCTGACCTGTGCCTCACAGGGCAGGTGGGTTATAGACTGCGGCTGGCCAGCCCTGACTGGTCAAGGGTGTGGTCTTCACCGGGGCTAAGCTGAGGTTTCTCTCCGTGGGACTTTGCCTACTCTCTCACCTGGCTCGGGCTCCCTGCCTTCTCTGGCCCGCTACCCTACTCCCAGGTTTTTCCTGGGATTAATTTCTCATAAATCACGTTCACATAAATCCCTGCCTCAGGGTCTCCTTTTGAGGAGCCCAACCTGAGACATGACGCAGTTTCCCCTTCAGGGAGGTTCTGCCCAGGAATGTAGCTGGCTGATGACATGCCATTCTGGGGGGCCCCTGCCAAAGACTGAACAAGGTGGGGAGGTAGAATCTGGTCAATTCCTGGCACTTTGCCATGTCTGCACCACAGTTTGGGTGGTACCCTTTATCCCAATATTGCATCCATCCTTTTTCGTTCAAAGATGCTACTACCAATTAATCCTCAGCACTCCTAACTCCATCTCGGTGTCTGCTTCTTGGAGGAACCAGCCTAGGACGGTCTTGTGAATGTCACGTTCCTTCTTGCAAGCACACTGACCTGTCCTGGGCTGCAGAGACAATACCTGTATTATATTTTTGTTTCCCATTTTGTATTTGCTTGTTTTACCTTTCTTTTTAAATTGCACATTTTACTTTATCTACTTCAGAGAGAGGTTCCAGAAAATTCTTTCTGGAATGTTCTTGTTTCCCATTTTTTCCTCACATTTTGCTGGGCTAACATTTTTTCTCAGAACCTCTCATTTCTCTAAGGAGGAGTAAAGGAGTCCCAGCCTCACTGGTGACTGTCAAGGTACAGCAGGGCAGCAAGCACACCTGTTTTGTTTTGGGACTTGCCTGCCTGCCTCCCTGCTTTCCTTCCTTCCTTCCTTCCTTCCTTCCTTCCTTCCTTCCTTCCTTCCTTCCTTCCTTCCTTCTTTCCTTCTTTCCTTCATTCCTTCCTTCCTTCTCTCTCTCTCTCTCTTTCGAGTTTCGCTCTTTTGCCCAGGCTGTAGTGAAGTGGTGTAATCTCGGCTCACTGTAACCTCTGCCCCCAGGTTCAAGTGATTCTCCTGCCTCATCCTCCTGAGTAGCAAGGACTGCTGGTGCACACCACCATGCCTGGCTAATTTTTGTGTTTTTAGTAGAGACAGGGTTTCACCATGTTGGCCAGGCTGGTCTCGAACTCCTGACCTCAGAGGATTCACCCACCTTGGCCTCCCAAAGTGCTAAGATTACAGGCGTGAGCCACTGCCCCCGGCCAGGACTAGCTTTTCTTTTGCTTCCAGATTCAGGGGTGGGGAACAAAGAGTCCACATTTCTGAATCCCTGTTCATTTGTTGGCAGAGAGAAAAGCGGGACCAGATAAACTTGAGAGATGAGAGAGATGATGATGTTTTTACCCAAATACGCTGTGCTTACCTGGGCTTGTGAAGCTCCATGTTTTATCCCATAGAGCACAGTTTCTCACCCTCAGCCCTGCTAACATTTTGGGGCAGACACTTTTTTGTTGCAAATGTCCTCTGTACTGTAGAGGGTTCAACAGCATCCCTGGCCTCTACCCAGTAGTGACCAGTAGCTCCCCGCCTCCCCTAGTTACGACCTGAAAGTTTCTAGACACAGTCAAATATCCCCTGGTTGGCAAAATTGTCCTCTCGTTGAGAAGTGCTACATAGAGCTAAAGCATCCCAAGAAAGAGGAGGCAGAAGAACAATGCTGAAGGTTTCCCTTTCCTTTACCCATTCCATCCTGGTAATTTTGTTGTAAACTCTTTTTGCCTTTAGGCAAGGCAGCACTTTTTTCCATCTTCTTTTTGCCAAGGGAACAGAAGTCTCTCTTCTCCCCTGAAAGCCTCTGCCCCTAGCAGCTCTACTCAGCATGCTGACGGACCCTTAGGTCACTTGGTTCTCCAGGAGAAGCTGAGAGGGAGGGCGACCTCATTCTCCACAGACTTACAGCACGGTCATGTGGGGATGTTGCTGAGTGACTCCAAGAGGCTGTGAGAAGGAAGCCACAACTTCAGTGCTGTAGGATCGGGGTGCCCAATTTATTAGGGAACATCTTAATGACAGCTTAATTGATCCAGGGGGCAACAGGTCAGCCCAGTGAGTAGGAAACAGGCTTGGGTTCTGGTTCTGCCACTGGCCAACTGTGTGACTCTGGGCAAGTTACTTTGTCTCTCTGAACCTCTATTTCTTCACTCACAAAATGACAAGGTTGTTATGAGGATTGAATAAGATACGCAACGCATATAAACTGTCCTGGCACTCAGTGCCTGGCACTCAGGAATCTGTCCAAAAATGGCTGATATATATGGTGATTGGTGTCGGCTTACATTCTTATCAGGTATGCCTCACCTGAATAAATTATATCTGTGCCAGTAACATACTTACGTTAAATTATTTAAGTGTTTGAACTTCAATGTCTCTCCACAAAAGTTGATGGATGGCTGTACTTACTGTGCACTGTGTTTGATTGTCTTTGTAAAAGACACAGATTATTCTGGTTGCAGTGTGGGTTAGAGATGCAAGGCAGGGTGGTGAGGAAGGGACCATTAGCTATGTGGCTGGCGAGACACTCAAAGGGAGTAGGATTTGGGGGAATCACTATGCTAGAGAAGAGTTTTGCATCTTTTCCTCAAGTGTGATTCAGCTTTTCTTCTAGAAGAATGGGACTTCTGGCCAGATGTGGTGGCTCGTATTTATAATCCTAGTGATTTGGGAAGCAGAGGCAGATCACTTGAGGCCAGGAGTTCAAGGTTACAGTGAGCTACGATCACGCCACTGCACTCCAGCCTGGGCAACGTAGCAAGACGTCATCTCTAAAAAAAAAAAAACTTTAAAGAAATTAGCTGGCAGCCAGGCATGGTGGCTCATGCCTGAAATCCCAGCACTTTGAGAGACCAAGGCAGGTGGATCGCTTGAGGCCAGGAGTTTGAGACCAGCCTGACCAATGTGGTGAAACCCTGTCTCTACTAAAAAGACAAAATTAGCCAGGTGTGGTGGCACACGCCTGTAATCCCAGCTACTTGGGAGGCTGAGACAGCAGAATCGCTTCAACCCAGGAGGTGGAGGTTGCAGTGAGCCAAGATCACGCCATTGCACTCCAGCCTGGTCAACAAGAGCGAAACTCTGTCTCAAAAAAAAAGAAAAGAAAAGAAAAGAAAAGACATTAGCTGGTCACAGTGGTGCGCACCTGTAGTCTTAGCTACTTGGAGGGCTGAGACAGAAGGGTGCCTTAAGCCCAGGAGTTCAGGGTTACAGTGAGCTATGATCACATCTGTGCACTCCAGCCTGAGTGACAGAGCAAGACTCTGTCTCTTAAAAAAAAAAAAAAAAAGTAGAATGGGACTTCTCAGATCTGCCACAATCAGCTGACATTGTATTTTGTTCCTCAAACACTAAGAACAGAATTACGACCACTCAGTCATCCTCCTCCCCTTTTACAAGCCAGATGGCCAGACTCAGGGCTATTTCTCTCTCTTTTCTACCAGCAACTATACACCGGGAGGACTCAGAACAGGCTACAGAACAGGCTCTCAGGAAATGGCACACGGTCCCGCCGAGACGCCTTCAGCTTCCTAACCACTGTGCTTTCCCAGAACGAACCCAGGATGTTTTCCCTCTTTCTTATTTAAAATATTTTATTTTTTTATTTTGAGATGGAGTCTCGCTCTGTCCAGACTGGAGTACAGCGGTGCGGTCTTGGCTCACTGCAACCTCTGCCTCCAGGGTTCAAGCGATTCTCCTGCCTCAGCCTCCTGAGTAGCTGGGACTACAGGTATATGCCACCACGCCTGGCTCATTTCTGTATTTTTAGTAGAGACATGGTTTCACCATGTTGGCCAGGCTGGTCTCAAATTCTTGACCTCAGATGATCCACCCGCCTCGGCCTCCCAAAGTGCTGGGATTACAGGCGTGAGCCACTGGGCCTGGCCCTCCCTCTTATTTCTCATGCTCAACCTGGTGCCTGGGGTCAGTGCCTGGGGCAAAGCGATGCTTGTAAAGGAGCATGTTCTCCTGAGACGAGCAGGCCTTGCCCATGGCCTGTGGCTCCTGGGAGCCTGACTGTGGTGCACAGAGTCCCCGTCACCCCCAGTTTCTTGGCAGGTACTTAGTCATCAGAATTGTGTTGTGGTTAAGAAGATGGGTTCTGGGCTGGGCGCAGTGGCTCAAGCCTGTAATCCCAGCACTTTGGGAGGCCATGGCGGGTGGATCACAAGGTCAGGAGATCGAGACCATGCTGGCTAACACGGTGAAACCCCATCTTTACTAAAAATACAAAAAGTTAGCCGGGCATGGTGGCGGGCGCCTGTAGTTCCAGCTACTCAGGGGGCTGAGGCAGGAGAATGGCGTGAACCTGGATGGCGGAGCTTGCAGTGAGCTGAGATTGCGCCACTGCATTCCAGCCTGGGTGACAGAGCGAGACTCCATCTCAAAAAAAAAAAAAAAAAAAAAAAGAAGATGGGTTCTGGAGACAATGCACTTGAGTGCAAACTGTGGGTTCACCCTTTATCTCAGGCAAAGTGTTCCCCTCTGGGTCTCAGTTGTCCTTATCTGTTGAATGGGATGATAATAAGAGTAGTTTCTAAGACTCCAAGCCTCCAAGGTTGTTATGAAGTATAAATACGTTGCTGGAAAGTGCATAGCGAGCTCACAAAGCAATGCCTGGAATAGATGAAGCATTCAGTAAGTGTGATGTATGATTGCTAGTAAATCCATATGTGCTCTCAAAGGAGGGGGCGCATGGCTGGTTGTGCCCCATGGCAGGTTGAGGGAACTCGTTGTGGGATAAATGTTAGAATGACCATGAAATGTGTTTCCAGTAGCAGCTGTCCAGAGCAGGATTTCTCACCCTCAGCACTTTTGGCCTTTTGGGCCGGGTGGTTCCTTGTTGCGGGGCTGTTCTGTGCATTGCAGCACATTCAGCAGCGTTGCCAGCCAATTTCTACTTGATGCTGGTACCACCTCTTTATCCTCTGCTTTGAAACCTCAAATGTCCCCAAACATTGCCAAACGTCCCCTGGGAGGCAAAATCTCCCCCAGTTGAGAATCACTGATCTAGAGGAAACTGATGAAGCCAATGTAGCAGATCAAATGAGAAAATTCCAGGGGAGTGACATGAACTTGATTTTTCCTGGAGAGTAATTAACTAGGCAGAGACAATGCCATATGAATGAAAATGTTTCCCTTTCTTTCTGGTAGGTCAAGTTGAAGTATAATGTGTGTGTCATGGAAAAACAAGTCTAAAAAGAGAAGGAACAATAATATCTCTACAATGGAGAACTATCTTAAATAGCAATGTTTTTATGGCATGTGATTGATGGTCATTAAGATTGGTAATAGTAGCTGTCACCTCTAGGGTTGTGTGAGTTTGTGATCCTGGGGTGGCATTTATTGAGGTTGTGAAGGGCTGATGTCTCTTGTAGCTTTCTCTATATCCACCCCCCGCCCCCCGCCCCAAGAATATGCCAAACACAGGCCTCATGTCTCAACTTGGACTATGTTCTTCCCACCCAGGCCACTGGGGAATCAACTTTTTTTTTTGAGACAGAGCCTCTCTCTGTCGCCCAGGCTGGAATACAATGGCGTAATCTCTGCTCACTGCAACTTCTGCCTCCCGAGTTCAAGTGATTCTCCTGTCTCAGCCTCCCAAGTAGCTGGAATTACAGGGGCATGCCACCATGGCCAGCTAATTTTTGTATTTTTAGTAGAGATAGGGTTTCACCATGTTGGCCAGGCCGGTCTCGAACTCCTGACCTCAGGTGATCCAACCACCTCGGTCTCCCAAAATGCTGGAATTACAGGCACGAGCCACCGCATCCGGCAGGGAATCAACTCTTTTAGTGAATTCTGGAATGCTGAAAACTGCCCGAAAGGCCTGGGAAACAATAGCCCCTTCCCCATTTTCAAAGTGGTCTGTTTAAGGTGGCTGATTAACTTTCTTGTCCTGGAACATTCGACAGTGATTTTTTTCGAGCAGAACTTCTCAGACTGTGATCACCTGGGGACCTTATTAAACTACAGAATCTGATTTGGAAAAACAGGGATTGGGACCTAAGACTCCGCATTTTTCACAAGCTCCCAACTGATACCAATGCTGCTGGCCCATGGGCCGCTCTGCACATCACGGTTCTGGTGCACAATTCTATAAGCGTCGTCATTTTCAGTGCCTAACACTGAGGATCTTCCATAATAGTTTACAAGCAGTGAAGGGGCATTTTCAACCATTGGAAAAATAAACGGCCAAGGTGTGTGTGTGTGTTTTTTTGAATCCACACCAGACAGGCATCTCCTCTTACTCTCCTGCAGGGTATGTCAAGGCAGGATGTACCTTGGTCAATACTGCAAGTGTTTCATTCCACCAGAGGCTTTACTTTTTTATGCCCTCCTATATTTCGGTTAAGCCTGCAGCAGAGTACAAACTCCTTTCAAGAGAAATAGCAGAGGCAGAAAGTGGGTAGGGAGGGAGCCTGCGGGGAATGGGAGAGGGGAGAGCCTCTGCCAGCACCGGGTTGAGCCCCTGAGTCGGTCCTGGCACGTGGGCGTGCGCCGGCACTGGGGGCGGCCACCCTGTGTGTGGTGTGTGGGGCCGTTTGGAAATCCCCCATGAATGACTAGGAGGGGCTAGGGAGACGAGTGGCCCAAGACATTGCTGTAAACTACACTGGTTTCCCAAAGGATTTTGCAAGTGCTCACAAAAGTAGTAAGGATAACCTGAGCCCTGTGGGTCCTTTATGAGCGAGGAGATTACGGTCCGGCTTTGCCACAGCCTAAGTGTGCAATACAACAAGGCCATTGTACGGCTTGGGCATTCATATTGAAAATAAAATATTAGCTGGGTGGTCCGGAATAATGAAGGCATTTATGACTCTGGCTAAGCATATGTATGCCGGACTGATCCACAGATTACCCTTACAGAGTCTGGGCTCATGCGGGCTCCGGAGGGCTGAGGCCACCAGTATAGATCTGGGATGAAAGGACCAATGATCAAAGCGACTCAGGAGGACTAAAGAGCTGTTTATCTGTGACCTAGGGGTACAATGGAATGAGAAATACGATTTTACTGAAAACCAGGACTGGTTTCCAAGAGCGTCCTTAAAAACTCCGAACTTCAGAGAAAATGGTCTCAATCCAGCACTCAGAGGCAAAAGCACAACACCAGAAAAACAACAGGCAGCTGTGAAGGGCTTGGGGAGCCGTGTGACCCGGTGACCCGAGCTCAGGTCCACAGTCGGGATTTAGGAGGACAAATCACTGGCTGGGCCGTGACTCGGTGAGTGACCGTGGGCCAGTCACGGAACCTTTTGTCTTCCTCCTCTGCTGGGGACAGAGGTTGACCCTGGGCTCCGACGTTACCAGGCCCCCAGCAGAATGCAACACAAAGATCAGACTTGCCCCTTTCCATTTTGCCTGTGAAAGACGATGTGGAGGCCTGGCAGAAAACCTCTACAAATGCGGGTGGGGACTGGAGTTTTCCGGGACAGGAGCACCAAGTGTGCCAGGCACCACACCTTCTTTCCTGCCTGAGGAGAAACGCTTTTTCAGTGCACAATTCAATGACTTCTGATGTGCGTGTACACTCTTGAAAACTTCACCTTGGAAATATTATGCTAATAAACAGGCAACATTCAAAAGTTCCCTTATGCCCCTTATAATCCTCCACCCCCAAGCGTCCCATGCTAAGATCTGCTTTCTGTCCCATTGGATTAGTTTTCATTTCCTAGAGTTTTATATACAGGGAAACAATGTGTGTCAGCACAGCATGGCTGCCTTCACCCACCATCATAATTTTAAGATTTATTGCTGTTGTGGACATCAGCAGCTGCTGCTTTTTCACCGTTGAGTAGTACGATCTGTCGAAGAACATGTGGATTATTTCTAGTTTGCAGCTTTTCCAAATAAAGTTTCCATGAGCACTCATGTTCACGTTTTTGTATGGAAATAACACTTTCATTTGTCTTAGGTAAATATCTAGGCGTGAAAGGGCTGGATCATATGAGAAGTATGTCTAACTTTTTAAGAAATTGCCAAATTATTTTCCAAAGTGTTTGTACGATTTTACATTTCTACCAGCAGACTGGGGGGAGTTCTACTTGCTTCACGTCTTTGCCAACACTTGTGGATTTGTAGAGCTATCTCGGCCCTCCAGGCTTCCCTGCAAAGGAATTGCCGATCCCTGTGGCTGGGGTTGTAGAGTTGGCCAGGCTCCTACTGACCTATTCAAGTTCAGCACAGTTGATAATGCTTGCAATGTCTAGGGACCCAGTGGGTAATCACAGAATACAAATGAACTTAAACAGTGCCAGAAGCAAGCCTGACCAGTTTTTTTCTTGGGGTATAATCATCTAAAGCCACTTGCGAGGGACAGAGGGGGCTGGATTTTTGGTACATTGACTGCACCTATTATGCCTTTTTTTTTTTTTTTAAGACAGGTCCTCACTCTGTCGTCCAGGCTGGAGTGTAGCAGTACAATCTCAGCTCACTGCAACCTCTGCCTCCTGGGCTCAAGCCATCCTCCCACCTCAGCCTCCCGAGTAGCTGGGACTACAGGCACATGCTACCATGCTTGGCTAATTTTTGTATTTTTTGTAAAGATGGGGGTCTTGCCATCTCAAACTCCTGGGCTCAAGCAAACCACCTACCTTGGCCTCCCAGAATGTTGGGATTATAGGCGTGAGCCACAGTGCCTGGCCCTGTTCCAGCTTTGCTGTAGGTAAGCAGGATGGGATGTCTATCATAAACCACTTCTCTTTCATCTTGAGCACACATTATCAAATAGAGGCCTTCTTTTAATGAAGCAGCAGATATTTTTAGTAATTTATCATGAAGTATTTTGTTACATGGAGTGATGGATTACCACATAACTTAGATTAGTCCCTTGCAACCTCATGATTTGAAAGCTCACAATTTGAGCAGTTGGATGCAAAGTACTTTAAAATGTCCCAGTTTCTCAGATGAGATTGTGTCAAAGCTTCCATGATGTGAACTTCTGAGCTTGTTCTGCTCCAAAAATGAAGCATGGGTTTTGACAAGTCCTTGCTCAGATCCTTAGACTCTTTCTCAGACCTTGACTGAATGTCCCTGGATCTGCACATTTTTCTGGCTTGTAGATTTTCATCATCTCACAAGGCTGCCTGGGATTACTGTTTTTCATGCCTTGTTCCATTTCCTGCCTATAACAGGATGCTTTCCATCTATAGTATAGTTTTATAGCAATCTGAGAAGTTTTTCATTGTTCCAGACTGAGTAACTTTAGCAATATCAGCCTCCCTATGTAGGTTAATTGATTGACACGTTTATTGAATCAGGAAGCATTATTGAGCGCTTCAAAGGGTGCAGCAACCACAAGGCTCCACATTTGCTCACACTGTCCCAACGTCAAACATTCTGTCCCATTGGTTCTGCACAGCTTCATGTTATCCTAGAAAATGCAAAATTTTGTCTTGCTTCAATATGACTTCTTTCAGTTGGTGGGTGGGGGGTCCCAGACATACTTCATCAGGCCAGGTTTCCTAATTTGAATCTAGGAAAGTATAATTTGAGAAATACTTCATTTGATGTTGTTTTATAATCACTTAAGAATATTTATTTAGGCTAGGCACAGTGGCTCATGCCTTTGGGAGGCCAAGGCAGGAAGACTGCTTGAGTCCAGGAGTTCAAGACCAGCCTAGGCAGTTAGGGAGACCCTAACTCTAAAAAAAAAAAAAAAAAAAATTAGCTTGGCATAGTGGTGACCACCTGTAATCCCATCTACTCAGGAGGCTGAGGTGGGAGGATTGCTTGAGGCTGAGAGCTGTGTTTGCACCACTGCACTCCAGCCTGAGTGAGCAGAGCGAGATGCTGTCTCATGTGCGTGTGTGTATGTGTATGTTTCCAAAGCCAAATCTCTGATTCTTTCACTTTCTTCTTCCTTGTGTCCTACAGATAACATTCAGATTTTTTCTTATTTACCATTCCATTGTAAAAAATATAAGCAAAATGTATATATGCTAACAAATCACATACACTTCTCTCTGTCTTATTTGTGCCATTTAATGAAGTATACTGGAGACTACTCCATAATGGTAAATGTCAAATTTTTGTATTAGTCAGTGTTCTTTCTCCAAAGAAACAAACTCCATAGGATGTGTGTTTGGCAAGGGATATAGTTGTATATATTTGTGTCAATGTGTACATATGTATATATAGAAAGATATTTATTACAAGGAATTGGCTCACACAGTTATGGAGGCTGACAAGTTCCAAGGTCTGCAGAGTGAGTCAGCAAGTTGGAGACCCAGGAGAGATCATGGTGTAGTTTCAGTCCAAGGCTGGCAGGCTCAAGACTCAGGAAGAGCCGTTGTTTCAGTTTGAAGACAGGAAAAAGCTAACATCCCAGCTCAAAGGACGCCAGACAGAATTATCTTATGCTGGAGAGGGCCAGCCTTTTTGTTCTGTTTAGACCTTCGACTGATTGGCTGAGGCTCACCCACATTAGGACTAGCAATCTGCTTTACTCCACCTACTGAGTTACATGCTAATCTCATTCAAAACACCCAGAATAATGACTGATCAAATATGTAGGCCCCCCAGGGGCCCATCAAGTTGACATATAAAGTTAACCATCACAATATTCTTCACTCCTTTTAGCAGATCCATTGTATGAATGTGCCACAGTTGATTAAACCAGTCTCTTGTTGATGGGCAATTGATTATTTCCAATCTTTTGTTATTACGAAGTTCTGTGATGAATTGCCTTATGCATACATACGCTGTTTATTGCACTGTACTGGTAGGACAGCCTTCTGGAGGTGAGATTGCTGGATCCGAGGATGCACATATATATAATTGCCCCTTGCTAGGGGCTGTATCATTTTGCATTCCACCAACAGTATCCGAAAGCACTGGTTGCCACCACCCTTGGCCAAGGAGATTGGGTCAGGGCCAAGCTGGCCAGTGAGAGGGCTTGGTGGGAGTTTTGTGAAAGTATCAGGACACAGAAGCTGTCTCTCCCTGGGGACTACTCAGCTAACTGCTGTAAGCTTTGTGTCTTTTGGGGCTACCACATGGAGAAAGCCAGCCAAGAATAACACAAAGAAAGGAGGAGCAAAGACGGAACAAAGAGACACAGAGAGAACCACAAGACAGAGCCCCGATGGATGGGTGGAGCCCCTGAGTTCATCTGGACCTGAATCAAAGGCTAATTCTGCACTTTTCAATTACAAAAGCAAAAATTCGGATTTTTTTTTTTTTTTTCTTGAGATAGAGTCTTGCTCCGTCACTCAGGCTGGAGTGCAGTGGTGATCACTGCACACTGCAACCTCCACCTCCCAGACTCAAGCAAACCTCCAGCCTCAGCCCCCCTCCAAGTAGGTGGGACTACAGGTGCATGCCACCACACCTGGCTAATTTTTGTATTTTTTCTAGGGATGGGGTTTCACCATGTTGCCCAGGCTGGTCTCGAACTCCTGGACTCAAGTGACCTACCCGCTTTGGCCTCCCAAAGTGCTGGGATTACATGCATGAACCACTGCATCCTGCCAAAAAATTCAGCTTTTAAAACTCTGGTTTGAATTTGTTTTTCACGTAACCCCAAATCCTGTCCAATCCAACATCCTACGTAAAACGTGATTTCTACCTTCAAGGACTTACAGAACTGAAACAGAAGACAGAGCGAATGCATGAAAATCTAAGAGAAAATAGAGAGGAGTACTGCATTGGTGGTGCTGTATTTTATGGTATAGATGGTGAGCCCCGTGAGTCCTTCACAATTCAGAGAAGAGTCATGAAAGAGGAGGGGCATGAAGTGGGCCTTGGAGTCATACTATTTGAATGGACAGGACATCAAACAGCACCACAATTCCTTGTCTACAATTTGAAATCTTCTGAGAACCAACAGTTTTTGGAGAGTTGGGGTAAACTCTTTATGTTAAACATGCAGAAGCAGAAATGGTATTTCATTTTATTTTTACATTTTTTTAATTTTAATTTTTGTAGACTGGGTCTTGTTATGTTGCCCAGGCTGGTCTTGAACTCTTGGGCTCAAGTGATCCTCCTGCCTCAGCCTCCCAAAGTGCTGGGATCACAGGCGTGAGCTACCGTGCCTGTCCTAGAAATTTTAAACTGATTGATTAAACTGGAAGTGTGGTCCCAGATTCTTCTGGGAGTGATATGTCAAATATGGGATATGAACTGTTCAATTTCTGATACTTATCTGGCCTAAGGAGTTTGCATAGGAGACCATGCATCTGTGCTTCACATCTCAGGGAAACGAGAGATGTGTTTGCTGAGGAAGTGTCAGAGAACCCCACAGGCACTATTTGAAAGGTGCTTGTCCTACAGGCAGCTGGAGAAAGACGGTTACATCCAGGCTGGGTCACTCTCTGCTGGATGCACTCTGCCCCGGGCTGCCTCTTCCAGGGAGCAGGGGGAAAGGGACCATCTTCTAATTTGCACAAAAGTGCCATGTAATATCTCAGATTCCTCTTTGCCTGGGCTCTCCTTCAAGGCAGAGCCTGAGACAGGAGTTTGAGCCAAGTGGTTTACTTGGGAGGTAACCCAGAAAGCCCTGCGAAGAGTGGGGAAGTGAGGCAGGGAAGTCAGTAAAGGGTATGCCCATGAGTGAGTTACCGTAGAGGGCCGCTGGGCTCACTCCTACCAAGGACCTCTGGGAGATGGTGGAGCACACCTGAGGATTGCCCCAGAGAGTGGGGAGGAAGCCACGGCGTGTACTTACCAACTGGTTGAATGTTGTCTCAGGGGCCTTAAGTGCTCGACACTTCCTGGCCTCCCTGCAGTCCTCCTATAGAGAAGAAGGGAGAGGCTGGCAGGTTCTTGAAGTAGCAAGCCCCCAGTGTGCATAGAAATTGCCCACCAACTGGAGGTGAGCACAGGTGGGCCAAGAGAATGTGGCCCACAGTGCCTTCTTGCGGAGCCCCTGCTAAGCACTCCCACCGAGGCTTTGCCTGTCTTGGTTGACCACACTGTTCAGTGCTTCCCTTCCTTTTCCACCTATGAGCTCCTTGAGCTCAGGGACTGTTTCCATTCATAGCTGTATTCCCATGCCTGGCATGGTGACTGGGTCAGATTGTTACCCACCACGGGTTCTTGGGCTCTCAATGCAAATAGGAATTGTCATGAGGCCAAAAGAGTTTTCCCAGACAAGGCTTTATGGGACTGTGCCCAGGCATAAGGGAGGCAGCGTAGAGAAGAGATTCCCTAGCTGGCTCCCTGGAGGGCATTGGAAAGGCAATGGAAAGGCATTTTTACAGGGGCCACAGCAGGAAAGGAGTGACGTTAGGCATGTATAAGCAGGAACGCTTAGCACCTGTGCAGATGATAACACGCTTCTTCCTGTGTCACGTCTCATTAGGATGTTCAGTCTCCACCCGGGTGTGATTTTTGGCGCTATAATGAAGCTAAGGTTAAGAATCACTTTTTCTTCTGGCCTTGTGGGCATGCAGGCAATAGGGTTAACTCCTTTGAGTAAGATTTAAGGTGGGAGCTGCTTCTTTTAGCTTCCTTAAGTTTCCTCAATCAATAGGTATGGCACCTTGAGCAAGATTTACGGGGCAAGGTCTGGATGGCCTCGTTGGGATCCCCTCCAGCTCTGGGGCCTCCCGGTCACCAGTTTGTGGTAGAGATCCTCAGTGAGATCTCTTGTGGTAGAGATCCTCAGTGAGTGGGGCCCAAATCCTGTCTCTACCCTGTCTCAGGATCAGCACCCAGGTAGCATGTGCTAAGTCTGGGGTTCTTCCTGCGTACTTTACTCCTATTGTTTTCCAAAGTGTGCACTGCAGGTAGGACAACCAGATCTCCTGTCACCACTTACTGTGACGAGGGTTGGCAAGGAATTCCACTGGGTGCCTGCCTCTGGAGGCTGAAGCTGGAGGCTGTGTGGCTTAGCTGACTATGGCTTTGCCTGGTACCTACTCCTGGCCAGAGGCAAACCTTTCCTTTAGGTGTTTTGGCAGAGTCAGACCGTGTTGCTCCTCACACTCCACACATCAGCTCTCGCCTTCATAAAGCTCTCAAAGGCTGGGTGGCTCTCTCTGGGTTTCCAAAGAGGAGCAGACTTCCTGCTGTCCAGATGTCTGACGGGGGGCTGGTCCTTGTGCTGGTTCACTCTGCAGCTTTGTTGTGTTGTAGGGAGAAGCCTCTCTGTCTGTTTGGGATAAACTTAATCCTCTAAACAGCAACTGATCCAAAATTTCCATATAGGTGGGGCCTAGGGGGCAGCCAGCCATCTGGCTGGAAGGAAGATTAGGAAACTTGTGTTAGAACTACCTCTCTCTAATGTATGGTGAGCACCCCAGCTTCCCTTTGGGGTGGCATTATGGAGGGATCGGTTGATATTACAAGGAAGCTAAAGGATGCTGCCTGTGACACCTGAATTCCTTAAGAACAAGACATCCTGCAGGGAAAATTTGCAGAAATGTGACGGGGGATGCAAAGCCAGAGGAGACCTTGACAGTCGGCCACCAAATATTCACCCAACCTCTGCTAGATTTGTTCTTGACAATACACTTTTTTGTAGGCAAATCAGGTTATCGCTCTGTTAGAAAGAATAACAATCACTGTCAAACTCCAATGAAGATGTATTGTTTTTATTGTTGTGATTTCTGATAAGTCCCCTGGACCAGGCCCTGCAGTCCAGACCCTCGCCTCCCCAGCTGCTTGTGCTGTGGAACCGCCTCCATCTGTCTCCCTGTGAAACCATGTTTAGCACATCATTAACCCATCTGCGGAGATTTCAGAATTTATAATCCTCAATAGTTCACAGAATGAAAACAGATGCTTTGCCAGAAATTCACTATCAAAGAGAAACATTTAATACTGGTAATTAGCAAATTAAAGAGGCCAAAGTGCCCAACTCAAACCAAAATTCTTCCCCACGAGTAAATGCGGTATGATTTGAAGTAATGAACTGAAATCATCTCTATTTTATAACTTCCTACCTTTCTGTGTGGACCAAGAAAAACTCCTGCTTACAATTTTGTACAAAGGAGATGAGATCTGTCAAGAATATTTTTAAAACATACCACTGAAGAGATGACCCAAATGGCTGGGGCATCTACTGATGGAACAATTGCTGGCATTATTGGATGCTGCATGCAGTAGCCACTAGACTCCATCAAAGAGTTGGGCTGCATAAGCTAGTGTGGGTTCAGATGCCAGAAAGAGTTGCTATGACAGCAAAAAATTTGATATCCTTTGGAGAGTAAATTCTTGACTGAAGGACAAAATTAAGGGGATACAGCTTTGTGTAGCACATTAAGAGAAAGAGAAACTTCCCGTGTGATTCCTAAAAAGGAGGTGCTTATGGAATTGCTAATACTCTATGGTCACATGGAATTATATGGCCATGTGATGCTTTCCTTCCTCTGCAAGTAGTGCAGACTTTGGGATGGGAAATTATGTTTTAAAATGAAACTCTTCTACAAAAAGAGACACTTCCTGCCCTGACAGCATCAGTTTTTAGCATCTGCATTTCAGAAGTAGAATCTCATTTTTTTCATAAGAGAACTAGCCTTTTTTTGTTTTGTTTTGTCCTGTTTTGAGACAGGGTCTTGTTTTGTCACCTAGGCTGGAGTGCAGTGGTATGATCATGGCTCTGTAGCCTCCACCTCCTGGGCTCAAGTAATTTTCCTGCCATAGCCTCCAAAGTAGCTGAGACAACAGGTGCACACCATCATACCCAGGTAATTTTTGTATTTTTTGTAGAGATGGGGCTTTGCTATATTGCCCAGGTTGGTCTCGAACTCGTGGACTCAAGAGATCCTCCTGCCTCAGGATTATAGGTGTGAGCCACCGTGCCCACCTGAAAACTAGTTTTAAACCACTAAAGATAATATATATTTATGGGCTTTAAAGCAAGTATGTCCTACTAAGGTAAGAGAACAAGTCAGTGGTAAACAGAAGGTATCTCATGGATGTATGTATTCTTTAGCATTCTCTAAGCAGCTGACATAGAAGTGCCTGTTTTTCTGTAGCTCCGTCCCTGAAAGTCTTCAGAGGGTTTTGTGGCCTGGAAACTGGCCATCTCAAGTCATTCCTTGTAATAGCAGCGGTCTTTCAACTTTTAGGAAGATGACAACAAGATGGATCACACCATTTATGTGTCCCTTTTTAAAAGAAAATGCTTGTAGTTCAAACATAAACCCTATGATTTTTAATATTCGTAGTGTGGATAACCAAGGCAGGAAGTCAATGCCATTTAGAGAACAATTCTAATTTCAAATATTCCATCCCCTTGTCTCTGAAATATCTCAGAAATCCCAGTATTCCCAATCCAGGTATCCATTAAAAGAAGTTCATAAGCATTACAATGACTATACTCAAAAGTCACATCAGATCAACAATGATTCTACCATGATTATTATACGCTATGTGCACACTAGCTCATATTCTTTATTTATTATTGCTGAGTTTATTTTGTGTATTTGGGCTTTCTTTTTTGAGTTAAAAGCTTATGAACATCTCACTGATATAAATGCCTATTTGAGGCCAGGCGCAGTGGCTCATGCTTATAATCCCAGCACTTTGGGAGGGTGAGGCGGGCAGATGATTTGAGGTCAGGAGTTCGAGACCAGCCTGGCCAACATGGTGAAACCCATCTCTACTAAAAATACAAGCAATTACTACAGGTGGCGCACACCTGTAGTCTCAGCTACTTGGGAGGCTGAGGCAGGAGAATTGCTTGAACTTGGCAAGTGGAGGGTGCAGGGAGCCGAGATTGTGTCACTGCACTCCAGCCTGGGAGACAGAGCAAGGCTCCATCTTGAAAAATAAAAATATAAATGCTCATTCGATTGTGACTATAAATTCAATATAACTTGGTGCTGACATCCTAAGGATGACAAAATTTCCAAGCCCAATTCAAATTTAAGATGATTTGAAATATTATTCAATTACAAAATGTCATATTAGTGTTAAAATGAATGCAAAGGACAGAAGAGAAAATGTTTTAGATTGCATGAAAGCTGACATCAATTTTCATGCTGAATCTAAAAAGATTCAGTTAGCTTTCAGGCCTGCAACTTCTAGTGCTGCAGAGAAGGTATTTCTTTTTAAAAATTTTAATTTTATTTATTTTAGAGAAGGGGTCTTGCTCTGTTGCCCAGGCTGGACTACAGTGGCACAAGCATAACTCACTGCAGCCTTGAACTCCTGGGCTCAAGTGATCCTCCTGCCTCAGCCTCCTGAGTAGCTGGGACAACAAGTGCATGCCATCACACCTGGCTGGTTTTTAAATTCTTATTTTTACTAGAGATGGGCATCTCATTATGTTGCCCAGGCTGTTCTTGAACTCCTGGTTTCAAGTGATTTTCTTGCCTCCTTAGTTGCTGGGATTATGGGCATGAGCCACCGCACCTGTCTTGGGAAAGGTATTTCTTGAAGCTGGGCCATCCAAATGCCTCAAGTTTCCAGATGGTTGTGAGTACGTTGGACTATTCTTCCACTTCCTGTGCATATCCACGCACATCATCCTCTGCTTGATCTATTTGCTTTCACACACTTCTGTCAATTTCATCTTCTTGACTCCATCACCTTTCTCCTCAAAATTGTCCGACGACTTCCCATGGCCTAAGAAAATAGTCTACACTCTTCAGGCTGGAGAAATTGACATCACCTATCCAACAACCTTTCTTCATTTCTGCCTTAGAACACTAAGGTTGTTCTAGGAAGCAATGTTCAGTTAAAAGATGACATTTTCCAGCCTCCCTTGCAGCCAGGGGTGACCTATGAGATGTAGACTGTTAAGGCAAACTAAATATGGCCTGAGAAGGACTCCGTACTTCTACATTTGAGACCTTGTGGATGAACTCCAGCCTAACTTACTAGGTAGACGAGGTTGGCACCCTAACTTAGGAGTATGCACCTGTAACAATCAATGAGTCTTGGCCAATCCCAGCGGCAGTACTTCAACCAGTCACACACTGCTGAGTGTTCAAACTGTGTTCAAATAAGGCAAACGCCGAGTTGTAACCAATCCAAGTATTTCTGTACCTCACTTCTGATTTCTGTACCTCACTTTACTTTTTTGGTCTATAAATTTGTTCCGACCACAAGGCATCCTTGGAGTCTCTCTGAATCTGCTGTGATTCTGGGGGCTGCCCGATTCATGAATCATTCATTGCTCAGTTAAACTCCTTTAAATTTAATTGGGCTGAAGTTTTTCTCTTAACAAGACAAAGTCACCGAGACTCCCATAATAAGCTGTTTTAGCAGAGCTGACTCAGCTGGAGGGATATGACCTAGTACCCTTTCACGCTTCCCTTCTCTGAATTGGACCTAGAACACAGACAAGATGTAACTGCCCCATGGGTTCATTCTGCCCACGATACAGACAAAACCAACTCACTGAGACCACGGCATTGCAATAAAGAAAGACAAAAGGCCAGCCATGCCACGTAGGAGACGGAGTTATTACTCAAACCAATCTCCCTGAAAGTCTAGCAGGCAAGAGAATAGGGGTATGGAAAGTGGTCCTCTTCTGAGTGAGGCCACAGGATGTTTGGCAGGTTCAGGTGGAGCCATCATCATCAGAAGTGCAAAACACTAAAAAGATGTCTCAAAAGGCCAGTCTTAGGTTCTACAATAATGATGTTATCTGCAGGAATAATTGGGGAAGTTGCAAATCTTGTCACCTCCAGAAAAATGGCTGATAATCATTTATGTCTACACATTAGCAGAATCCAGGCTCCTCTTTCTCCTAATCTGATTCTTTCATTAGCTTCCCAAAGGCAGTTTAGTTTTGGAAAGGGGTATTATCATTAAACTATAAACTAAATGTCTCCCAAAGTTGGTTTGGCCCAGGCCCAGGGATTAAGGGCAGTTTGGAGGTTAAAGGTAAGCTGAGGGTTGGTTAGGTCAGATCTTTCACTATCATAATTTTTTCACTGTTATAATTTTTCAAAGGCATTTTCAAAGATGACTGGAGCTCCTGTACCAACCTGTCACCCTGAGGATGGAGAAGCAGCAAGAGTCTGGGTCCCTGAAACCCTGGAGAGCTGACTTCCTGGCTTCTTTTCTGAAACAGAATAACCCCCTAATGTATTTAGTTTGCAATATTTGGATCTCTGTGAAAAGCGCTAACCCACTTGCTAAGGAATATGATTGGCATTGAAGGATCTCCAGACTTGACTCCAGTCTTCCCTTCTGGCATTTGCATCATGTATTATTTCTCAGTCCTAGCTTGAGCTACTCTCAAATTGGGACTCCTCCCAAATTCCCACCCAGGTTTACCACCATGCAAATTCCAATGATCTATCTTCTACTTCCTCCCAAAGAAAGCGTACCATCCAGAACTGTTGATTCTTTCACCCAGCATTTTTGCATAGGTTTAAGGATGTAAGTTCTGATGTCAGACTCTTTGGTTCTACTTCTGACTGCCTGTGAGATCTAGAGTCAGTGTTGACTGTAACTGCCCAAAGGGTTCTCCTTGCCCGCTGCCTAGAGAGCCAATTTATCAAGATAGGGGAACTGCAATAGAGAACAAGTAATTCACGCAGAGCCAGCTGTTTGGGAGACCAGAATTTTATTATTACTCAAATCAGTCTTCCTGAGCATTTAGGGATAGGAGTTTTTAAGGATAAGTGGGTGGGTGGTGGAGCCAGTGAGTCAGGAGTGCTGATTGGTTGGGTCAGAGATGAAATCATAGAGAGTCGAAGCTGTCCTCCTGTGCTGAGTCAGTTCCTGGGTGTAGACCACAAGATCAGATGGGCTAGTTTATTGATCTGGCTGCTGATCCATCAAGTGCAGCGTCTGCAAAATAAGTGAGGGTACAGAAGTCCTTGGTAAGGTTTTCCTTTTAATGAAAAGCAGCCCCCAATTATTTTCCTTTCTAACAAAGAGCAGCCTGTAAAATCAACAAAAAAGAGCAGACATAGATGCCAGCGGTTGTGCCAATCATGTTCAAGATGGTGGCTCCATCTTCCTTCTCTTTGTCAGCCACGTGTACAGTAAGGAGCAGACAAGATGGTGCCAGCCAAGGGGAAAGTTTATTTGCATAATAAGATTAGTGTGGGGTGGCCAGCCTTCTTCACATACTGTGTAAATGTCTTAGCTGATGGAATCAGTCTGTGAACCCTGTGTAAATTAGACACCTGACTATAAAATCCAGCACATCCACCGCCAGCCTGCCTTTTCCTCTAGGAAGTTCCCTCTTTCTCGCTAGAGAGAGAGCTATGTTCCTTTCTGTTTCTTTCCCTTTCTTTTGCCTGTTAAACCTTTGCTCCTAAACTCCTCGTGTGTGTCCGTGTCCTAAATTTTCTTGGCGCCAGATGACGAACCACTGGTATTTATCCCAGACAACGTAGCCGCTTCAAGGTTATCTCCAGGAGCAATTTGGAGAGTGTGAGAATCCTGTAGCCTTGAGCTGCATGACACCTAACCCATAATTTCTAATATTTTGGCTAATTTTTTAGTCTTACAAAGGCAGTCTAGTCTCCAGGCAAGAAAGAGGTTTGATGTTATCATCTTTGTTTTAAACTATGAACTATACACAAAGTTTTTCCCACAGTTATTTTGGTCTATGCCCAGGAATAAACAAGGGCAGCTTGGAGGTTAGAAGCAAGATACGGTTGGTTAGGTCAGGTCTCTTTTACTGTCTCAGTTATAATTTTGTAATAGCGGTTTAATGAGGACAATGAACGTCATAAACTCATTGCAAGGATACAGACTGTATTACCCCAATTTGGAGTAATATGTAGATGATGCTTGGAACTAAGAAACCCAGACAAGGCACTTATAACCCCATTTCCACAAAACACTGGCACTCCATCTGAAAAAGTTTTAGGAAGACACACCCATTTCTCTGTTTTGAGTTTCCTTCACACAAAGCAATGGTTTATTGAGATTTGGGAATAACGAGAGGAAAAAGGAAAGGTTTTAATACTTTTAATGGCTTCAATTTTTTAAAACATTTATCTCAAGAGAATACATGGTTATGAATGCACTGAAAACCATCCATGAACTGGTAAGAGAACCTAAACTCATGTGTTTTCATAGACACTAGCATATAATTTTTCTGTTAAAATGAATAGTGCATTCACTGTGACCAATGCTGGGATCATAGCTCCTACCTTTTTGTGTGTTGCCAGCATCTAGCTACTTTATTGCATTTTCAAATTTCCAAACTCATTTTCTCAATTTTCCTTAACACAAGAGCAGATAAACAAGGAGGCAATAATATATTTTCATTCAGCAGCTTCTGCAAAACTCTTGAATGATATTCAAAGTCTATGTACCAGGAGTCAGTGGAAGGGGACAGGCAGGAGGCAGGGTCTGGAGGCAGCTCCCGTGGGATGCCACGTAAGCCACTCCATCACTCTGAGTCACAGTGATGGAGGACTTGGACGAGATGGATTTGTCAGGTTCCTTCCAGACACACAAATTTTAAAGACAAGATAATATGAAGATATTACCTAAGTCCCAAGGAAGAGAAAGAGCTTTCATAAACAATGTAAGTATCTCTGGAGTAACTCCTCCAGAGATCATGAGGACTTAGCTCTACCCGCTGACCTTTATCTGTCTGATCTTTCACTCCACTAACAGAATCCTTTATCTATAGAAAAGAAGCCACTTTCTTTAGAGTCATTGGGTGAATCATTGCTCCAGGGAATGGTTACTGTGATGGGTAATTCTGGGTGTCAACTTGACTGGACCACAGGATGCCCAAATAAACATTATTTCTGGGTGTGTTTGAGGCTGTTTCCAGAAGAGAATAGCATTTGAATGGGTGGACTGAGTCAAGCAGATGGGCCTTCCCAATGTAGGTGTGCATCATTCAATCCACTGAGGACCTGGTCAGATCAAAAGGCAGAAGAAGGAAGAATTTGCCCCCTTTTTTCCTGCCTAACTGCTTGAGCTGGGACACCTCATCTTCCTTCTCCTGCTCTCAGACGGGAACTTATACCATTGGCTCCCCTGGTCCTCAGGTGTGAACTAAATTATCCCATGGGCTTTCCTAGTCCTCCAGCTTCTGTGGGACTTCTCAGCCTCCATAAGCACCTGGTGAACCAATTAGTCATAGTAATTTCTTTTTCTTCTGTTTGATTCTTATCAGTTTTCCTATTGGTTCTGTTTCTCTGGAGAACGTTGACTAATATAGCCTCAATTCTCTATTTCTAAGAAAATTGAAATTTTAAAAAGTTCGATTTGATGATTAAAAGTCCCTCAGAGACAGAGTAGGAATGGGGCTTGGCTTCAACTCACTCCCACCAGAGCATTCTTCCACGCATCTCCACTGATTGCAAAACCTACACCACTACCTTACTGATGTCATCATGTGTGAACCATGCCTTTCACTTAAAGAATTCCAGAAATTGGCCTTGGGAGATCACCAAGGTTGTGGAGTGTCTCAGCTTGGGAGAGAATGCTAAACAATTGATTTACAGGCTTGCTGCCTTCTGCCAGACCAGCAGGGGGCCCATTACTCAGGATAACCATAGCAACCAGATAATGCCTACCTGCATACTCTACTCCGGCTGTCAACTCCTGTGCTTTGCCTAATATAAAAGCCCTACGGGCTCTTGTCAGAAAGTCAGCCAGGGAATTCTCCCTCTGTCTCTCTCAATCTCTCTTTCTCTCTCTCTCTCTCTCTCTTTCTCTCTCATTGCCTCCCTTATGTCCAGGCATAAGCTCTAATGAGGCCTTGTCTGGAAAAACTCTTCTGGCCTCACCTCAATTTCTGACATAATGAGAGCCCAAGAACCTGTACTCAGTAACACCTCTAACACAAAGATAAGGTTAGATCTCAAAAACAGGATGAAAACATGAGGCAATTAACTTTTAGTAATGTCTTCATAATGTTTTCTTCAAAATTTTACCAATTTTCCATTTTATTATTATCCTTTGTAATATGTACCAATCAATTAACATAACCTCACTTTACTCAAAATAAATATATTTTATAGACAGAAATTCAGTGTCTTTTTTTTTTAATTTGTCATGTCCTAATACAGGTATAAAACAAAAAATATCTGAGACAAGTTTTAATCAATTTAAATGTCTATTTTGCCACGATGGCAGATGTGTCCCTGACACAGCCCCAGGGAGTCCTGAGAACACACGCCCAAGATGGTTGGGTTACTGGGTTACTGCTTGATTTTATACATTTTAGGGGGACAGAAATTATAAGCAGACATCAATTACCTTATGCACCAATGTGTAAGGTGTAGATTGGTTCAGTTCAGAAAGGTGGGAAAACTTGGGGGGTGGGGAGCTTTCAGGTTATAGGTGGATTCAAAGGTTTTCTGATTGGTAATTGGTTGAAAGAGTTGAGTTATTATGTAAAGACCTGGAATCAATAGAAAGGAATGTCTGGGTTAAGATAAGGGATTGTGGAGACCGAGGCTTTTATTATGAAGATGAAGTCTCTAAGTAGTAGGTTTCAGAGAGAAGATGTGGTGAATATTTCTTATCAGACTTCTGGGTGCCAGACTCCTAGTCTCTCCTGGATCAGGAAAAGACCTGGAAAGGGACGGGGGATTCTCTTACAGGATGTAGATATCCCCCAAAAGAGACAGCTTTGCCAGATGTCAAAGAAATATATTTCAGGGTAAAACACTTTGATTTCTTTCAGGGCCCGTGATCTGTAATTTTGTGATGTATCGCATTGCTATGAAGAGTCTGTTTGGTCAGTCTTAAGATGTCTGTTTTAATGCTAAAGCTGGTCAGTTCTGCCTGAATTCCAGAAGGAGGAGGATATAATGAGGCATGTCTGACCCCCATTCCCACCATGGCCTGAACTTGTTTTTCAGGTTTACTCGGAAAGCCCTTGGCCAATAGTGGGGAAATCCATTCAATTGGTTGAGGGGCTTAATTTCATTTTTGGTTTACACAGGGCTTATATACAATAAATGCTCAATAAATCCTTGGGAACAAATGAGTTGTTAAATCTCACTCCTGAATTAATACCTTTCATACAACAGACTTTAAAGTACTAACAATGTAAATGAATCTCATGTCACTTTCATAAGCACCCTCAGTCTGTTTAACAGGTAGATAATATGAACATCATGTTGGGGCTCAGGAGATATCATACCAAAATATGACTGTAGAGGGTTTCCTTAGGCCAGAAATCAAGTCAGTGATCAAGATTTTAAGTGTAATGAGATGATTTCATTTACTTAAGTTTTTCACAATGCAATTTGCTGAGAAACAGGTGGTAATTTGGGAGTTCAAGGTTGTCACCTAAGTTTTTCACTTACTTTTAACTCCCTTATAAATAATTACAGAATTAAGTAGTCATATTCATGGAAATTAATTCCTGTGCTTTACTTAATCACACATAAGCCTTTGCTGACTTAAAACAAACAAACAAACAAACAAAAAAAAAAAAAAAAACAAGTGACCTGTGGCTCTTAACATCCTGTTAAACAAATATTATGGGAGTCCATCACTTTAGACTGAGCTCCCTATACTAGGCCCCAGCAGAATAGACAAAATCAAAACAAAGTCACTCACACAAAATGCCACAGAATCAAACGAACTTTAAGGAAGCAGATAGATCCCCAAACAGACCAGACCAGTTTTTTACTGAAAACAGGAGGTTCTAGTCTACCTGAGTGAGTGCAATAAAAATGGTCCCTTTGCTTGAACCTTTACAGAAAAAAGCAATCCGAAAAAACCTGAAGTAACCTGACAATAACCAGTCAGCATTTTTTTCCTATTGTTCTGTCTCCCTATTCCACCTTACAAAACCCACTGTTCTGCCATTGCTCCGTGGGAACTCTCATTCTATTTTGTAGGATGGAGGCCACCCCAATTCATGAATTGCAAATAAAAGCCAATTAAATCTGTAAAGAAATTTGTCATCATTTCTGCTTTTTGAAAATTCAATGGAAATAAAAGTTTAATAGTGCCAAAAGAAGTAAACCCATAAAGATAAAGAGACCTGAAGGTTGTGGATGAGTAGAAGAGAGATCCTAACAAATTTCTGGGAAAAAGATGGTATGAGAAACGTGTTGGCCAACAAAACAGAGTGGATGGAGCAGCTCGGATGATGCTAAGATACTGTGTGAATTCCAAGACTGGCTCCAGTTTTGGAGTTGGCAGGCATTGGAGGGAGTGAGGAATGGGCTGAAAATGGTGGGAATGACAGAATGTTTGCACAACTCCTCCCAGGGGTCTTATTTGCATGTGGAGAATTCCCATCAGAGGCTGAGAAGCCTCTAAAGAAGTTAAATGTACAGGGAAGGGTATGTTCTCTTGAGTGGAGGTTGGTACCTCTCAAAGAAAACCTTCCTGACTCTGGTGTCTTCAGAGTGTTGGGGTTCAGGAAACACCACCCCAAAATATGACTATAGGAGACCAAAACATGCCACACAGCATATTTTGAGCTGGTTATTTTGGGAAACTGCAGACACAGGAGCCAGTTTGAAAAGTTGCCCTTTTGTAAAGAAAATCCACATCTATAAGGGAAATATATATTAGTAAAAGTACCTGTGTCAGTAAGAGAATTGCTCTGAGTCAATGTTTATTACCCGAGAGACTTTTCATATGCATAACAAGCTTTATTCACCATACATTTCCTCCCCTTGCGTTCCCATAATTTGCGTTTACTACACCCTAGAAGACCTAAGCCACCATTTCCTTCTGTAGCTCAGGATGCCAGATAAGCTGCAATCACCTGGCCCTTCCTCGACCCTCATATTTTGTTGGACTCTGGTGTATGTATCTAATTAATATGGTTTTTCTCCTGTTAATCTGTCTTATGTCAATTTAATTAATACCCTGGCCAAAGGACCCAGAAGGGTGAAGGGAAGCCATTTTTCCCTCCCCTACAAGAGGTGTAGCAAGAGTCCCACACCTACTCAATTGTATCACGAGGGTCCTGACACTCAAGTTAAGATAGTGTAAGGAGGGTGTATTTGCAAGGTAATCTACCAGACTCCTCTGATGCACCAATTCCGATCCATTGGGCCTCATCTGTCTTGTGGGCCAGCCACTGCTACAGTGATCAACTGCTTTTTTTTGCTGGTGCAATCCAGCAATGTATGTAGCCAGGCCTCATGAGCTTACAAGAGCTAAACACAACCATTATTAAAAAATAAGTGATATAAACTTATAATTAAATAAATTACATTAAAAAGGAAGATAACAAACACTCGAAACTCATCACTCTCTATTTTATGACATTTGACTATTATTTTTGCTCTTGAGCTATTTAATTTATTTATTATATTTTCCTTTGGTTTTGTTTTGAGACAGAGTCTCTCTCTGTCACCCAGGCTGGACTGCAGTGGCACAATCTCAGCTCACTAGAATCTCCACCTCCTGGGTTCAAGTAATCCTTCTGCCTCAGCCTCCCAAGTAGCTGGGATTACAGGTGTGTGCCACCATGCTTATCTAATTTTTGTATTTTTAGTAGAGACAGGGTTTCACCATGCTGGCCAGGCTGGTCTCGAACTCCTGACCTCAGGTGATCCACCCAACTCAGTCTCTCAAAGTGCCGGTATTACAGGCTTGAGCCACCGTGCCCGGCCATGCTCTTGAGCTATTTACATCTATTGAATCATCTTTTCAAGTTATCTTCAGAGTCAGTATGTTGGTAGCTTGACATCAGCTATGGTGAATATTTATACCATAGAAATGTGAAATTAAGTAATTCAACTTAAAACTGTTGGAGCTTTAAATTATTCTGAGCCTTGAGAAGAATGTGGCCATGTGACTCGAGTCACGGGTATACAGCTGCTACTTTTGCCTTTTTTTCTGTAAATAATTAAGGCCAAATGGCACCAGAGATAGGCACCTTTAGATCATTGCCCCACTCATGTGTTAATAAAGTAATCTTCCTCTGAATGTAGCAACCTAACCAATCAAACTGCAGTAAAGGCAAGGCATGGTGGCTCGCACCTGCAATGCCAGAACTTTGGGAGGCTGAGTTGAGTGGATGGCTTGAGCCCAGGAGTTTGAGACCAGCCTGGGAACATGGTGAAACCCTGTCTCTACAAAAAGAAAGAAAAAAAATTAGCTGGATGTGCTGCCGCAGGCTTGTAATCCGGCTACTTGGGAGGGTGAGGTGGGAGGATGGCATGAGCCTGGAAGGCAGAGGTTGCAGTGAGCCAAGATTTCACCCCTGCACTCCATCCTGGGCAACTGAGTGAGACCCTGTTTAAAAAAGAAAAAAATATCGCTGTAACATATGCAGTGGTCTCATGTGTAAAATGTTGTGATCTTGCTAAAATTTATCTGTTTCTATAAGTAAAACTGTAACTTCTTCACTTTGGAATGCTGACCCCTTTGTTGGCTGGCAGTCAGTGCCCTCGGGTGTCTATCCTCAAGCACTGCAATCAAATAAACTCCATACTTAATCATATTTTCTGAACTTCATTATTTAAGGTAGATAGGAATAGGAGAACCAGTTGTCAAACGTTTACCAGCACTACACTGGTGCAATCCGTCAGCACCTCCCTCCTACCTGGAAGCACAACTTTTCCGTCCTGTCCTGAGGATCCATACTGAGTTACGGGACACCATGCAGTCATGCCCAGGGCTCACCACATGGGGAGTTAATACCTTGTGGAGCTAATTTTTTTTTTTTTTTTTAGACGGCAAAAAAGAAATGAGAGCAGGTGGATTAATTCTCCCCTCTTCCCCGCCCCCCCGCCCCCGCCACAGACTGTCCTACTTACAGCGCAGCTCAGAGCACAGTCCTGTTGCATTGAGCTATAGCCGGCACTAAACAGCAGCCCGCCCCTCACAACTCCTAGAACGGCTCTCCCTCCTCTTCCCATTTTCTTATTCCTCTGCTCTGAGATCGAACTCCCTTTAACAATAGCACATTCGGGCTTTGCCTTCTAGAGAAGTCAGGGTAAGACAGGACCTAATGTGGAAAGTGAGTGTGGTTGGGAAGAGCAAAGGATTGTGTGGGAACCTGAAGCCAGCAACACGGGGGCTGTCATAATCCCTGGCTTGAAGAGACAAGGTCAGGGAGCATTTAGCAAAAACCAGATGCGGAGAAAGTCATCTCAAAAAAATCTGAGACTTTCCCTTGTGGGGCACAGCAGGAAGGAAGCTGGGAAGGTAGGAAAGGAAATATCCAGTTCACAGATCTGTTCCCTCCCTTACCCCTCTCACCAGAGTGCCTCATTCACGGGACATAATTTGGAACCAGGGGACAGAGATGGGCTGGGGTGGGGCAGGAATGGGAGAAGGGTGGCTGGAAGGACAAATGGAAATTGTTCATCACATTGTCCTCGAGCAAAATCTACTAATTAGCATTCCCAGTTGCCAGTCACGCCTTTCACTCAGGAGAGAGGCTGGTCAGGAGATCACGCAATAGCACCCAGGGAGACATCAGCTGTACGAAGAATGAGAGGGGCCAAAACAAACTGAGAAATAATGAATTCTGGAAGAAACAAAGGTAATTTAGAGAACAGAAAAGAACTCAAAAACAAACCTATTATATCAATTCAACAAGGACGGCATCTGGTGAATAAAAGGAACGCTCAAATAAGAAAGAGTTCTTAGAAATTAAAAAAATGATTAGAGAAATATGAAGTTCAATAGAGGGACTAGAAGCTAAAGCAGAAAAAGTCTTCCAGTTCCTCGGGCAAAACCGCAGAAACCGCAGACCATAGAGATGAGCCATAGAAATTTAATTCAAGATATTAGCCCAGAAAGAGAGACCAAAAAACACTGAAGGAATAATTCAGGGGGAAAAAAAAGTATTTATAGAAGAAAATGCCCCAGGGCTGAGTATCTAAATCTTGCAGAGGGCTAGACTTTGTCTCCCTTTATCGACCAGTGCTTGGACGCTGCCTTCAGGGACTGGGTGTAACCTGAGCAAAGCATCTCTCTTCAGCCCAGGGCAATTCCTGGAGAGAGACTTAGGGGTTCACCATCAGCAACAAGTACTTTGGGTAACAGAGAGAGTCTTGGGCCCTGAAAGGGGTGCCTTACAGCCTCCACCACATCTACCCCTTGGGCACCACTAGAATCCAGTTGCTTTGAATAGACGTTTATCCTCTGTGGGAACAGGTTGTCCAGGATGTTGGCATTTTTCTTGGAGAAACAGAACAGAAAGGATATTGATATACATTGTAATCCCCATGACTGCATTCAGTCCTGAGGCTGTAGCTGATTCTCATTATCTCCTCTACTATTTCACTCTATCTTTATACCCTCACCTCTTGCCTCTAGTACCTCTGCTGGCCTAGGTGGCTTATCTGGGAGAGTAATCCAGACCTTCCTCCCTGAGGAGCCCGAGCTCTGGCCACAGTTTTTCTCAGGCATGGCTGCAGCATTTGTTCATTTCCATCAAAATTGGGCAGGGTGTTGGTAACCAAGAGATGCTCTGGCCAATCACGTCGGGGCCTGTCCTATTGTTCTGCAACAGCAGCCCTTCCTCCTCCTGGAGAATGAGGATAATTTGCCTGCCAGCAAGGTGACTCTTTTTCTTGTCTGCTGGTCTCTTGGCAAGAGGAACCCAAAGTGATAAGGCAGCAGCAATAGCTTAAATGTAGTGGGACTCGTACGGTTTCTTCCCTCTCCAGGAACTGAGACTTTATAGACTAGTGCTGTCTAATAGAACTTCCTATGATGACGGAAATGTTCTATATCTGATTTGCCCAACATGGTGGCTAATAACCATATGTGGCCACTGAGCCCTTGAAATCTGGCTAGTGTGACACAGAGAGTGAATTTTAAGATCAGGTGTGGTGGCTCATGCCCATAATCTCAGCACTTTGGTTGGCCAAGGCAGGAGGATTGCTTGAGCCCAGGAGTTTGAGACCAGCCTGGGCAACATAGTGAAATTCTGTCTCTACAAAAAAGAAAAAGAAAATAAGCCAGGCATGGCTGAGGTGGGAGGACTGTCTGAGCCTAGGAGGTTGAGGCTGCAGTGAGCTGTGATCATACTACTGTACTCCAGCCTGAGTGACAGAGTGAGAGCCTGTCTCAATAAATAAATAAATCAACAAATACATAAAGTGAATTTTGAAGTTTATTTTAATTAATTTAAATACAACTAGCTACATTGGGATAGTGGCTACTGTGTTGGCCAGTGCAGCTCTGCATCATCAGAACCTAAAGCTGCAGAGTACAGTGCCCAGAATCCCCACCTGGGTCACTGGAGATGATGCTGAGTAGGGCCATGCCTACGTCCATACCTTGGCTCTACCAATAGGAGACATGGCACCATGCCATGGCCTTTGATTCAGAGCATATACTACATCCCAGAAAATGCCACCCTATACCGGAAGGTCATCATCTCCAAGCCGGAGTCTCAGAGATGCCTTCAGAAGGCTCTGGCATCACTTTCTCAGGCATCAGCTTCTGAGTGCTGCAGAGAGGACTACTAGACCCATGACCAGGTATTCCTCCTCTGCTGCAAAGTGGGCTGCTTAATCTGAGGTGGTGGTAAGTAAGCAGAGCTCCATGTTGGTGGATCAAATATTGTCAGATGGATTGTGGTGCTGGCCAACACGCTACAGGCAGGGAAGCAGAATGTGTGTTGCCTCCAGGCAAGATGAATTGCTCCTGCTTCCAGGGTGAAGGGATCCAGTGTCATCAACTCGCCACCAACTCTTTCATCAGTCACTTTGAAAGATTAGAGGTTCGGTTTTGGTTTCTGTGGCTCGCAAATTGGCCCTTCGGCTGTGGCAGTGGCTCAGCCTTGGCGAGTTGGAGCCCTTCTGTCTGGCACATACAGAGCCTCTACCCCTGCCACCATGGCCTTTCCCTTTGTGAGCCCGCTGTGCCGGCACTGGGACAACCGATGGCAGAGGCTAGAACAGACAGCAGCTGACCAAGCCGTTCTCTCTCCTTGCCTGTGTCATGCCTTTTCTGGGTTGTTTCTCTCTGGCAGATATTAACATCTGTGCCAGGATCTTCACTGGGTGCCAAATCCTATAGACACAGTCACATGTCTCTTCCCCAAGTCTCTGTGTTCTCAACCTTCCTCCTTCCAGACCCTGACCAACCCATCAAGTCACACAAGACTGCCCAGGAGCCAATGTGGAGTCTGATTTCAGGATACTTCTCTTTCCACACTGCCTGAAGCCCTGTCCACTGGGAGAGCTTCCCCCTTACCTCCATCTCTCACGACCATCCTGAACGAGGCAGCAGTACCTCTGCAGCCAGTTTTTATTTTGCACCCACATTTCAAGCTCACTTACCCCTGCACCAAGCCTAACCTTTCCCCTCCTCTGTCAGGTGATCACAAGGGACTCTCCCATGTGCCTCTGAGTGCACTCTAAGGGAAGGGCACTGGTGTGGGGGTGATGGCGACACGGGACTGTGGGCCACAGCTCCATCATCAAATCGTTCCTTTCCTCATGTTGCTGCCCCTCGTTTATGTTGTGACTTGACCCTGGTTCTTGCTCTGGAATCCAGGAGGGAGGTGGGGACACAGCCTAGGGCAGGGATGTGTGTGTTGTCTGGCAAGATAGAGGTTCCACTGATCCCACAGGGAGCTCTGGAGCTAGGATGTCCCTTTGGCATCATCCTGAATTGAGGTAGACTGGCCCTTTTACCTCCATATTGTCCAGACATCGACTGCAAGCTGCCTCCAGAGAGAGTCGCCACAACCTCGGCCATTGTAGTCAATGCCCAGAGAAGTTCTCAGCTGTGAGCTGCGAGCAATGGCTCTCCCAGCCTCTGGGGGTGCGAGTGCCTCGCTCCAGAAGAGGGATCTAATGCTAGAGAGCATCCAGCACTCTATTCAGCCACCAAGAATACAGAGAAGATCCTACAGGCCCTCCAGACGGAAAAAAGAGGAGTTAGAAAAAAAATAAAATTAGAAAACAGCATTTTATTTTTAAAAAATTCCTTCCTTTTGTAAATGTTTGTTAAAATCATCCCTTAATCAATTAAGGGATCAATTCAAAGACTACTGGTTGGGGTAGTACTAATTCTACTATATCAAAACAACTCGCTTTACTAAAGTAAGCCTTGCAGGAGTAGGATTTGGGCTTGTCCTGTACAACTAACTGCTCCCTGGAGTCCTCTGCTTCCCCTCAAAGGAGAAAAAATAAGAACGAGAGAAAGAGCAGCTGCGGTACAGAGGATCACTCTGAAGTGAGCAGAGGAACGCGGGGCCCATGCAAGACTGTGGGGCTCCTTGTGGATCGCCCCGAAGTGCCCTCAATACCAAGCACGCTTCCAAGTATTATCACAAGACAGTGACCATCATGTATTGACAGCTTACATTTGTTGAGTAGGAAAATGTCCCAGGGCCTTCTCCCTGCTCTGCCACACGTGGAGGCACAGGGCTGGGGCTGTGTTCTGTGGGAGAAATCTGCGGGGTCGTGCTGGTGGGGAGATGCCTGGTGGGGCGAGGCCTTTGGTTTACTGGATGTGACTTTGGTCAACGCTCTGCAGATTTGGCCTGCTCTTCTCTAGCGCCCTCTGCTGGAGGACCTCAGGAACTCTCCATTGAAGATACGTAATGAATATTTTTCAGTTTTTGGGCTTTTCTAGTGGGGGATTCCAGGTGCTCTCTCCAAAGCCCAGAACCTCCCCAAGAGGAACAGCTGTCAGGAGACATTCTAGAAGGCAGAGAGGAGAATTCTGCCTCAGTCTGGTCTGAGAAGGGGCTAGGAGCCTCTCTGGTGGGTAAGAACCCAACTCCAGCATTGTCCCCCACCCAACACTGTGAGCGGTGAGGGAGGCCGGGCTGCAGGCCTGCCTCCAGCGTGATTAGCTGTCTCAGGGGACAAATTCATCAACAAGTGCACCCTGAGGGGATTCCGCGTCCCTTCCCTTCTTGCTTTGGGGGTGGAAACAAGATTTATTCTTGAAACTGAAGGGGCTAAGTATGTTATACCAAACCTATGATTTATTTTGTTGTATTTTATTATTTTTTGAGACAGGGCCTCACTCTGTTGCCCAAGCTGGAGTGCAGTGCTCACTGCATGCTCAATTGTGGCCTCGACTTCCCAGGCTCTGGTGATTCTTCCACCTCAGCCTTCGGAGTAGCTGGGACTACAGGCACCCACCACTATGCCCCACTAATTTTTGTATTTTTATTTTATTTTTTGAGACAGAGTCTCACTCTGTCACCCAGGCTGGAGTGCAGCACTGCAATCTCGGCTCACTGCAACCTCTGCCTCCTGGGTTCCAGTGATTCTCCTGCCTCAACCTCATGAGTAGCTGGGATTACAGGCACGCACCACCACAGCCAGATAATTTTTGTATTTTTAGTAGAGCTGGGGTTTCACCATGTCGGCCAGGCTGGTCTCGAACTCTTGATCTCAGGTGATCTGGCCGCCTCAGCCTCCCAAAATGCTGGGATTACAGGCATGAGCCATGGCACCTGGCCATATTTTTGTATTTTTAGTAGAGACGAGGTTTTGCCACGTTGGCCAGGTCTTGAACTCCTGGCCTCAAGTGATCCTTCCATCTTGGCCTCCCAAAGTGCTGAGATTACAGAAATGAACCACCACACCCAGCCTAGAATTTATTTTTATATTGGTCTTCCCAAGTGACAAGTGCTGTTCTATAGAACGCTCACTTGAAATTATGCACATGGAACTTTTTGCTCAGAACAAAAGATCCCCATGTTCAAATATGACTCCTATGGAATGTGCTTGCATGCCTCCTCTGGAGACTGTAAACTTCAGGTGGAAGCTTGGAACTTAGGATTTCATTATTCTGTGGATGCAGGGATCGATGGATGACAAACAAATGGCACATTCCTTTTTTTCTTTTTGCTCATTTTTTAAAAAAACATTTTAAGTCTACTGTACATACAGAAATATGGACAAATAATAATTGTATAGCTTGATGAAGTTTCTCAAATTAAACTCAGCTCTGTAAACAGCACCTGGGTCCGGGAAGAGAACGTCCCCAGGCAGCCTCTCATGCCCTTCGCCATGAAGATGACCACTCTCCTGATTCTAACAGCAAGGATTCCTGTGACCAGCTTTTGTCCTTTGCACAGATAGAACTACACGGTGTGTTCTTATCAGTATCTGGCTTTTTCGCTCCCTATCAGGAGTGTAAGATTTACGCACATTTTTGTGTGCATAGATTATAATTATGGCAGTATAATCTCTTATCATAACGAATTAGTTTGTGTTCTCCCAGAAGAGACCCTGAGCACGGATCCTAGTGTAAGAAGTTTATTGGGCGATGAAGAAAACCCTGGCAAATGAGGTGAATTAGGAAGAGAGATAAGGAAAGGCAGGTGGCCAATAATAGGTGTGTTATACAGTGAATTAACACTGTGGGCACCTGAAGCTCAATCCCGCAGGAACCTCTGGGAGATGGCGTGGAGATGCCTCGGAGGGATGCAGGGGTCCCGTATTCACATCCAAGCTGCATGCAGTCACTGGCTGCTGGGCAAGGACCGGCTGTGTGAATGCTCTGTCACTCCCAACCGGCTGCAGGGACAGGTACATGGGCTCTGGTGTTCGAGAAAGCTCTTGGAGGAAGAACAGCAGTGAAGGCAGTGGGAACTCAGGGAAGAGGGAGAGGGAGAGGAATCTGGGCAGTCAGAATCTGCTACAGACTCCGTGGATCAGGGTTTTACATGACGCTTCTGTACTCAGCAAAGAACATTCTGGACCAGGTACTTGCCCTTCCTGAGAGAATATTTGCTGTGTTCACCCATCCCACGTCCTTTCATTCTCTTTCCACTTTTCTTTTTGCAAAGCTACACTTTGCTCGGATGCAGACAGCCTTAGTGAGTCGATCAAACGCTGCCAAGGCTGGGTCTTGACCTAAGCTATGCCAGCCAAAACCTGACCTTTGGGGCAGGAAAGTGCTGGGACTGCCTTGTTCTGGGATAGTGCCTCCATCAGTTCTCGCTGTCTGGTTTTCTGGGATTGCCCGGCTTCTTCTTGTCACTTGCTAGTGAAAGTTTTTCTCAAGGTTCTGTGAACTGCCCCATATTCTTCTAATAAATTCCTCTTTTTGGTAGTCTAAGTCCAGACCCTCCAAGCCACAGATGCCAAGGTGGAATTAGATTTCTAAGAGATTTATTGGAGAAATTGTGGAGGGCACCAGAGGAGGCTGGCAGACCCTTCAGCCAACATGCAGGTCTGACCCCTGTGGAGGATGGAAGGAAGGAAGGAAGGGAGGGAAAGAGGGAGGGAAGGAGGGGGGAGGGAGGGAGGGAGGAGGGCACCAGAGGAGCCTGGCAGATACTTCAGCCAACAGGCAGGTCTGACCCCTGTGGAGGAGTGAGGAAGAGAGGAGGGAGGGAGAGGAGGGGAGGGGAGGGGAGGGAAGGGAAGGGAGATTTGATAGGTAAAGTTTTTACAATGCAATTCTCAAAGAGTTTTGGCAAGTCTGATGGGGGTGGGTGTGGTCCTTAAGCCAAAATTAGTTGGGTCTCAAAGAATAAACCTGCCTTAATATCCCAGGTGCTTTTAGTCATTGGCTGGAAACAATCCTTAGAAGTGTAGCCTTTGGGCATAAAGTCAGGGGCAGCACCTGGAGCCTTTGGTCAATTATGCTCGCTGCAGCAGGAAACCTGAGAGGCACATTTTACAGCTGTCATGTTGCCTCAGTTAACAAGACAGCAGCCCAACCTGCACCAGCTGATACAGTTCCTTTACCTCTATGGCTGTGTCTCTTTAATATATATAATAAATTTAAATGCAAATTGCCTTTCTCCTTGATTTATTTGGGTAATTAATAGTATATGGCATCTACCTATCACACACTGCTTGTCACATTGAACTAATTACACTGTTAGAGTTTCATTTTGTTATCTGAAACTCTGGCCATATGTTTTGTTTTTAAAATGCAAATACCCCTTAGTAGTGTTAAGTCTTTTAGTTGTTTACACTTTAGTAAAACCAATGTTATCCAGCTGGCTCAATCCCACTTTCCAGCTGTGGAACCTTAGGCAAGTCTGTGAACCTCTCTGAGCCTCAGTTTTCTCATCTCTAAATGAGACCCTGCTCGTGGGGTGACATAGTTTGGCTCTGTGTCCCCACCCAAAAATCATCTCAAATTGTAATCCCCACATGTCAGGGGAGAGACCTGGTCGGAGGTGATTGGATCATGGGGTCAGTTTCCCCTGTGCTGTTCTTGTGACAGTAAGTGCATTGTCACGAGATCTGATGGTTTAAAAGTTTAAAAATGTCCCCCTTCCCATTCTCTCTCTCCTACTGCCACATAAGACATGCCTTGCTACCCTTCCCCTTCTGCCATTATTGTAAGTTTCCCGAGGCCTCCCCAGCCATGCAGAATAGTGAGTCAATTAAACCTGTTTTTTTTGTAAATTACCCAGCCTTGGATAGTTTTTTATAGCAGTTTGAAAATGGACAAATAGAGAAAATTAGTATCAGGATAGTGGGGTACTGCAATAAAGATAACCTGAAAATATGGAAGCAACTTTGGAACTGGGTAATGGGCATAGGTTGGGACAATTTGGAGGGGTCAGAAGAAGACAGGAAGATGTCAGGAAGGAAATTCCTAGAAACTTGTTGACCAAAATTTGACCAAAATGCTGATGTGATATGGACAATGAAGTCTGGGCTGAAATGGTCTCAGATGGAGATGAGGACTTACTGGGAACTGGAGCAAAGGTCACTGTTGCTATGCTTTAGCAAAGAGACTGGCAGCATTTTCCCCCTGCCCTAGAGATCTTTGGAACTTTGAACTTGAGAGAGATGAGTGAGGGTCTCTGGCAGAAGAAATTTCAGAAGCTTTTCTGAAATCATACAGTCATATGCATTCACAAAGAGATGATCTGAAATTGTAACTTATGTTCAAAAGGGAAGCAGAGCATAAAAGTTTGGGAAATTTGTAGCCTGACCATGTGGTAGTAAAGAAAAACTCATTTTCTACGGAGAAATTAAAATGGCTGCAGAAATTTGCATAAGTAATCAGGAACCAAATGTTAATCACCAAGACAATGGGAAAATATCTCCAGGGCATTTCAGAGAGCTTCAAGGCAGCCTCTCCCATCACAGGCCCAGAGGCCTAGGAGGGAAAAATGGTTTCATGGGCTGGGCTTAGGGCCCCTGCTGCTCTATGTAGCCTTGGGACATGGCACCCTGTGTCCCAGCTGCTCCAGCTCCAACCATGGCTAAAAGGGGACAAGGTACAGCTCAGGCCATTGCTTCAGAAGGTGCAACTCCAGAGCATTGGCAGCTTGCACATCGTGTTGGGCCTACAGGTGTGCCGAAGACAAGAGTTGAGGATTGGAAACTGCCACCTAGATTTCAGAGGATGTAGGGAAATGCTTGGATATCCAGGCAGAAGTCTGCTGCAGGGGCACAGCCCTCATAGAAAACCTCTGCTAGGGCAGTATAGAGGGGAAATGTGGGGTTGGAGCCCCAACACAGAGTCCCCACTGGGGCACTGCCTAGTGGAGCTGTGAGAAGAGGTCCACCATCTTCCAGAAACCAGAATGGTAGATCCACTGACAGTTTGGATCATGCACCTGGAAAAGCCATAGGCACTCAACGCCAGCTTGTGAAAGCAGCCATGGGGGCTGAACCTGCAGAGCCACAGGGATGGAGCTGCCCAAGGCTGTGGGAGCCCACCCCTCATGTCAACATGACCTGGATTTGAGACATGAATTCAAAGGAGATTATTTTGGAGTGTTAAGATTTAATGACTGGCCTGCCGGGTTTCTGACTTGCATGGGGCTTGTAGCCCCTTGGTTTTGGCTAAGTTCTCTTCTTTGGAATGGGAACATTTACCCAATGCTTGGACCCTCATTGTATCTTGGAAGTAACTGTTTTGTTTTTGGTTTTACAGGCACATGGGCAGAAGGGACTTGTCTCAAATGAGACTTTGGACTTGGACTTTTGAGTTAATGCTGGAATGAGTTAAGACTTTGAGGGACTGTTGAGAAGGCATAATTGGTTTTACAATGTGAAAAGGACATGACATTTAGGAGGGGCTAGGGACAGAATGATATTATTTGGCTCTGTGTCCCCACCCAAATCTCATCTCAAATTATAATCCCCATGTGTCAGGGGAAGGACTGGTGGGAGGTGATTGGATCATGGGAGTGGATTTCCCCCATGCTGTTCTTGTGATAGTGAATGCATTCTCATGAGATCAGATGGTTTAAAGAGTATGGCAGTTCTCCCTTCATGTTCTCTCTCCCTCCCGCCACCATGTAAGATGTGCCTTGCTTCCCCATCTCCTTTCACCATGATTGTAAGTTTCCTGAGGCCTCCCCAGCCATGTGTAACTGTGAGTCAATTAAACCTCTTTTCTTTATAAATTCTCCAGTCTTAGGCAGCTCTTTATAGCAGTGTGAAAACAGACTAACACACAGGGTTATGGAGGGCATTAAGTAAGATAATACATGAAAAGTTCTTGGCATGTAGTCAATGCTGAGTACCCTGTCTTCTTTCTTTCTCTCTCTCTTTCTCTCTCTCTCTTTCTTTCTTTCTTTCTTTCTCTTTCTCTCTTTCACCCTTTCTCTCTCTCCTTCTTCTCTCTTTCTTTCTTATCCTTCCTCCCTTCCATTCCTTTCCCTTCCTTCCTTTCTTTTTCAGAGTCTCACTCTTTTACCTAGGCTGGAGTACAATGGTACAATCTTGGCTCACTGCAGCCTCAATCTCCCAGGCTTATGGGATCCTCCACCTCAGCCTCCCAAGTAGCTGGGACTACAGGCACATACCACCACATCTGGCTAATTTTTTGTATTTTTTGCAGAGATGGGGTTTTGCCATTTTGTTCAGTCTGGTTTTGAACTCGTGGGCTCAAAGCAATCCGCCCATCTTGGCCTCTCAAAGTGCTAGGATTACAAGCATGAGGCACCACACCCAGCCCCCACTTCTTTGTTTTCTCTTCTCTTTTCTTTCCTTCCCCTCTCTGCATCCTATAGCATGCTCCTTACCAGAATTGCTTTCCTCCTGACACTGAGATTTAGTAAAGCATGGGAATTTGTTGAGATTCAAAGAGAAAGGAAAATGGGAATGCATATTTTAGTAGATGAGACACTGTTCTATTCACAAAGAATTTACTGAGGCAAGGGCCTACTACAAAAAGTATTTTGCAGGTTATCTCATTATGAACAAATGTTGACTACTGTTATTAGATAAGCCAGTTCTCAGGCTGGGTAGGGTTCTGCAGAGAAGAACTTGAAACTAGTCCACTGGAGAGAAGTGATGGAGTGGAGAGTGGAGAGAGCCTTAGAAAATGTCCTGTACATGGGTGCTCAGTCAGTATGTGGTGACCAAGAAGAGGCAGGAGAGGGGTAAAGAAAACAGAGTCAGAGGACCCTGAAAGTGAACTGCTGAGTCACAGCGCTGTCTGCTTCCTGGATGGTGTTTATCCCACCTGGAGACACAGGCTCCATATTAAGTGGACCACCACCCACTGCACCTTCCTGGCCTCTCAGCACCTGCTCCACTGAGCCTTGAGTGCCCACTTTCCACTTTGCACTTGTCATTCTTTGAAGTTAATGGACTTTGGTTAAAGAGCCTGCCTGTCTGCCCTGTCTGAGAAATTCAAATGTCCCCCAAAACATTTTCAAAAGCTAGAACATTTACTTTTCAAAAGTTGTCACAAGGGAGTCCTTTTAAGAACCTCTGGGCAGCCAGGTGGGGTGGCTCACACCTGTAATTCTGGCACTTTGGGAGGCCAAGGTGGGTGGATCATTTGAGGTCAGGAGTTTGAGACCAGCCTGGTTAAGGTGGTGAAACCCCATCTCTACAAAAATACAAAAAATCAGCCAGGCGTGGTGGCATGCACCTGTAGTCCCAGCTACTTGGGAGGCTGAGGCAGGAGTGGAGGTTGCAGTGAGCCGAGATGGCGCCACTGCACTCAGCCTGGGTAATAGAGTGAAGCTCTGTTAAAAAAAAAAAAAAAAAAAAAAGAAGAAGAAAAAAAGAAAACACACACACACACACACAACCCTGGGCTATTAAAAGGGTTGGATTTACAAGAATTTTGCTTACAGAGAAAAATTGCAGGAAGCCAGCTTGTATATAGGAAGGTCTGCCTAACTGATCTGTGGAAAAAATAGAAGAGGTATTTCATTGCTGATTTGTTTGTCTATGGGAGTGGGGGTGGCTTTACCTGGAGTCACCTGTCCTCTTCTGTCTAGTCCCTCTTGTGACTAGTGACTAGCATTTACCAGAAAGCTCACCTGGATTGGGAGCCAAAGAGCCACAAGGAGCGGGAGGCAGGTTGTAGGAAACACAGCAGGGTCAGCAGTCCGCATCCCACGGCGTGCCTGCCTCAGCACTGGAAGAATTTCGTTAAAGTCTCAGAGGACCTCCCTGTGCACATCCAGCAGGTTGTAAATGCCAGAGAATTAGGGAGCTCCCTGCTCCTCAGATGGGCTCATTCTGGCGATCATGTCCCATGCTGCTTCCCAGAACATCTCCCCAGGACTGTGCCCAGTGGTCCACAGTGAGGTGGCTTCATAACCATACCTTTTGTTGGCCAAGTTCTCACGTCGGTCTCACTTCTTCACCCACCTCACTCTGTATCCCCCCCATATTCTCTGCATGCCCAGATAAACCATTTGCACCCAAGTCCTTGTAGCTAGGGAACACACACTAAGACACAGGCTGACACAGTCATAGGGACCTGTGTGAAGATTCAGTTCTGGGTCTGACACCCTGAGACGTGACAGGTGCAGAAAGGCAGTGTGGTGCGGTGGGGAGCACCAGACACTGCAGGGGAACCGTGCCATGATCCCAGCTTTCCTGCTCTTCAGCGGTGTGGCCCTGACTATGTCCTTTACAATCCTCTGCTGGGATTTGAGTTCATTGACCATAGACAAATAATGATGACAAAGGCCATGCTGGGGCCGGCTGGACACTGTTACTGCTGTCCATCACCATATCTTACTGAGACGGGAATAAGAGAGGAGGCCTAGGGTAGGCAGGGTCTGGTCAGGCATGAAAAACCACTGAAGAGTTTGAGCAGGGGGAGGGGAGATTGGATCTGAATATTGAAGAAATATCATGGACGATGGAGTAGATGGGTAGACAGGCCAGCAGGAAGAGGGGAGATGCGCTGGGAGACACCACACCGCCCATCAAGGAGGCCTCATGGGGCTTAGACCAGGAAGTCGTGGGGTAGCGAGGGAGAACAATGGGTAGGTCCAAGACACCCCAAAGCAGTCAAATCAATGAAAGTTGGTGATGACTTGAACCTGGGGGTGGGCAGAGGGAGATTTCTATAAAAGATGACGTCAAGTTTCTGTGCTACAACATACAAAGACCATTAGAAGAAATCGGGCTTGGAGAAGATGATCGTGAATTCCATTTTGTCATTTTGAATTTGACATGCCTTTAAAACATTCCAGTGGAGAATCGAATGCACTGCTGGTTCCACAGACATACAGAGTAGAGACACACATTTTGCAGTTGTTACTGTGAGGATGGTGACTTGAGCTGAAGATGGGGAGGAGACTCCCCAAGTAGGTCTCTGGACCACCAGCAGCGCAGCATTACCTGGAAAGTTGTTTGAGGTGCAGAATCTCTGGCCCCATCCTGTCCGAGACCTACTGAGTCAGAAACTCTGGGGATGAGCCCTGCAGACCATGTTAACACACCCTCCAGGGCGTTTGCATGCACAGGAAAGCTTGAAAATCACTGACCGCAGGCAGTGAGTCTCAAACTTTGCTTCACACTAGAATTACCTGGGGAGCTTCTAAAATCCCAGCGACAAAATCAGCTGGGTATGGTGGCACACGCCTGTAGTCCCAGCAATTTGGCAGGCTGAAGTGGGGAGGATGTCTTGAGCTCGAGACTGCAGTGAGCCGTGATCACACCACTGTACTCCAGCCTGGGTGACAGAGCAAGACCTTGTCTCTACATAAATTAACATAAAAATAAAAATAAAGCCAGGCACGGTGGCTCATGCCTGTAATCTCAGCAGTTTGGGAGGCTGAGATGGGCAGACCACCTGAGATCAGGCGTTCAAGACCAGCCTGGCCAAGCTGGTGAAACCCCGTCTTTACAAAAATACAAAAAGTAGCCGGGCATGATAGTGGATGCCTGTAATCCCGGCTACTCAGGAGGCTGAGGTGGGGGAATCACTTGAACGCAGGAGGTGGAGGTTGCAGTGAGCCGAGATTGCACCATTGCACTCCAGCTGGGTGACAGAGCAAGACTCCGTCTCAAAAATAAATAAACAAATAAAACAAAATAAAATAAAAATAAATTCCCAATGCCCATCCAGTACCATTACGTCAAAATCTCTGGGGAGGGCAACCAACTCTTCCCCACTTGTCCAGGCCTGCCTGGGACTTTCCGACTTTTAGCACTGAAAGTCCCTCGTCTCAGGACACCTCTCAGACCTGGACACTCTGGATACAGCCATCAGAAGCTTTTAAAACTCCCCAGGGGTTTCCACTTGTGCAGTACCATTTGAGGAACTGTTCCTGGAGGGTTAGTTCATGCTGCCTGAATGTAGGAGTTGCCTCAGGATCTTTAAAAAGATACTGAATTTCCCCAGATACCTTCTTCAGAGATTCTGACTTGCCTGGCCTGGGGTGGGGCCCAGGTACAAGTAGATGATAGAAGTCCTCAGGTGATTCTCATTACAGGCAGGGTTAGACCCTCGGACATAGGGAGCGAGTATCAAGTGGAAAGAAAAGTACCCACCAGATTATGCCATGAAGAGAAGGAGGAGACTTCTAAAGGATGGAGAGGTGGCCAGAGAAGCAAGAGGAAAGCAGAGGCCTGGGCCCTCAGCAGCCGACGGGAGATACTGCTGGAAAGTCACGATCAAGGCTTGCAAAATGTGCATTGGATTGAGCTGTACCAACGCAGGACGCGGAAGACAGATAAGGGGGCTGAAGTGTGAAGGGAAGGCGAGCAAACAAAGAGCCAGAGGCTGCTCTTTCCGAAAGCCACGTGACGAGGAGGGAAGAGGGATGAGGCTGTCCCTGCAGGAGTCATCTCATGTCCACTTGTTTTGTTTTCTTGCTTCTTTTCCTTTTCTCTTTGCTTCTTTCTTTTGCGACGGCCACACATTTCTTATATTTTCAGGGGAAGAAAAAGTGTTAAAAATGACCCTCTTGATAAACTCCAAACATTTAAAAGGTGGTGAATCTACCAAGGCAACTTCATTATTTCTGTTTAAGAGCAGAGAGCAGAGGAATAATTCCAACTGATTGGCACACACGACTGGTCGTAAGTCACACGTTACCCAGAGCCAGAGCCAGGAGTGAAATCTAGCATTCTGGAGCCACATGACTCTCCTGCACACCTCGCCTGCTCCCCAAAGGAGCTCTGAGGTTTGGACTGTAGGAGGTGGCCACTGCTGATGTCATGCTTATTTCGGAAACCAACAGTGGCCTATCTTAGTGCAGGAGGGGAAGGCTCTGGGTTCATTTGGCTGGGTTGCATAGGCATTATTCCATTAACAATCACATCACTGGGGCCCAGAGAGTTAGGTGCAGCCGATGAAGAATGAGTTGTTTCTCTTAAGATCTGATTGCTGATCATTTCAGAGCATGCCATGCTTACTCCATTAAACCTCTTTTTATCCCCCACATGCTCTTTGTTTGCTAGAGAATATGGGAAGCTATCAGTTCATTGATAATATTTCCTTTTTTTTTCTTTTTCTTTCTTTCTTTCTTTTTTTTTTTTTTTTTTTTTGGACAGAGTCTCACTCTGCATGATTCAAGCTTCTGCTTTAATCGCCAAGCTGGAGTGCAGTGGCATGATCTCGGCTTACTACAACCTCCACCTCCCAGGTTCAAGTTATTCTCCTGCCTCAGCCTCCCGAGTAGCTGGGACTACAGGCATGCGCCACCACGCCCAGCTAATTTTTGTATTTTTAGTAGAGACAGGGTTTCACCATGTTTGCCAGGATGGTTTCGATCTCTTGACCTTGTGATCTGCCCACCTTGGCCTTCCAAAGTGCTGGGATTATAGGTGTGAGCCACCGCACCCGACCTCTTTTTCTTAGAAGAGCAAATACAGGATTCTCCAAGCTGCCCTGGTTGTCTCAGAATAGATTATTAAGCTGGTTAGGGGTTTTACCCAAATGCATGCAACTGTACAACAGTTTCCCGCAGGGACTTTAAGCGTGGTTTTCTCCTTTTCCTTCTCTCTCCTCTTCTGTCTCCCCATCTTTCCTTATTTTCCTTTCCTTTATTTATAAAGAGGTCATGACAAAAGAGGACAATTGAGGCTAAAAGGGGAGGATGAGAATGATTAACCTTTGAAGGGCTTTGCAAACTATGTATATAGCAGCTCAGTGAGCCACCCAGTTCTGCGACCCTCTGGAATGACTTTTCAAACACATGTTGACAGTTCCCTGACTACCTGTATTCACCGATGTCCCTGAAGCAGTCCATGCTAATGAGAAATCGTTGTTTCTCATGAACCTGTTGTCTGTCATCTAGGGACATTTCCATGTTAAATATTTATTTGCATATATAAAAACCCCATAAGAGCCCATTAATTACCATGGCGCTCCTGAAGGATGATGCAGGGATGCTTCATCAACCGGGCTGTTAACCCTGTCCACAAACAAACACGTACCCATCAGATTTACCTGTTTAACTTAAACTATAATTACTGGGCAATCAGACGGCTGACAAGTGTAGGTACTAATTATCCCAATGAGACTCCGGCTGCTCAGAGGTACCTAGTTATTTTTAGCTCCTTGACTGTTACTTCGTTTCATATTCACAATCAACGCAAGTAACTTGTGTCCAACGAACTGGTTTATCAAGTGCTTTTCTTACTGTTATTGTAAATGTTGAGAAGTGCTACTTTCACAAGTGAAGCAACACTTCAATATACATGGATTTTAGAATGAAGTCTAAATGATCTACTGGATTTCCTGGAAGAAAATATAGCGAATGCTTCACTTAGAGATGGCGAGGCCAGCAGATGGCGGTGTGGACCAGAAAATAAAAATCTCCCCTTCGTAGCTATCGGGCTTTTGGGGTAAGACAGGCCAGGTTTACTGACTACCCTTGAAGAGCTTTTGAATTGAAAGGCCTTTCAGTTGTCCATGCAGAAGACTTCTGATAAGGGACTCAAGAGAGTCACGTTGTATGCTGGGCTCTTAGGTTTAGAAAGAGCGCCCCAGTGGAGCAGCGTGGTGGTCCTGCTTTGCCCAGGGGGTGAGACTGCAGTCACCCCAGTGGCCTCTTTGAATTCCTAAACTTTGGATTTAGATGGCTCATTATGGTTTCTGGTTCTCTCACTCCCTTCCTGACAACTTCGCTTTTTTTTTATGGGAACTTTATTGTAACCCAGTGGGGGGGAAAAATCTTCAATTTAGAGGCCGTTTACGTTAATTTTTTTATGTTCATCTTGAAATCTTGGTTCCCAGATGGTTTAAATTAAAATGAGGGTCATATGATTTTTTAAAATATATTCATCTTTGGCTCCCTGTCCTTGGCAAAATGGCTACTTAGATGTAAGTAAAAGGCCAGGCTTGGTGGCTCATGCCTGTAATCCCAGCACTTTTGGAGGTTGACACGGGCGGATCACCTGAGGTCACGAGTTCGAGACCAGCCTGGCCAACATCACGAGACCCCCATCTCTACAAAAATTAACTGGGCGTGGTGGTGCATGCCTGTAATCCCAGCTACTCGGGAGGCTGAGGCAGGAGAATCACTTGAACCGAGGAGGTAGAAGTTACAGTGAGCTAAGGTGGTGCCACTGCACTCCAGCCTATGCGACAGAGCAAGACTCTATCTTAAAATTTAAAAAAAATAAAAAATAAAAAAGATGTAAGTAAAAGACTATCGAGTCCTTTCAGGAAATGTCATAAGAATCCCATTTTAACAGCCATTCTGGTAGAAAGGCATAAACATATAATGGAAATAAAAGTGAAATGATAAGTTGGACATATCATCCGGACTATCAGTGTTAATTATTGTCCCTTAGTTTCAATTCACTTTATTTAACTGGGAATAATATATATGAAAATACAAAGTACAAAGACTCTCCTCTCTTCCTTCTCTCTTAGGTCCATTTTCTGTTTCTTTCTACCATAAACCTACCGAAAACAAGTAGTATTTAACCCAGGGTACTACAAATGTTACAGTTTTCAGATATTGTTGTCAAACTTGTTTAACCCATAATCTTGAGTAAATGATAGAGCTTGCTTTTATACAGAATGTCTCCACCCCTAGATTAGTCAGATTCTCCAGAAAAAAACAAAGCAAACAAACAAATAAAAAACCAGAATAGGATGTATGTATACAGAGAGATTTATTTTAAGGAATTGGCTTAACATCTTCAGGGTAGGCTACCAAACTGGAAACCCTGGGAAGAGTCAAAGACTGTCTGCTGGCTGACTCCTTCCTGGCTGGAGAATCAGTCTTTTTTTCTTAAGACCTTCAACTGATTGGATAAGGCCTACACACATTTTGGAAGGTAATCTTTATTACTGGAAGGCCACTCATTTAAATGTTAATCTAGTTCAAAAACACTTTCACAGAAATGTCTAGAATAGTGTTGGACCAAATGCCTAGGTACCGTGGCCCAGCCAAATTGACACATAAAATTAACAATCACAACTCCTAGCTTTTCTCTTGAAAAGATTTCCTGAATGCACAGATAGAGCCTGGGATGAGCAGGCCCTTTACATATTCTCTCACTTGCAGGCAAGAAACGTTAAGAGCACAGGACCCTGGGCTGGGAGGTGGGGACCTGAGCACTGGTCCTGTCTGCTGCTGACACTAGTGTGGCATTAGGGGACAAGGCCTGCAGGCAGTGGTTTCCTCCTGCCTTGGTGTGAGATCTGGAGAGAGCTGGACATCCTCCTACCCAGGGCCATGGCCCACTGAATGTCATGACGATAGGACGAGGATGACACAGGAAGGTTATTAGTTGGGCCAGAAGGTTCCAACGAAGTCAGCTCCAGGAGGACAGGGGGAGATGGGATAGCGTGCTTTGGGGATTGAGGTAGAGCTCCTCATTGTGAGTTGGGAGCTGCTATAGTTTGGATGCTTGTTCCCCTCAAACATCATGTTGACATTTGATCCAATGTTGGAGGTGGAGCTTAGTGGGAGGCATTTGGGTCATGGCAGCCGATTCCTCATGAATTAATGTCCTATCTGGAGCCAAGTGAGTGAGTTCTCACTCTATCAGTTCCCATGAGAGCTGGTTGTTAGAAAGAGCCTGGCACCTCCTCCTCTGTCTCTTGCTTCCTCTCTGCCATGTGGTCTCTGCGCACTGACTCCTCTTCACCTTTTAACATGAGTAGAAGCAGCTTGGGGCCCTCACCAGAAGCAGATGTTGGCTCCATGCTTCTTGCACAGCCTGCAGAGTCGTGAGCCAAATAAACCTCTTTTCTTTATAAATTACTCAGCCTGCCTCAGGTTTTCCTTTAAAGCAATACAAATGAACTAAGGAGCAAAGGCCAGAGTCTGAACCAGAATTTGGGTTGGGTTCTGTCCTATCTACTTTTTTGTCTCTATCACCCAGACTGTAGTGCAGTGGCATGATCTCGGCTCAGTGCAACATCCTCCCCCCAGGTTCAAGCAATTCTCCCACGTCAGTCTTCCAAGTAGCTGGGACCACAGGCACCACGCCTAGCTAATTTTTTTATTTTTTGGTACAAAGTTTCACCATGTTGTCCAGGCTGGCCTTGAACTCCTGACCTCAAGTGATTCACCTGTCTCAGCCTCCCAAAGTGCTGGGATTATAGGCATGAGCCACCACAACTGGCCTATCCTATCTTTTAAAGGACAAAGATTGCTATGGGTTGAGGCTCTGGTAAATTGCTTGCAAAAATGATTGCAATTATTCCTTTCCCTGTATCCCTGCCTGTTTCAATGTAACTTTGCTGCTCTTCCCATTGAAAGGTGGAATCTACTTCCCCACCCTTGAATCTGCCTGATCTTGTGACTTGCTGTGGTCAAGAGAATGTGGAGGAAGCAATGGTATGCTGAGTCTAGATCTCAAGAGGTCATGCATGCCTCTTCTATCCCTCTTAAAACCCTATACAACCATCAAGTGAATAAGCTTGGGGTAGCCTGCTGGAGGGCAAGGGACATGTGGCCCAGGTACCGCTGTTGCTCTGGTCACCAGCCCCATCCAGCGGATGGGCAACTGAGTGCCAATGATTGAGCAAGTCTAGCTGAGACCCTGGGAACTACCCAGTTGGGCCAAATTGCCAGCCTGGAGAATAGTAGGTTAAAGAAATGGTTAGTGTTTTACACCACAAACTAAAGCGTGATTTGTTGAGCAGCAAAAGCAGAAAAAGGCTGAACTACAGTTCTAGTGGGAGATTTCTTCCTCTAGATCCTTGCTACTGGGAATAGCTCCAGTGAATGGAGAGGCAGGCTGCCCCATACCGCTAGCTACAACTGAACTTTAATTGGCACAATTATATTCATATGCAAATGAGACAATGAAAATATTTTTCTTGCCCTTAATAGCATCTTTAATTATCTGGGAGCTCTCAGGATCAAAGAATGTACAACATAAGGCCACAAGTCTGTTTTTGTGGTCTAGTGATTCTTACATCATTGCATCCTCTTGGGAAATGCACCCTTGCTTGGAAATTTCAAGTCAACAACTCCTTGTTAACATCCCTTGTTAGAAGCCCTGTCTCAAGCTTCTTAAATGAATCTACTTCTCAACCCACCCCAAGCCCAAAGCATTCAGTTCTGCTTTAGGTCCCAGACCACAGCCTATGGGAAGTGGATATAATAACCTGTCTCAATAACCCAACCTCTGTCTTAAGTCACCCCTGTCAGACCTTGGCCCTAAAGCCCCTTTAGTACTAGTTAGACTAACAAGAGTCCCTATGTCAAGGGTCCTCAATCTCTGGTACCAGGGGTACTGGTCAGTGGCCTGTTAGGAACCAGGCTGCATAGCAGGAGGTGAGTGGCAGGTAAGCAAGGTCAGCTTTATCTGTATTTACAGTCACTCCACCGGCTCACATTACCACCTGCACTCCGCCTCCCATCAGATCAGCAGTGGCATTAGATTCTCATAAGTGCGCAACCCTTATTGTGAACTGTGCATGCCAGGGACGTAGGTTGTGCTCCTTATGAGAATCTAATGCCTGATGACCTGTCACTGTCTCCCATCACCCCGAGATGGGACCATCTAGTTGCAGGAAACCAAGCTCAGGGCTCCCACTGATTCTACATTATGGTGAATTGTATAATTATTTCATTACATATTACAATGTCACAATAGAAATAAAGTGCACAATAAATGTAATGCCCTTAAATCATCCAGAAACCATTCCCCTCCCACCTGGTTGGTGGGAAAAATTATCTCCTATGAAACTGGTCCCCAGTGCCACAAAGGTTGGGGACCACTGCTCTAAGTGGTACATTCACGGCACCTGTGTTCTCCCCAGCACAGGTCTCCTGCCTCACTGTCAACTCAGCCATGAGACTAGACCTACACTCCAGTTTCATATTCAAGTCCTAGTGGGCCTGGAGTCCAGTGCTACCCACTTCCTATCTGCCTGGATTCCCGACAATGAACTCCATCCTCCAGGTGGCATCCTACTCTTCCTTCCCTCCTTCTTCAGGAATTAATGTTGTGGACATTATATCACTTCACCACACTGAGGTCTGTGATGCACAAAGTGGAGAACAGCTCATTCCAATCACTCAATAAGTCTCTCAAAGCTCAGGGCACTTTATTTCCTCCCAGTAAATAAAAAGTGGATGGTGGTTTGGGCCAACAGGATAACACGCCACTTTCTGGTATGTCCATTGGAACAGTTTTGTAATACACAGAAAACTGTTCACATGAGATTATCTGGGTTTTATGATCGTCCTATGAGATATATAGGATATAGGACACATCAATATTCTCCTTTTACAGGTGGGGAAACTGAAGGTTGAGATCACATGACTTGTAAATGATGGATCTGGGAACTGAACTCAGTTCTCCTGATTCCAAACCCTGTCTTTCTTGGAATGAGAGAAGAATGTGGACTCCTGGCAGAGAGTCCATAGTCCCAAACACTCATTTTTTTCCCCTTCAAACCCAGCTGCTGAGATGGCATGGTGAGAGAGGGGACACATTAGAGCACTGTTACCTCAGAATCAAACAAGTCTTAAAAGAACATACCACTGTTGATGAAAATGTATCACAGCAAATGAAAAACCATGGCTGATGCTGCTGAAAGTGTAAGCAGAGATAAAAGAGAGCCCTTCTGCCGGAGGAGCTTATGCTGCAGCTGGGGAGGGAAAGGTCAGCTCACTGGAAAGAGCTACGTAACTAGCTCAGGAGTATGTGGGTCTTCACCGCAACTGCAGGTTGGTATGGTATATTAGGGGAGGAGAGGGAAGGGTGAACTTATAGGGGATGTTTCCTGGTGGAGCTGAGGCTTCAGAAGACTTTGGGGACATGTGTATGACAACTTCCATTTCACATAGAATTTTACACACTAAAGAAATGATTTGGAAAAACAAGCAAATCTCGTTTCTATTTTATGACGGACAGCAAAATTCCCCTTTCCTCTGCCATTTTCTGGACTTCGCCTTCAAATGCTTTCATTGAGCATTTTTGCTGTATCTATCTAAATTCATGTTCAGACATAGTACTTTTTCAGCTTCCCCTCACCCCCATTCCAACCCCCAAAAGAAACCATCATCTGTAAATGTTTGGGTCATTTTATGAAGTTAGGAGCAAGGTCTGGAGCATGAGGAACCCTCAGACCCCCAGATTTTGGATGAGAAACTAGTGCCCTGGAGAGGTTGGACTGACTGGGTGGGGCCAGCCCACATCCTATTCCTCCTGGTCTCCGAGTGACACCCCTGCACGCAGGCCCAGGGTGCTGTTCTCTACCTGGCCATGGCACTCTGGCCACTGACTCCGTCCTTGGCCGTCACTTTATTATCACAGTTACAGACCTCAAAAGATTCAACAGCACATAATTAAAATCATCCTCTATCTGTATAAATGTTGCAATTTAGCAAGATTTTAGCCTTCTGCTTTCAGACATTTCTCCAACATGTAGTTGAACCAGGAATAATTCACTTTCACCTCTGTCGTTGAATAATTCAACTACAAAAATGTTCCTGTACTCTCTGGTCTTGAGATGGAGTGTGGGACGCCTCTGTGGCAAACTTGGCCAAGCTTGGACTCGTCTGTTTGAAAATGCTTGGACTTCCTCCTTTCCCTTGAACTGGGCTGCTCCCCTGGAGATGTCAGAAGGGGGAGCCACAGGACGGGTCCCCAGCTCAGTCTCGTGGCTGCAGTCAGCTCAGACCCTTCTCCCCTCTCTCCCCACCCTCTCCACGTCCTGTTCTTTTACCTGCAAATGACTCTTAGTGCAGCAGGTCTGCCTACATTAGGCAGTTATGACGTGGCAGACATGATTACACTCATGGACACTTTCCCCGATAACCCCTCAGAGCCTCCTGGCCACCCTTTGTTGCCCACAGCCCTCCAGCTAGGATAGCTGGATGCTCTCCAGACTCAGATCTCTGATGCTGCACACGTGAAGCTTGGAGAGGGCCCAGGGAGAGGGAGCAGAGAGGCGTGGCTGCTGTGTGTTTATAGAGGGATTGTAAGACTTTCTCTCACACTCAAAAGAGCTCCCCTTGGAGAGCATTTCTGTGCGCCATTGTCTCATCTGATTTTCAGGTCATGTTTACATTTGTTCATTTGTTTTCACAGAACTAAAGTTGCTCAGTGGTTGTGCTGGAAAGAAGGACTTCCCTGTCCAAAATATACCAGCAAGACCATCATGCAACTGGAGCAGGCTGTGCCGCAGATCCTGGCATGCAGAGGTGTTGTGTAAACACAGAAGGGATCTGGGCAAATGCATGTCTTCATTTATAACAAATAAAAAGAAAGCAGTGTGCCAGAGAGTGAGGTGCTGACGCTTCACAGGAGGGCTCTGAGAGCTTTCCTCGCTGCCTGAAGTTCCTTCTCAAGCCAAGTAGCCACCTTGTCCTTGTGTTTGTAGTTCCCCTCTCAATCCAACCACCACCACTGGCCTGGAGAGGGTATCATCACAGGTAACAGTCCTGTGCCCTCCAAAGGCAGCTTCCTTAGACCAGGTTGACCGAGGCACTGCATTTTCCAACAGTCTAACAAAGAGAAGGACTTCTTCACTTCCAGCCTCGTGGGGATCCAAGACTCAGAGTCATGGAGTCCACAGCATCTGCCCTGTGCGTCCCAGGCCCAGTCTCTAGGGAGAGAGCTGGGAACATTTTCAGATTATCAAGTTAAAGCAGTGACAAACATTAAATGAGGAACCACTATGGAAGACGAGGGGTAGGGGAAGATGGGGAGGTAGGAAAGGAGATGGGGAGAGGCAGGAAAAGGAGGAAGGGAAGCAGAAAGGGAGAGGAAGAAGAAGAGGAGAAAGAAGAAAGAGAATAAGAGGAAGGAGTCATTTTTATACATGCAGGAAAACCACTGTCAGGGTTTGGCATATTTTGTAAGTTGGTTAAAAAGATAACCTCAAACATCTTCTACCCACACTGGTAGCTTGTACCAGCATGTGGGCTCCCCATAAACAAGGAGGGTGCTTTCTGGGGAGCTTCCTGAATTGGAGGTTGGGGTGGGAGCTTCTGTTTAATGACTTGGTGCCTTTGGAACATTCTCTGATCTTTGTGGAGGGTCATGGTCATCCCACCCCAGCAAGCTGCACAGAGAGCAGAAAGGGCATTTAGTTCATGCTTCCACAAAAGAAAACGGAAGAGACACAGATGCAGGGTTTAGTTAGGGTGACGGATGGTGGGTAAGTTTTGCAGCAGGCGGTCACTCCGGGCACTGGGCAGGTTGGTGGGCTCTGGTCAAGGAATCGAGCAGTGGATTCTGTGCAGATTCCCAGGCGAGGTGCTGGTGCCCTGCTGGTGCCCTGCAGTGTGGCCTGTTTACCCATAAGCTCTGCCAGGCAGGGACATGGTATTTAGCTGGTATCCCTTTTTTGTTTAAATGTCCCAAATAATTTTCAAATCATTAGTCTCTAACCATCCAGAAATACTGCAGCATTTCACACCAGAATGTACATTTATAATTTTTTTTGACAGGGTCTTACTCTGTCACCCAGGCTGGAGTGCAACGGCACGACCTTGGCTCTCTGTGATCTCCACCTCCCAAGTTCGACTGATTCTCCCACCTCAGCCTCCCAAGTAGCTGGGACTACAGGCACGTGCTACCATGCCCAGCTCATTTTTTATTTTTTAAAATTTTTTGGTAGAGACGAAGTTTCACCATGTTGGCCCGGCTGGTCTCACACTCCTGACCGCAACTGATCTGCCTGCCTCGGCCTCCCAAAGTGGTGGGATTACACACATGAGCCACCGTGTCCAGCCTATAATTGTTTAAAATGTAAATTACTTTGACCGTTTGAGCGCCTGCTCCCTTGGGGGTGACATTCTTTGATACGTGGCAGCCGACAGATACACTCAACCACCTCCCCAGAGCTAGAGGAAGGAATGGCGTGGGGTGGAAAAGCTCCCTCCTCCTTCAGGGCTAGGCCCCCTCCCTGCCCTCCCCCGCAGGTTTGTCTTCTGTCCTCCACACTGCTGCTGTCGGTATATCACCTGGCCAGAGTCACTTGGCTTGCTTCCTTCTTTCCAGATAGGACACTGCCTTTTGATACAGGTGTCTCAATCACCTGTGTGCCTTGCTAGGGACCCCAGCTTGCCATTTTCACAGTAAAAGTTGACATGTAGATCCAAGGGATTATGTAGAACCTTTGCACAATCAGCTTCAGAAAATAGCTCAGATTTACAGAAATGGATCAGTAAGCCAAACATCCTCTTGTAGAAGCTATTGATAGCTTTTTTTTTTCTATTTTTTACATATATACTCATCCATTGGTATATGTCGGGGATTGGCCAGGACACCCACGTATACCCAAATCTGCACACCCTTGAGTCCCACAGTCAGCCCTTCTGTGTAATATGAAAAATCTGTGTTATATGAAAAATTGATCTTCCATATATAAGTAGGTTTCATATCCCTTGAATACTGTATTTTCAATCCTTGTTTAGTTGAAAAAAAAATCTGCATGTAAGTGTAACTTTGTAGTTCAAAGTTGTGTTATTCAAGGGTCAATGTATATGTATATACTTTTCTTCAACTAAAGTTTATCTTTAGTGACTAGTTTCTATTTTGTGATGTGATATCATTTTAGAATTGCTTGCTACTTCTTTGAACATTATTGAATTGATTTAAAATATTTTCTTAATTTGCTTAACTAAGAAGTTGGAATTTTAAAAATTTCGTTAGGAGTGCCTTGTGTGCCTTTTGTAACATCCAGTTTGTCATGAAGCCAATTAGCTGTGTTATAGTCGAATGCTGGCAAAAGCAATGCCAAGCTGTAAAAGGAGATCAGAAGCACATTTTGTGACCCATTTCTTCGTAGGTGGCATTACTTGGTTGAAATTATACATCAGTGTTATTACACATAGCCAAGCAGGTAGTTAGAATGGATTATCTTATTGTTTTTTATCTAAGAATTTTATCTCTTGACATAGATGGATGGAGGGATGGGAGCCGGGGTAGCCTGGGAGATGGAACCTGACAGTCCAGGTGTTGAAGGGTCGAGATAGACCCAGGATGGCCAATGACAGGAAACCCATCTGACTGTTTAAATATGGTGCTAGGCAACTAGCAGTCACCCAGGCAACCGATGGGGCTGGGGAAGTCCAGCAAGAGGTGCCAGCGGGTCCTGATGACAGGACTGACTTGCCCTTAGAGGCAGGCCTTGGAAGCAGGCACTATTCAGAGACCTACGCAGGTGGCTGGCCTTGGGGATGTCTGTCAGCTGCAGGGATGGGACACCAGGCCTTGGGAAGAGCAAGAGCAAGATGACATTCCAGGACCAGGGCAACTGGAGCCCGCGGATTTGTCAAGAAGGAGGTGGGCACTGGGGAAAGAGATGCGGGAGCAAGTAGGTGGGCCAGGATGCCAGGTGCAGCAGGATTCCAAGAGCAAGCAGAACCCGGGGCAGCTGAAGGGTCAAGAACTGTGGTGCTGTGAGTGGTTCTCAGGACTTCTTAGGTTCCACTCTCACGAAGGCCTACCAAGGGGTCCTAGGTGTGAAAACAGCGGACCATGGAAGTGGGAACGGGACAGGATATTTTCAAGGTGGGAGTCCCTGGTTAGAAGTTATTGGATTGGAAACTACGGAGGGTTTTTCTTGGAAGGCATTGTTATTCCACAGCCTGTGTGTGTGCCCGGGGTGTGTGTGCAGGTGAGAGTGTGTGTGAGGGCATGTGAGTGTACACAGGCCAATGTGCAGGGTTGTGAGTGTGTAGAGTTGTAACTGTGTCCATGTGTGAGTGTGTCCAGAGTTGTGAGTGTGTGCTGGTGTGTTAGTGTGTGCTGGTGTGTGAGTGTGTGCTGGTGTGAGCGTGTGCTGGTGTGAGTGTGTGCAGGCGTGTGAGCGTGTGCTGGTGTG
>NC_045453.1:41281032-41288626 GCF_002776525.5 Piliocolobus tephrosceles | reverse complement strand
GTGTGAGTGTGTGCTGGTGTGTGAGTGTGTGCTGGTGTGAGTGTGTGCTGGTGTGAGTGTGTGCAGGCGTGTGAGTGTGTGCTGGTGTGTGAGTGTGTGCTGGTGTGTGAGCGTGTGCAGGCATGTGAGTGTGTGCTGGTGTGTGAGTGTGTGCAGGCATGTGAGTGTACATAGACATGTAAAACACTGGCTGGGACGTCCCTTTTAAGTGGCCAGAAGATGGAGCGCTGCTACCCTAGTAATAACCTTGTGTGTGAGGTCTAAGGGCAGGCTGTGTTTATCGAGGCAGGATTGGAGTCCCACTTGCATTCTGAGAAGGTGCCTGCCTGTGTTTAATTTCCATCTATCAGATGGGCAAACTGATAAGTGAGCTTTGACACAATAACTCCTCTCATCCTGAACAGAGAGCACCAAAGAAGGAAGCCAGAAGAAGGTTCAGGTTGCTTTTGCCCTGCTGGGGCCTCTGCCTGGGCTTTTGTAACACTAGGAGAGTGAGGGTCTCCATTCTTCAGAAAATGTGGCCTGGACTGGGGAGAGAAATAGGGTCATGGCTGTCAGAGAGTCAGGGCTGAAGCAAAGTCAGAACTTTGAGTGACCTCAGACTCAAGATTGTCCCTTCTGTGGCCTTGCAAGCAGTGAAGGCTGCAGAGAAGACCACAAGCACTCACTCTCCTTCTGTTCGGATTTATCCTGCTGGGGCCCATGCAGCAGGGGGGCAACAGCCTTCAACAGTCCGGGTGACTTTGGAACAAACAGCTGGGCCGAACGTGGAAGTCAGCGGGTCTTTCCCAATGAATGGAGCCCTCAGTGTCTCTGTTGCAGAACTGTTCTCCTTTTGTCTCGCGCTCTTTGGCTCTCTGTTATATAAACATCTGGAGGGCTGAGTATCATTTTAGCCATAGTAAATAGCTTAAAGGAAGAATACATCTTATATTCCCCCACAAAGAGGCAAAATGGTGTGTGGGCTGCACTAACATAGGAACTGGAAAAATCTCTGTGTGGAGTGGATCTGAAGAAGAGTCGCTCTTGGTCTATGAATTGCTTTTCTCTTCCTCTTCCAAACATCTGTGAAGCAATGAAATAATATGTGTGAAGTCTCAAGATTCCTTTCCGGATCAATCTGAGTGTATTTTTTTTTTTACATCAGTGGCCACAAAGAAACAGGTTAAAGCATTAAATGGGAATGAAATTGCTTCCATATAATTTTTCAGACCCTATTTTTTTCCCAATGCATTAAGCAGCCTGCCAACTACCAAGTGACTCATTTCCATATTTGGAATATTTTCCATGGTGGTTATATGTTTGTGTACTTGTGGGGGTTAGGGTATCTGGGAAAAAGATAAAAAGAAGAACAAAAGAACAATCGACACTTTTAGCTGATCAGCATTCTGTCCTTAAGGCAAAATAAGGGTTGCATTCTTTTGAACACCTTTGGCTATCTACAGCCTCACAACTCAAAATGTGGTGCAAGGACTGGCGTCACCCACACGGCATCACCCATGACCTTATTAGAAAGACAGAGACTGGGCCACTCCCCGCCACCACACCCAAATCTGAACCTCATTTTAAGAAGATCCCCCAAGAGATTCCTGCACATTGATGTTTGCGAAGCCCTAGTCTAAAGGCCCTTTCTGAATGGGTGGGCTCATTGCCACCGACTGACTTTGCTTAACACTCACAGGCTGGCTTGAGTCTTTACACCTTGACATTCCTCCTATGGGAAGAATATTCTGGACCATCTCTTTACTTATAACCATTTAGTATTTAATTCAATCATTTTGCACAGTTCCTTGTGTAAAAGTATGAGGGAAAATGGATGCTTTGTTAACATATCTTCACTTTGACTGCTATCAAGCCGCAAGTATTTACTCATTCATTGAGACATTCATTATGTTTCAATGAATAAGACAGCTCTGCTGTCCAAGCTGGGGTGCAGCTCACTGCATCCTTGAACTTCTGGGCTCAAGTGATGCTCCTGCTTCAGCCTCCTGAGTAGCTGGGACCACAGTAGCATGCCACCATGCTGGATAATTTTTTTTTTTTTATTTTTAGTGGATGTAATGATAATTTTAATTATTAAATAATAAAAAAATACATATTTTAATATTTAGGGTCTCACGATGTTGCTGAGGCTGGTCTCAAACTTCTGAGCTTAAGTGATCCTATTGCCTCAGCCTCCTAAAGTGCTAGGATTAGATGCATGAGCCATAACCAAGTTGTTGGAGACAGAGCAATAACCAAGAAAAAGTTCTGTTTTCAGGGAATGTAAATGCCAGAAGATGGAGACAGTTAAACACGCAAGCAAGAAAGATTTAACAAGGCCTGAGATAATGCCATGAAGAAAACAAAATAAAGCTTTGTGATGTCCGTTGGATTCAAGAAATCAGAAACAAGACAAACTATATGTGGAAGAGTTGCAGTTGGTGACTACGGAGATTTTTCACAGCTGTCCACAGAGCTACCTGGTAGATGGATTAAGAGCAACCAGGCCCAGAGGCAAGGAATGGACTAAGAGATACCTGAATTTTCATCTTGTCTTAAGAGTTTTAAAGTTAATAGAAATCCTAGTTGAGATTTGTATTGCAAGAAGACCAAGGGAGAAAGAGACAGCCAGGGAGGGAATAAAAACTCATTTCCTTGGGTTGGATCTAAATGTCCATCAACCTTCAGATGGACAAGGGATGGGTGGTGGCGGGGAGGGGAAGCCAAAATGATTTACTCACAAGAGTGGTTTCTGCATCAATGCTAGTTCTTCAAAGTGGCTTCTTCACATTCCAGGCCCAGGTGGCTCCTTCCAGATGTGCATCCAGGTGGCTCCTTTGACATTTGAAATGGTAGAAGAATTGTGGAGAAAGGGTGGCTGCGAAGTCAAGTGCCATATTTAAAATACGATTCTATTGAATTCCAGCTAACTGTCCTCCAGTTGGTGCAAGAATTCCTAGAAATCAGTGTTCACAGCAGTAGAAGAAGGAGAGATTTTTTCTAGGCCACTTGTAAGAAATCAATGGAAATACTGACTAACACGGTGAAACCCCGTCTCTACTAAAAATAAAAAAAAATTAGCCGGGTGCGGTGACGGGCGCCTGTAGTCCCAGCTATTTGGGAGGCTGAGGCAGGAGAATGGCATGAACCCGGGAGGCGGAGCGTGCAATGAGCCGAGATTGCACCACTGCACTCCAGCCTGGGCGACAGAGCGAGACTTCATCTCAAAAAAAAAGAAATCAATGGAAATAATAAACATATTTCCTATGTTGGCTGTAAGCATGGCCAAGGTTTAATTGGCTCATGGTTCTGCAGGCTGTACAGGAATATGACTGGGGAGGCCTCAGGAAACTTAAAATCATGACAGAAGGTGAAGAGGAAGGAGGCAAGTCCTACACGGCCAGAGAAGGAAGAAGAGGGTGAAGGGAGAGGTGCTACACACTTTTAAACAATCAGATCTTGTGAGAACTCACTCACTATCATAAGAACAGCAAAGGGGAAATCTGCCCCCATGATCCAATCACCTCCCACTACCTCCTCCAACATTGGGGATTACAATTTGACGTGAGATTTGAGTAGGGACACAAATCCAAACCATATCATTCTGCCCCTGGCTCCTCCCAAATCTCATGTCCTTCTCATACTGCAAAACCAGTCATGCCTTCCCAATAGTCCCCCAAATCTTAACTCATTTTAGCATTAACTCCAAAGTCCACAGTCCAAAGTCTTATATGAGACAAGACAACTGTCTTCTGCCTATTAGTCAGTAAAATAAAAAACAAGTTAGTTACTTCCAAGATACAATGAAGGTACAGGCATTGGGTAAATACACCCATTCCAAAGGGAGAAATCAGCCAAAACAAAGGGGCTACAGGACTCACGCAAGTCTGAAACCCATCAGGGCAGACATTAAATCTTAAAGCTCCAAAATAATCTCCTTTGACTCCATGTCTCACATCCAGGTCACAATGATACAAGGGGTGGGTTCCATAACCTTGGACATCTCTGCCTCTATGGCTCTGCAGGGTATAGCCCCCTTGGATGGCTTCCCAGGCTGGCACTGAGGGTCTACGGCTTTTCCAGGCACAAGGTGCAAGCTGTCAGTAGATCTACCATTCTAGAGTCTGGAGGACGATGAACCTCTTTTCACAGCTCCACTAGGCAGTTCCCCAGTGGGAACTCTGTGTGGGGGTTCCAGCCCCATATTTACCCTCTGCACTGCCTTAGTAGACTCCATGAGGGCTCTGCCCCTATAGCAGAATTCTGCCTGGACATCAGGCATTTTCATACATCCTCTGAAATCTAGGTGGAGGCATCCAAACCTCAACTCTTGCTCTCTGCATACCCACAGGCTAAACATCACATGAAAGCCACACAGGCTTATGTCTTGCACCCTCTGGAGCAGTGGCCTGAGACATATCTCGGGTCCTTTTAGCCACAGCTAGAACTGGAGCAGCTGTAGTGCAGGGAGCAGTGTCCCGAGGTTGCACAGGGCAGTATGGCCCTGGGCCCTGCCCACAAAACTATTCTTCCCTCCTAGGTTTCTGGACCTGTGATGGGAGGGGATGCCTTGAAGGTGTCTGAAACACCTTCAAGGCATTTTCTCCATTGTCTTGGCTGTTAACTTTTGGCTCCTCTTTACTTACATAAATTTCTGCAGCCAGTTTGAATTCTTTCCCAGAAAATGGGTTTTTCTTTTGTATCACTTGGCCAGCTTACAATTTTTTCAAATTTCTACACTCTGCTTTCCATTTATTTATTTACAACAGATGGTACAGACATTATTTTGTTTTCTCAGAGCAGAGGTTGGGCCTAGGCCACAGCTGCCCCCATAGCTCCCCTCTTGTCTAAGTATGCAAAGTTCACTTCTGGGGCACATTCACCTCCAGCTGGAAAGTGCAAGCAAAGGACACTATGTAAGAAGGCAAAACTCCCCCTTACTCTCTGAAGGATTTCCAACAAACCATATTCTGGAAAGACCTCTGACAGTGAGCTTTCCACAGGGTCCAACTGGAGCTGAGACTTGAGGTTAGGTTCAAGTATAAGCTTCTCTTCCATCACAGCCTTGGAGCCTTCCTGGGGCAGAAGCCATTGTGTGGGATGGGGGTGTTGTGGTGATTGAGATCACTTTCAGGCCACCCATGGTCAGTCTCTGGATGGCAGACAGGTGTCCTGGCCCCTGGCCTTCCACCACAACTCAGATGTGGGTAACACCCTTTCCTGTAGCTTTTGTCACTGCTGCCATGCCTGCTGTCTGTGCATCAATGCCTGCCTCCTTCTCAGCATTCAGAAATTCCTCTGTGCCACAGAAAGTATGGGCAAAGGGCTGATTAGTGGCAGAGATTACCTGGATCTGTGTGTTGTTGTAGGATGCTTTAATGTGTGCAATTTGGACCTCCTCAAATTTTCCTGCCCACCTCAGAGAGCTTTTTTCTTTTGGATTGGGAGGGTAAATGCTAAAGCCGGTGTGGTTGGGAACCACCATCTTCTCTTCAACATTCTGCTTGGCCTCAATGTCTTGGAGCTTCTAGGTGCCTGTGTGGATGGTCTGCACCAGCATCCTGGCCATGACCCTGTCAGGAGTAAAAGCTCCGTAAGGGCCACAGCCTAAGAGTCCCGGGAGCCTGGATGGCTCATGTGACACAGGCAGTCCTGGAGGTGGTGGTGAGCTCAAGGGGACAATCATTGTTACCCGGTGGTCAAGGGTAAAGTCCAGGACCACAGAAGTGAAAACCCACATTTCTTACAACCTGCATGACTCAAATTGACACCCCTCTGCTTTCCTTTTAAATATAAGTTCCACACTTTTACACTATTGGTGGGACTGTAAACTAGTTCAACTATTGTGGAAGACAGTGTGGTGATTCCTCAAGGATCTAGAACTAGAAATACCATTTGACCCAGCCATCTCATTACTGGGTATATACCCAAAGGATTATAAATCATGCTGCTATAAAGACTATAAAGACACATGCACATGTATGTTTATTACAGCACTATTCGCAATAGCAAAGACTTGGAACCAACCCAAATGTCCATCAATGACAGACTGGATTAAGAAAATGTGGCACATATACACCATGGAATACTATGCAGCCATAATAAACAGATGAGTTCATGTCCTTTGTAGGGACATGGATGAAGCTGGAAACCATCATTCTGAGCAAACTATCTCAAGGACAGAAAACCAAACACCACATGTTCTCACTTATAGGTGGGAATTGAACAGTGAGAACACTTGGACACAGGAAGGGGAACATCACACTCCGGGGCCTGTTGTGGGGTGGGGGAAAGGGGGAGGGATAGCATTAGGAGATATACCTAATGTAAATGACCAGTTAATGGGTGCAGCACACCAACATGGCACATGTATACATATGTAACAAACCTGCACGTAGTGCACATGTACTCTAGAACTTAAAGTATAAGAATAAATAGGCCGGGCGCGGTGGCTCAAGCCTGTAATCCCAGCACTTTGGGAGGCCGAGACGGGCGGATCACGAGGTCAGGAGATCGAGACCATCCTGGCTAACACAGTCAAACCCCATCTCTACTAAAAAATACAAAAAACTAGCCAGGCGAGGTGGCGGGCGCCTGTAGTCCCAGCTACTCGGGAGGCTGAGGCAGGAGAATGGCGCAAACTCGGGAGGCGGAGCTTGCAGTGAGCTGAGATCCGGCCACTGCAGCTCCAGCCTGGGCGACAGAGCGAGACTCCATCTCAAAAAAAAAAAAAAAAAAGAATAAATAACCGACTGACATTTTCTCAGCCTTCTAAGAGGTAGAATACACATGTGGCTTCAAGTCCCCCACCTCACTACCAGCTGCTTCCAACCCAACAATGGTTTCTACATAGAAACTCTGGGCCACCCACCCTGCTACAGTGTGCTGAAATGTATCTGTTTAACTGTCCACTGACACATAACGGAAATGTTGCCAAATGGTGATTCTGAAATTTTCTTATGCCTCCAAAACATAGTTTATTTTCCATTTTCTGACAACCAGCCAATCCCCTAGGCATTACCACCCCACCGTAGGGAGCCAGCTGAAGCCCAAGCTGTGTTCATCTCTGGATTGAGACATCCCTGGACACGAGTGACAAGTGATGGGGCTGACCTTAGGGTAAGTCAACACTTCCTTGGGACCGAGACCTCAGACTATCACAATAGGAAAAGAGAGAGAATCTCCTTGGATTGGTGCAGAGCAAACACGGCTGTGGTTTTTGACCAGTGCAGGCTGCCCGGAAGTAGCAGTGCCCTGTGCACTGGCAGAATGTGGTGCTCTTCCCCCTCTCTGCCACGGGCAGACCCAGTCCATGCTACACTGTCTCTCCTGTGCCCCCACAGCAGCCTCCCAGTCCTTCTTCCCATTTCCATTTGTCCTTCTTACAATCCGCTCTTCCACCCTGAGTCACAGTATTCTCCCAAATCCTAAACTGATCTAGCTTGCCCTTAGGATTAAAACTTTTCAGGGTTGGACATGGTGGCTCATGCCTGTAATCCCAGCACTTTGGGAGGCCAAGGTGGGAGAACTCCTTGAGGTCAGGAGTTCAAGACCAGTCTGGCCAACATGGTGAAACTCAGTCTCTACTAAAAATACAAAAATTAGCCAGGTG
>NC_045453.1:41235676-41281022 GCF_002776525.5 Piliocolobus tephrosceles | reverse complement strand
CACCTGGCTAATTTTTGTATTTTTAGTAGAGACTGAGTTTCACCATGTTGGCCAGACTGGTCTTGAACTCCTGACCTCAAGGAGTTCTCCCACCTTGGCCTCCCAAAGTGCTGGGATTACAGGCATGAGCCACCATGTCCAACCCTGAAAAGTTTTAATCCTAAGGGCAAGCTAGATCAGTTTAGGATTTGGGAGAATACTGTGACTCAGGGTGGAAGAGCGGATTGTAAGAAGGACAAATGGAAATGGGAAGAAGGACTGGGAGGCTGCTGTGGGGGCACAGGAGAGACAGTGTAGCATGGACTGGGTCTGCCCGTGGCAGAGAGGGGGAAGAGCACCACATCCTGCCAGTGCACAGGGCACTGCTACTTCCGGGCAGCCTGCACTGGTCAAAAACCACAGCCGTGTTTGCTCTGCACCAATCCAAGGAGATTCTCTCTCTTTTCCTATTGTGATAGTCTGAGGTCTCGGTCCCAAGGAAGTGTTGACTTACCCTAAGGTCAGCCCCATCACTTGTCACTCGTGTCCAGGGATGTCTCAATCCAGAGATGAACACAGCTTGGGCTTCAGCTGGCTCCCTACGGTGGGGTGGTAATGCCTAGGGGATTGGCTGGTTGTCAGAAAATGGAAAATAAACTATGTTTTGGAGGCATAAGAAAATTTCAGAATCACCATTTGGCAACATTTCCGTTATGTGTCAGTGGACAGTTAAACAGATACATTTCAGCACACTGTAGCAGGGTGGGTGGCCCAGAGTTTCTATGTAGAAACCATTGTTGGGTTGGAAGCAGCTGGTAGTGAGGTGGGGGACTTGAAGCCACATGTGTATTCTACCTCTTAGAAGGCTGAGAAAATGTCAGTAGCTTGTATTTTTAAAAATGGAGGACCTGATGGAAATGGGACAACGGGACAAAATTGCACACACACACACACACACACACGCACACACACACACACACACACACACACCTTTCTCATGCCCAAGAGTCCTACCTGGAGCTTCCATTTCCTACAATAAAGGTTAAGACAGTGCCGTTGACAAGTGCTTTAAAAGCATAGGGAACTAACTTCCTGGGACAGTCAAGAGAAAGGCAAGACATTTCTAAAAATATGGACTCTTGTGCTTGCCCATTTGGGCGAGACTCTAAGCTCCTGAAAGCTTAGACAGTAAAAGACAAGTTAGTCATCGTCATCCTTTTCTGTTGATTTCTACCGAAGTACCCATTTCCTCTGGGATCTAGCCCCTTAACTGCTGTTACCAAAAACTAAGCCAGCAGGGGGTGCACAAGCACAGCATCATTGCGGAACTAGAAGCGATGCTTGCAATTCTGCCATTGGCCATGATTCTTCCCTGCCTCTGCAAGATACAAATTAGGTAGGGAATGACTGTGGCGTTAGGCTGTACATGGACTTAAAGAGGCATGCAGAATCCTAAAAAGCAATATGAATTCTTTTCACTGTTGGAATGGAAGGCAATTTATACAGCATCTCTTAATTGCATTACATAGCATCTCTTAATTGAAGTCAACCAAAGCTTCCTTAACCATTATTTTTTAAATTCATTAGGGCAATTAAAAAAAAAAGAAACTTATTATAGCTCTCAGCCATAACAACTGAAATAGCACACATTTGGGAGAAATGATAAAGAAAAACATTGGAAATACTAGATTCCTTTCTGAAAGCTCAAAAAGACAATGAAAGGGATGAAGACAGAAATGACACTTAAGCAATAAACACATTCGAGTAAACATCAGTTTCTGAACACACTTCATTTCCATTGGCATCTGAGCATAGATCTTAATTCAAGAGGTTTAACCTGCTTCAGAGAAAATGAATAAAAGAGAATGTAGCACAATGCTTGAAGATCTTCACATTGATAGACTGGTGAACTCTCTCGCCCACACACTGTAATTTGGGTGGCGTTCCTTCAAAACTATTAAGGCATCTTCATTGGAGCTGGGGTAATTCTAAGCAACACTAATGGCATGCTCGATGTTACTGTAAGTGAGATAAATGATAGCAAACTTGTATGAGCAGGTGCATCTAATAACAGAGACGTAGAAGCATAATACAGCAAGAAAGAAATGTTCAAATGCAGAAAACAAGAGCTCACAGAATCACTATAAGTGTGTTAGTGTGCATTATGGAGTGAACGATGTGTGTGTCTGACCACTTTGTCCACATCTCTATCTCTGGTGCACCCAACTTCTTTGAAAAATCAGAGTCAAAACCAGTGAGAGGAAGCCCTCATGTGTCTTCGCTCTGCACTTCCAGAAAACCTCAAGACATTTTTATTGGAGGAATAAAGAAAAAGCCCTTGAATCACAGAGCACTCAATGGGTCTAGGAGAATGAGTCTCTAATACCCACTCACATTCAAGGGAAATGACACATTTATCCATTTTGGGCTCAACTCTTTTAGACTGAAGAAAATCTAAAACAAATAGATGTGGCTTACAGCATTGCCATCTAATTAGTTTTCTTCCCGCACCAAAGGTGGCTGATGTTATGTGTTTTCTCCATATCCCCTGAGAGAAAGCTCTGGAGAACTTAGCTCACTACCTCTAGAGAGAGTTCTTGAAGAGAAAGGAAGAGATGGAGCTGGCAAAGTTTGGGGAAATATTCTTAGTCTTTGGCATAGAAATATATTGAGAAGGAGTGAAAAGAAGCATCAAAAAAAAAAAAAAAAAAAAGACACCATCTTTTGGCCTCTAGTCCTAAGAATTTTAAGATTGTACCTTTTCCTTTTTTTGAGATGAAGTCTCACTCTATAACCCAGGCTGGAGTACAGTGGCATGACCTCTGCTCACTGCAACTTCTGCCTCCCAGATTGAAGTGATTCTCCCGCCTCAGCCTCCTGAGTAGCTGGGATTACAGGTGTGTGCCACCACGCCAGGCTAATTTTTGTGTTTTTAGTAGACATAGGGTTTCACCATGTTGGCCAGACTGGTCTCAAACTCCTGGCCTTAAGTGATCCATCTGCCTTGGCCTCCCAAAGTGCTGAGATTACAGGTGTGAGCCACCATGCCTGGCCAGATTGTGCCTTTAAATGACTCAAAAGAAATTAGTTTCAGTAAGACACCATTCTGTGTGGGGAGCCACTTGCCTTGTTCTCTCAGAACTCCAGAATCCTGGCTGTAATAATTGGGCAAGGTTCATTCAACCCTGGTGGCCACACAGAGCCCCTTTGTGCAAGATCTGTGAAGTTGGAATCTTTAGAAGATAACAAAAGACCTTGTAAATGATTGCACCCACACCCAGAGAGAGAGAGACCTGCATACATTTTTCCATGCAGAAAATAAACTGGAAATCTAACTCACAAAAATATTTTTGAAACCACGTTATTAAGGTATGATTGACTTGTATAAAGCTGTATGTAATTAATGTGTAGAATTTGATGAGTTTGGGGAGAAGTAGACAGCAGTGTAATCATCGCTACCATCAAGGCCATAGACATGCATCCCTTCCCAACGTTTCTTCCCATCTCCTTTATTATTATTATTATTATTATTAGTGTGTGTAGTAAGAACACTTTTAAAAGATTTGACATAAACTATTAGTTCCTCTTCAGAAAGGAGTGGATGGGATTTCAGAGGTGGCGTGATTGGAGTTGCTCTTCTCTTGATGTCCCCTGAGGACCTGCACCGTTCTTGGTGCTCCTGCCAGTGCTCCTGTCCCTTATGGACAATTGACTTTCTGCGTCATTTGAAACGCTAGGCATGGCAGTCCCACATGGTGCTTGCTTTCTCGTGCCTTCTAACCCGGGCACTGAGCATTCATCTGTGTTCACTGCCTGGCTCCGTAGCATTTCCTGCCACACCTCCATGGAGGGATGGGCATTTCAAATTCCATAAAGGAGAAAAGAGCTTCTTCCTGATCAGAGTTTAAGCTTAAAATGGTTTTCTTCCTCCTGAAACCACAACGTTTCCTAACAACATTGAAATTCCCCTCTGCTCAGCCCCCTACTGGACCAGCTGTGGGCTGGAGTGAGGAAGGCATTCCTGTTGGTAATTTCATGCCCACTGTTGTACAGGCCAGGACTTCCCCAAAGCTGGCCTTAGTACCAGCGTCTGGTTACCCTAGCACTGGAGAGCTTTGGGGGATCTGCCTCTGCCCATTCCGACCTATCAGGTCTAGGAGGGGCCTGGCATTTTCATGTAAGGAGCTCCCAGGGAATCCGAACACCAGGAGGCTCGGGAAGCCACAGGTGAGTGGTATGCCTGTGTCCCCTAGAAAGGTAAGTCAGTGGCCTGCAGAGATCCAGGAAATCTTTCTGCCTGGAGAGTAGAGACCCACCGGTGAGGATTTCCACGGAGTGTTTAGCCAGCTTGGTTCTAGTTAGATAACATAGAAGACATGGAAATAAAATGTGGCATTGGAACAAAAACCTTTAATTGTGGGCCCCAGGAGCATAGATCTTAATTCAAGAGGTTTAACCTGCTTCAGAGAAAATGAATAAAAGAGAATGTAGCACAATGCTTGAAGATCTTCACATTGATAGACTGGTGAACTCTCTCGCCCACACACTGTAATTTGGGTGGCGTTCCTTCAAAACTATTAAGGCATCTTCATTGGAGCTGGGGTAATTCTAAGCAACACTAATGGCATGCTCGATGTTACTGTAAGTGAGATAAATGATAGCAAACTGGACATCAAAATGTGGCATTGGAACAAAAACCTTTAATTGTGGGCCCCAGGAGTCTCTGTGAAATTGTGTTTTTATTGGTGGGGGATACATTTTTAAAGTATAAAGGTGTAGCAAGATAAAGACTAGAAATGCCCCAGTCTGTGGAAGCAGAGAGGATGGGAAGAAGCCATTTTGTCACTCGCGCAGCCAGTAAATGCTACCCCAAGTCTTACCCTGGCAAACTCCGGACTCCACCTGTGACTGTGTTGTCCAAGACACGAGCCTCTACTCTGCTGTGGCTCTTGAAAGTTAATTAAACTTAAAGAAAATGACAAATTCCATTTCTCAGTCCCACTGACCACATTTAAGGGCTCAGAGCCACATGTTACTAGTGGCTACTGCATTGAACGGCACAGATAAAGGCCATCTCCATCCGTGTAGGAAGTGCCCCTGCAGGGCGCTGGTCTAGAGTTTCCCCTGGTGGGAGATGTGGGGCCAGGTAACCATCACTGGGGTGAATTTTTTCTCTGGTGTTGCTGGATCTGATTAGAGTGTTAGGATAGAATCGCTCACTGGCTTAAGCTGAATTCCATAGACCTCCATAAAGAAACAAAAAAACCTGTTCAGAGGAGAAAGCATAGTTGGAATAGCTCAGTGCTGGCTTGAGTTGTTCTGAGATTTTTCAGTTGTTAACTTCATAACTCTCTGAAACTCCAGTCAATACTTCTTATATGGTCAGAGAAATGTGCAGATTCCTTGAATCTTTCTTTTCTTCTTTTCCTCTGGAACAGTACTTGGAGGTCTCAGGTATTGGGTGTCTGCTTCAATGTCTGGAAAAGTTCTTGAAAGCTGCCTGCTGTTCAGCAGAGGAGGACGGAATGTTTACCTTCTTCCTACCGTCTTCTGATGATGGGGGGAAGCAGATGGCTTGAGACTGGCCTCCAGAATTAGGGCATTTTTATGGGGACAGAGTTGGAAGCTTGGGGTAGGGAAAAAAGGAATAAGGAAATCCAAATGAGGTTGTTCTAGGGTTGCTATTAAATCCTCTATCAAAAAAAGTCCTGGGTACTGAGGTGAGTTTTGCATTATTTCCTGAAGGTGGGGATGTTGGACTTGGATGGGCTCTGTGGCTCATGCACAGGAGAGGCCCAGCCTTTGATAAGCTCAATTTCTGAGGAATGATAGCAGGATCCTGTGTTGCTGGCTGGATTGTGAGACAGCAGTGGGTAGCACTTAAAAAATCATTCAAATTCTTAAAAAGAAAAAGCTAGACTCCAAAGTGAGCATTGCTCTGAGGAGAGGAGATGTGGAAAAACTACTTGGCAAAATATATTTTATAAAGTCTTTGCACCTCCTGACATGTTGCATTAGAAAGCCACGCGTGATTTATGGCCAGAACTTCCTTTGGCATCAGTTGACCTAGCTCTCCCAACTTGCCTCATGGACTCTGGTTTAGCCTGCCAATTAATCAACACCTGTTCAGTGGTAGTTACAGCATGCCTGTATCTACAAGACAGAGCCAATATTCCTTAGCTCAGCATGTTTCTCAACCTGTAGTTTCTAATATCCTGAATTCCATTTTCTTTTTTGAGTCAGGGTCTCACTCTATCACCCAGGCTGGAGTGCAGTGGCGTGATCATAGCTCACTGCAGTCTCCAACTCCTGGGATCAAGGGATCCTACCACTTCAGCATCCCAAGGAGCTGGGACTATAGGCACATGCCACCACACTTGGCTAATTTTTTTTTTTTTTTTTTTTTTTTGGGGGGAGTCTCACTTTGTCGCCCAGGCTGGAGTGCAGTGGAGGGATCTCAGCTCACTGCAAGCTCCGCCCCCTGGGTTCACGCCATTCTCCTGCCTCAGCCTCCGGAGTAGCTAGGACCACAGGCGCCCGCCACCAGCCCCGGCTAATTTTTTTGTATTTTTGTAGTAGAGACGGAGTTTCACTGTGTTCGCCAAGATGGTCTCGATCTCCTGACCTCGTGATCTGCCCGCCATGGCCTCCCAAAGTGCTGGGATTACAGGGGTGAGCCACGGCGCCCGGCCCACACTCGGCTAATTTTTTAAGTTTTTGTACAGACAGGGTCTCACTATGATGCCCAGGCAGGTCTTGAACTCCTGGGATCAAGCAATTCTTGAGTGCTGGGATTATAGGCATGAGCCACTATGCCTGCCCTGAATTCCAATTTCTACTAGAACTAAAGAAAGCTGGTCTCTGCTCCTTCTCCTTTTCCCACTATGTCCTCTGGCTCCTAATTCAAGAACATGGTGTCTAGCATATGAGTATTCATTAAATGAGGGAGTGAATTAGAAAATTACACTTAAAGTAGGATGTCTTAGGTTAAAGGCAATAGAATTTACTTGGAGTGTGTGGCAGTCAAAAAGTTAGGAGTATCAGTGTTCTTCCTAATAATGCCTTACCTTTGGATAGCACTGTCTTCTCAAAGCTCTTTCACACCTATCATTTCATATGACTTACTGTTAAACCTTAGATAACATTATTAGCCTTTATGTGCCTTCATTTTTCACCCATGGCAAAGAAAAGATACCCAGTGGAAATACTGTTATCTTTTCATCAAGATGCTGTAAGAGTTATAATTGAGTAATTCCCTAGATTATCATTAGAAGTCAATCTGAATATAAAAGGGAATGCCATCACTTTTTTGAAGTTTTTAAAGCCTATTTGTTATGGCCTAAGTGGGAAAAGCTGCCCAATAAATTAGTACAGTTTAAATAGGAATGTCAAGTTACCTCTGACTGGAGCTTGGTAGAATATGTGAGAAATCTGGTCTTGGGCATCTTGCTGAGATGATCCTGGAAGAAGGGTAGTGTAACGGACTTGCTTGTTCCACAGCCAACCACTTTCCATTCCTGCAGGCCTCCCTCCAAGTGTTGTCCCAGGTGGGCGACCTGCCAGGCTGAGTGCATGACAGTCTGACTCCTCAGGGTGTTTACAAGGTTCTTCAGGGCAGAGGTTCCTTGAGGACCAGTGGTCAAGGACTTGGGTTCCAGCCCCAGCTCTACCGCTCACCAGCTGTGTGCCTCTCTGAATCGAAGCATCTTTATGTCTAAAATGGAAGCCACTACACTTCCCTCACAGAGAAGGCATAAGAGATCCATGCCTGTGTAACATGACCCATGCCTGGCATGTAATACATTCTCAATAAACGGTGGCTGTGATTATCTTCTTGTGGAATTTTCTTTCTCACTCATCCTCAGTGCCTAGAGAAGTGTTAGGAACTTGTAAGGTAATAAGTAATGCTTACCAATTTGAGAGGCTGAATCCTTACATGGTGTTAATGATCTTGGTCATTTTCTCATTGATCTTTGATCCATTTCTACATGTGGGCCAGGACATGCAGTATTTACTGTTAAAAGTAAGGTGGTAGAAGTTCAGTACATAATGAAAATGTGTAGTCTTCTTTACTAGGTTTGGAATATTCTTGGTAAAATAAATACTAATATTTGCTCTATTAAAAGCAATAGCTAATATCACAAAGCCAAAATAAAGCCAACCAGAGGTCTGGTGCAACGTTTCATGCCTGTAATCCCAACACTTCAGGAAGCTGATGCGGGAGAATCATTTGAGCCCAGGAGTTCCAGACCAGCCTGGGCAACATAGTAAGACCTCCATCTCTACAAACAAACAAATGAACAAAAAATACAAAAATTAGCCAGATATGGTGGCATGTGCCTGAAGTCCCAGCTACTTGGGAGGCTGAGGTGTGAGGATCACTTGAGCCCAGGAGGTTGGCGTTGCAGTGAGCCAAGATTGAGCCCCTGCACTCCAGCCTGGGCAACAGAGCAAGACCCTGTCTCAAAAACAAAACAAAACAAAAGGCAACCAGGATGGAATGTTGATTTAAAACTCAATTTCATTGACCTGTCTTAATCAAATAAGCCTACTTTAATCGACAGGAAAAACCAATAGTAATGTCCTGAATGCTTCATCTCAGCACATACAGACAATTTTTAAAATGCAGCTCTCACTCTCAAGAGCTAGAAGGGAAACCTTTCTTTTGCAACATTGTGGGGTTAATGCCTCGCCTCTTGGGGAGGACACTAGGATCCAAAAATAAGTTTTCCCTGACATCACCATTTTGATGAGAAAATGTATATAGGAGATGACATTTTGTGGGGAGGGAGGATAGGTAGCTCTGGAAGCCCTAGGCTGTTCTGAAAGGTGCACCCCACATTGTGGAAGGCAAATCTCTCATCATGATGCTTCTTATTTTGCAACTTTTCAAGAAGTTCTCCTTTTCATTTCAGTGCTCCCACCCCTGGCAATAGTAACCGTTTCGAAGAGTAAAACTTGCTTACCGTCCTTTCGGTTGTGTTAAGGATGGGGATGAGTGTCCCTTTGTTTATCCACTGATGGGAGTACGTGCCCGTGGGCTTCCACACCCTGCGCTCTGGCTCTCTTGGATGGCTACCATTCACTCACATTGCCACTGACAAGGCCAAGCAGAGGAACGGATGCAGGCTTCTCACTGAGCCCTCGTCTTCCAGGTCTGTGTTTGGTTGGTTCTGCAGCTGCAGCTTCCCATACCCCATGAGGTTTACTAGACGAACACCTTCAGAGACAGTGGAAGCTGATGGGCCACTATTCTTTGGGGGAGTTTGTGGTTTCATTTAAAGAGGAACTGTGGATCGATGGCTCTTTACACTGCATTTTGGTTGCTGACGATGCAAGAATAAACGTTTATAGAATAATCTTTGTCCCACAGACACACCTGAACCAATACAATCACTTCTCCTCCTTTCTGTTCAACTGCATCTCTATCAACAGGTTTCCACATCTGTAAAATGGGGATAATAATAGTACCTGCCTACAAGGATTTTTGTGAAAGACAAATGTAATTCATGTGACTGGCATATAGTACATGCGCAAGAAATGGTAGTTGCTGTATTGAAAGATGTTTGACACTGAAATGCAGTTGGAGGAAAGAAGCATCTTGTCTGAGGGAGGCCGGTCGCCTTTTGTTGCTTACTTTATAGGTGATCTTCTTACATTTAAATTCCCACCATTTGACCCGCATTTCCTGAACAGACCCAGGCGATAGCAAGAGCAATCCACATCGTAATAAAACCCTTTTGCTCTCTGATCAGCATCAGCCAATCTAATCACTGGCGAAACTATGTACCAAAAACTGAATTTAAAAAAAATAAGGGAGCTTAAAATAATGGATTTCATTTAACTTGATTGCTTCTGTAGATTTGAGGCCATGTTTAGGAGAATCAATTTTGCCAGACTAAAATAAAAAAGGAGGAACACACAGCAATTTATATAGCGTTCTTTGTTATTTGAATCAATAGCACTGTCCCCATGAAGATCTGAATAATCACCTTTTTGTTTGGTGTTGGAACCCCTGATTTATCTCTTTGTGATTCTGTTATTGGGCCATCAGTGGGATAGTTTTGTTTCTTAATAATTTCTTGCTCTGACTCCCCCTCTCCCCTCTATTTGGAATTCTTTCTCTGTGCCAGAAACTTAGCATTTATTCCTTGTTGGGAGTTGGCATGTGCTATAAAAATATGCTTTTCAAATTAACATGATCATGAGAAATCTCAAGAGGAGGGCATAGCATTTTTCTGATGAGGACATCGACATCTGTACCATTCCTAGAAGAACCCACATAACAAAAAAGGAGGTGGCAGGAATGGCTGCAGCATTTGCTGTCTTGGCGCCTTGTCTAAGGCGCAGTTCCAGGTGTCTCTGTGCACCTCACTGCTTCACTTAGTCCTCCCACTGCTGTATGGGATATGTGCTACTCTCTGCATTTTACTTCTGTGGAAACTGAGGCTCAGGGAGATTCAGTACTTACTCAGGGTCATATTTATTAAATATCTGACTGGAATTTGAACCCACTTCTGTTTGATCAGAAGACACTTTCCACCATGTTATGTTGCCTCTCAACAGAGTCTGATTTCTGTTTGTCTCTTTAATAATATTAATTAAACCATTTTTTTCCAAGTAAAAGCATCTTTGGGAAAACTATTCCTCTCTTTCTTTTTCAGAAACTAAAGAGCCAGGAGGACTTTCCTGTTAGAGCTTCTTACCGAGGATTGGGAAGTTTTGAAATTTCCAGGCTCCACAGTTATTTCAGAAGGGATTATAGATGTGAGCAATGTGCTTTAAACTCTGCTGTCACATCCGGGGATTTCCAGTTGGTCAGGTTGGTGTGATGTGGAGAAGTGTTCTCAAGATTTGGGAACTGGATGCCATTGCCCCAATGGGAGGAAGATGGAGGAGGGTGGAGTTCCAAAATGGCCTCCACGGGACTTCATGGGAGGGTGTAGGCTTGTGTGTGTTATACTTTGATGGGAGGTGGCTTCTTTAAAGAAAATGCAGACCATTAATACAGTAAATGGTTGGCTTATAAGAACTATATTGGTTCTTAATGTGGGGTGTGTGGGCCCCCGCCGAGAGGTCCATGGTTGGAGTTCAGAAGTTCTGTGAACTTAAATGAGAAAAAAATTGTCCTTATTTTCTCAAACCTCTGACTGAAATTTAGCATTTCCTTTAATTATGAATGTACAGTACCTATGATTTTTGTCACCGATAGAAATCAGATATTTTCACATCACATTGCGGTTATTGCAGAAATATCAAATTATTACTTACACTCATCAGCACCTCAAAGTGATGGGGGTTATTAAAGTCACTGCTAGATCCTGTTATTTATTGCACTAACAAGGAAGCACACATATTACTACAATACGCATTTGTTTTAGTAATATTTTGATAACTGTATTTCAAGGTATTGGTTCCCTTTGTGATACTATGTGTTTTACCTTATGCATTTAAAACACCATTCTGAGACTGTTTTCAAAAAAAGAAGTCGAGACTCCTGCTTTAGAACAAGTAACAAAAACACAGGTTTAGAATTATAACTCCCTTGATGCAATTTGTTTGGTGATCTATGGACTTCATTAGGGTAGCTCACCATTTCTTCAAGGTCTGCCCAGATGCCTATTCTGACTAGAATCTGTAACAGATTTCAAAGTGTATTTATTAAAATTTTTATTAAACATTTTTGTATTGAGATGATTACATAAACCCCATTTTGGAATTTGCGTATATCTCACAGGAAAAAAAAAAAAAAACTTATATTAAAGTCAGTTTTCTCCATCTCCAAGTGTTCTGGGGTTGAGGGCAGGGTGAAGGATGGATTTGAAAGGCCAGAGTGATACTGAAACAGAGGCTCCCTCCACTTGTCTTGAAGTGCTTGTTACAAGAGTAGACAGCCTTCTTTAGTGCCCTTTAAACTATAATAGAAAATGCGGCTGGGCGCGGTGGCTCAAGCCTGTAATCCCAGCACTTTGGGAGGCCGAGATGGGCGGATCACGAGGTCAGGAGATCGAGACCATCCTGGCTAACCCGGTGAAACCCCGTCTCTACTAAAAAATACAAAAAACTAGCCGGGCGAGGTGGCGGGCGCCTGTAGTCCCAGCTACTCGGGAGGCTGAGGCAGGAGAATGGCGTGAACCCAGGAGGCGGAGCTTGCGGTGAGCTGAGATCCGACCACTGCACTCCAGCCTGGGCGACAGAGCGAGACTCTGTCTCAAAAAAAAAAAAAAAAAAAAAGAAAAGAAAATGCCCTCCTGGCCCCAAATACTGTCCCCACCAGCCTGATGCAGTGCCTGAGATCTCCATTATTAATCAGATTTTGAATTAACGTATTGTGCTATTAAAGCACCTGCTCAAAAATATGATGTAAAAAGATTCATTTCTCATATTTTCACACATTAGAAAATGCTTTGTTAATCCTCTCTCTCATCCTGTGTAAACACCTTCCCCACTTTACCCACTGAATAATACAGATTCCTGTGAAAGAGGTCAACTGATTATATTGTGAAAAAGCAGGAAAAAGAAAACGTTACAGCTTCTCGGTTCTTGTTAGCATGAAAACATCATGATAGGCATTTTTTCCTTTTGCTGAAACCGTGATTATGTGAGTCAGTCTGGGCACTGACTTAGAAACCCGTGATGGTGGTTGTGGTGGTTACTTTCATGGATCCATCTAGCTGTGGATTTTTAATTTCTTTCATTGTGTGAGTGTCAGTGTCACTCTGACAATGAAAGGTGGATGTTGGTCTGCTTTATAGCATTTCCCATCCCAGCAAAAACCCTTGATCTAAAGTATTATTTCCAGGAAGCCTGTACTGTAATAAAAATATCTTTCCCAAGAGGGGCAAATACATTGGCAATTACTGACCCCTTACTGATAGGGTGACCGTATATGCCAGTGTGGCTGGTAGAGTCCCAGGCCACCCTGGTGTTCCATGGGACTATGTATGGCGTCATTTTCACTCTTGAAAGTGTCTAAGTTGGAAGATAGATTGTATAGTCTCCCTGCTTTGGGGGAGCAGTTGTCATGTAGGCAAGGCTTATCAGGAAAGGCTAGGAATGGAACAGAAGAAATGGAAAGTGATGTGTTGGGGAAAGGGCCAGCCAAGTGTTGACTACAACCAAGAATATCCCTAATTAGAAGAAAGGGGTAAAACCCCAGGTACCCTTGGTGGGGAGCAGTATGGGTGAGAGTGAACGTGCAAAAAAAAAGAAGGGGCCAAGGACTAATTTCATTTTATCCTGGTTCCCTGACTGCTGGCACCATCTTGATGGCTGAAATGTGTAAATTCGGATTTTGAGACCCCCTCCATACCAGAGCCTGATTTGGAAATCCTCAGCTGTGGCTGGTATTTGAAGTGACTTTTTAACCATGGGGGATAGTGGAATCTCCAACTGAAAGGTTTTGTTTTTGTTTTCTCAGTGCCCCCTTTCTTCCCTGCCTTCAACTTCCAATCCTGAAATCTACATTTGCGTAGCTCACGGAAGCCTAGGGTTGCCTCGGTGGTACTTAATCATTACAAAGAAGCCCCCAGACCATGCATCACCAAGGAGAATGGAAAACTGAAGCCATCGGTGGCTCGGTAATCCACACTTATTGTTACTTTGTATTTTGAACATCACCTTTTTCACTTACAAACAGTTATATTATTAAAAAGATATTTTCCGAAGATAGTAACCTTGGCAGTAGTTGTCAAGGCTAATAGTTTGACATTTCAGATCACCCACAACTAATCAACTGAACATGGCAACACATTTGAAAAACCCATTATAGGCGGAAGGCCCTGAAGTAATATGTCAACGCTCGCTCTAACAGCTGTTATGTAAACGGGCTGATTTTTCTCTGCTGAATGGTCACATGGTTGGAGGGAGAGTGCCTTTGAAGGACACGTGCGTGTAGCTGGGAAAGGAGATTGTGTTATTGAATGCCATATATTTATGGGGGGAAAGTCCCTATCACCGATGATAAAAACACTCAGTCATCTCTCACAAATGCTTTTAGGGATGTTTTTCTCATCTAAACATAACACTCCCTAAAGGGCGTGGAGAGCTGTTCCACCATTATTGCCTTCCTATTGGGGAAATGATCTTTAGGGCTGAGCATCCCGGAGCTGTTGTCCAAGATTTCCCTGAAAGATAAGAGAAAAATAAGCTGACAGCTCTGGCTTTCAAACACTCCCAAGTCCAGGCGGGCAAATAAAGAAGGAAACTAATTTTGTTTCTGCAATTCCTATAGATTTTCAAGTTGTTGAAAGTATTTGAAGAACCTAGTTCACAGGATGGTTCTTTTTAATCTCTTAGCCTAGGCTAGATTTATTACTGAGTGAGATTTGTGGTTTTTGAGAAACAAAACAAGTGAAAGAATCCTCACAACTGAGTTTACTCCAAAATGACACAGAAAGGTTGAAAATAAAAAATTGAGAAAAGATATTCTGGGTCAAAACTAAGCCAGAGAATATAGCTGGCAGCTATATTATATAGCAGGCAAAACAGAATTTGGAGTAAAAAATGTTAAGACCAGAAAATATAGACAAGACAGGTATTTTAAAAGGAAATATCTCTAAATATGGTAAAACAATCATAAACCTAAAAAATTTCACTTTGAAAGCAAAGTCTGACCAAGAAGTCATGGATAAATAAATCTACAAGCATAATGGAAGTCAGTAACCCAACTCTCAAAAGCAGAGAGATTAAAGCAAACTAAACATTGTTCAGGATAACAAAAATTAATAACCAAATAAGCTTGAGCAAAGAGATAGCTATAGACATTGCCATCCAATACAGAATACATTTTCTTTTTAAGCATATACAGAATAGTTTTAAAAATTCTCAATAAATCTCAAAGAATTAATAAAGACATGTCCTCAAACTGACACATGTATCCCCATAAACCTGAAATAAAACTCAGTAAGAAAACAAAAATCAAATCAAACTTAAAGTCACTGTACAAATAATAATTATAATAACAATTCTATTCTGACTAAAATAAGCCTCAATTAGAAATCAATAATAAAAACACAACACTCCCTCCAACTTTTTAGAAACTAAAAGCACTCATCTGAAAATTCATGGGTTAAAGAAGAAATGACAGCGAAAATCTCAAAAAATATTTAGACATTAATAACAAAAGCGCCACAGATCAAAATACGTACAGCAGAACTAAGGTTATACTTAGAAGAAAATGTTTACTTTTCAATGTAGTTATTGGAAAATAAGGAAGACGTCAATATTCACCTTAAATCATAAGGGAAAGAACAGGATACAGTTAAAGCAAGAAGGTAAGGAAGAATCACAATAGAGACAGGAATTAATAAAACAGAGAATGAGTCATTTTATGTTTCTCTTCAGAAATGTTGGTTACAGACTGATGGTTTGTGATAGTTTATTTAAATAATGTATTCAAACCACTATTGGTGAACCTTTTCAAAACAGGCAGCATTTTGGACTGGGCACAGTGGCTCACATCTGTAATTCTAGCACTTTGGGAGGCTGAGGCTTGAGGAACAATTGAGCCCAGGAGTTCAAGACCAACCTGGGCAACATAGCTAGACTCCATCTCTACAAAAAAATACAAAAATTGGCCAGGCGTGGTGGAGTGCACCTGTCATCCCAGCTCTTGGCCTAGGAATCTTTTTTTTTTTTTTCCGTAATGGCATGATGTCTGATATTTATTGTGAACTGTAACACAGAGAACACAAATAATGTACCCCTGGGGGAATTATCACAAGGTAAGCAAATTTGGAACCATGACCCAGGTCAAGAGAACAGAACCTGCCGATGTTCCAGTGCCTTCCTCAGGACTAATCCCAATCACCACCCAGTCTTACTTTGGTTTATAGTTTTATTCCATAAGTATTTCTCTCTAAACTTGTGTAAGTGCACCTATTCTTTGAACTATGTAGGTAAAATAATAGAGTAGGTTTTTTTATTTTTTATTTTTTTTGTAGCTAGCTTCTCTTGCTCAGATTTTGTGAAATTAATGCAGGTTGTTGTATGCAGCTATAAGTTTATTCATTTATCTTCATTGATATACAGTATTCTGTTCTCTCTATATAGCTCTCTGTCACACACACATCCATCCTATTGTTTTTCAATGTAATTCACAATTTATAATTGTGTAAGCACATAAGGCATAAGGAGATGTTACAGTTTATGAATACAATGTAAAGTATTAAATCAAGCTAGTTCACACATCCATCACCACAAATATTAATACTTAACATTGTTTTGTGGTGAGAACATTTGAAATTTGCTCTCTTAAAATTTTGAAACACAATACTCTATTATTAACTATATTCACCACACTGTACAGTAAAGCTTCAAAAAAGGAGAAAGAACATATACCTCCCATCTAACTGGAATTTTGTACCCTTTCGGCCACATTTGGTGGCTTGGAATGCGGTGGCTCTCTCAAGAGTTGGAGTTAGAAAGTTCTTTGTACATTATTTAATATTCTTCCATGTCAGCAAGGCACTTAGCCCAATCAAGGCAATTTTTCACAATTTTCTGGTCATTAAAAATATACTTTAAAACCATCGACTTCACTCGAGGGCTTTCTTGGTGCTGCTGAGTCAAAGTTGGAAGTCTCGCCACACTCCATTCATTTCACCGCTGGTTTGATTATTCTGGCCAGCACCTACACTAAATCTGAGAGCCTGAATTTTGTGCCCAATTAAACATGGAATTAAAAGCTCAGAGAGGCACATCCATTATCAAAATTGGGCCTTTTCACACCATACACTCACTCGGAAAACATTTCCTAGTGAACTAATAAACCTTAGCCGTTGTCATTCCAGTAGTGTTGCTGTGTCTCTGTTTGCAGCAAAAGGTTTACAAGTCTGAACGGAATCCAAATGAGCTCAGTTCCTGTTAATTGAAAAACAGGTAAGTCAGGACTAATTTTCTGAATTAATAGTGTTTGTCACAGCTTTGAAAATCTGCTTAAGTCAGGTCAAAAGTGGCTATTGGGTTGGAAGAAGGGAATGAGCCAAAACACAAAGGTGGAGTAGAAGCCCGTCCCAATGCCACTGTTCTTTCTTTGTTGCGGTTTTCCCATTTAAATACGTTGTATTTACGTAACATAGAGAATAAAGAGAAAAAACGCATTGAACTTTCACACTCGACCACAATAAAAATGTGTTCCTTTACAAAACAGGCTGATAAAGTATTAAAGTTCAAAGACAGGCTGCAGTCAGAAAGCGATTAATACACAATTGGTCATTACTGGTGCAAACACTATGAAGCAGATCTGACTACATTACAGGCAACTTAGGGTGGAAAGAGACCATTTTATCTATGTTGAAAGAATAAGAGCCACATATATATTGGGTGTAGAGACACTGAAAAAATTGATGCAGAAAGTTCTGATTCACTAGGGGTAATCCACTGATGTTTCTATCCCCTTCTTTCCAATTCATTTGCACACAAATCTGTATTAAATATCCATAACTCACATCTGGGATTGTGATAGAGGGTGGCTGATGAGCAGTAAGAAGTTGCAAAGTATGGAAAAGTCCTGGTGCCTCTCCTCCAGGAATAGAAAACTGGAAGAACCCCAGGTAATGGAAACTTTACGTCCCTTGGTTGGTTAAAACCCATCTCTTCCTAAACCTAAGGAAAAAAAAAAAAATCTAAGCTCATTGTCATGTTGCAAAATAGAAGCTCCAGGTCTCATCTGGTTAAATAATGTGTAACGAGGGTGTCTGGGAATTTGAGGCCATTCCACATTATCTTCTATTAGCCATTCCAGAAGTTTCTTGAAGATAGCTTCTGTTAGGATCCAGCATAGAACAATACTAGAAAAGCCAACCTGTTTCGTGTCTAGCATGGACATGTGTACCTGCTACTCTAAAATGTAGCTCTGAGAATCACTTTGAACAATGCAACTGTTGTTTAATCTATTGGTCTCATGACTCCCTTGGATAAGACGCTGGGTTTGAAAAGCCTGGGAATCAGAAATTCCTGGGGCCAGTGTGACTCTGCCACTAAATGGAGGTCTCTCTTCTCTGGACCTTAATTTTCTCACCTGTAAATTAAGGAGGTTATGTGATATCTTCCCAAAGTTCCCTCATTCTCTAGCAAGTTACATATTGTTGCTCTCTGAAATTCAGTCTGTTATACGTTGGAAATTTTGAGGGTAAATGTTTAAGGAAACACTACATGGTAACAAAGAAAAACCCTGGACTCTGATGTCAGCCAGATGCAAGTGTGAATTCCTGTTCTACATTGTGACCCCAGTCAAATTATTCTCCCACTCAGAGCTTCAGTTCTTTCATCTTCGTGGGAGAAATAAGAATATCTACCTTGGCTGGGCACAGTGGCTCACGCCTGTAATCCCAACACTCTGGAAGGCTGAGGTGGGAGGATTGCTTGAGCCCAGGAGTTCAAGACCAGCTTGGGGAAAATGGTGAAACCTCATTTCTACAAAAAAATACAAAAATTATCTGGGCATGGTGGCACACACCTGTAGCCCCAGCTACTCAGGAGGCTAAGATGGGAGGATCACTTGAGTCCAGGAATTTGAGGCTGCAGTGAGCCTTGATGATGCTATTGAACTCCAGCTTGGGAGACAGAGCAAGACCCTGTCTCAAAACAAACAACAACAACAACAACAACAACAACAACAACAACAAAGAATATCTACCTTGCAGGTCATTCAAGAACAAAAATTGGGCAATGTAGGTAGACACCAGTGCCTGGCATTTAGTAAGCACTCAGGAAATCATACTTAATTATTTTTGTTGTTACTTTTCCTTGCTAAGATGTTCAGTGCTGCCTTTTGTCATAAGCAGCACAATTCTTGCCTCACATTCATGAGGCAGATGCTAGTTCACTACGCCAGTTTTCTCTTCTACCTGGGTGAAGCTATCCTGCATCTCCTAGCATCCCCTGTGGTTCTGCATGCTCACGTGACTACATTCCACCAATGGGCTGTGGATGGAAAACCTCCCACTTGTAACACTCTTTCCTTCTCTTCTAACTTAATCAGACAATGTTAGAAGCCACATGTAGCAGTTAGCAGAGCCAAAAGCTAGAAGGATCTTGGGTCCTACCTAGAATTATTGCTTGACAGAGAGATACCTGATGGTTAGAACACTCTTTTTAGACTTTGTGCTTGAGAGGGAAAAGACTGCTATGGCTTTGAGTCATTTTTACACCTCTTAATTTATTTATTTCAGCAGCATTTCAGCAGCTAGCTTTGTCTTTTTTTTTTTTTTTTTTGAGATAGGATCTCACTCTGTCACCCAGGCTGGAGTGCAGTGGTGCGATCTCAGCTCACTACAGGTGTGCACCACCACACCCAACTAATTTTTGTATTTTTTGTAGACATGGGGATTCCCTATGTTGCCCAGGCTGGTCTCTAGCTCCTGCCTGTGATCCACCTGCCTCCAGACTACAGGTGTGAGTCACCACACTCGGACTGTCTAACTAATTTGTCTACAGAGACAAGCCATGATTTAAATATATAATATTAAAAAATAAATATGAGCTGGGTGTGGTGGCTCATGCCTGTAATCACAGCACTTTGGGAGGCCAAAGCAGGAGGATCACTTGAGGCCAGGAGTTTAAGACCAGCCTGGGCACATAGCAAAACCTCATCTTTAAAATAAATAAATAAATAAAAATATTAAGCAGGCATGGTGGCACACACTTGTAGTCCTAGCTACTTGGGAGGCTGAGGTGGGAAGATAAGCCCGAAAGTTAGAGGTTACAATAAGCTGTGATTATGCCACTGCACTCAAGTCCGGGCAACAGAGCAATCCCTGTCTCTAATTAATTAATTAATTAAAAGTAAATAAATATGAAAGGAACTGTTCTTCCTTTTTATCTACCTAGAATTGAAGGGGCCTTTGCTCTTCAAATTCAATGTGACTAACATTTATTGATTGCTTCTCTAATATGCGACACCAGGGAGAGAATCTCCATGCAGAATAAAGGCTAGGGCCTGTCACATATGGGAGGTCAGGATAGATAGCAGGAGAGCCAGTTGGCCCAAACCCCCATTTGACAAGGCTTTGGAGTTAACTTCTTGATGTCACCTTCAAATGAGGCTATACGCAGAACCGCAGAATAACCCAGCAAGATTAAATGTATTCACCATATAATATCTAAAAATTTTTGAGATCTTATATTGGCACCGTATATAATGTATGTTATGTAATATAAAACCTTATGTTATTTAAGGTTTTAAATTATTAAATTATTTAAATTATTATATATTATTTAAATATATATAAACCGAATATATATCTTTTTCGTATATAACCTTATATAATATATCTTATATTTCTTTTCTTTTTCCATTTTTCAGCATACCAGAAATACCCTGAAATGAAACAGTTTGATTCTCTTGTAGTCCCTGCGTCCAAGTGTCCAGTCATGATCACACATAACTACATTAAGTGCCACAATGAACAGATAGAGTGGCTACGGGAGGAGCACAGATTGATGAAGACAGTGGTTTATGCCTTTGGGAGGTGAGTGGAGTAGGCTTCCCAGAAGCAGGTGGGTCAGAAGCAGCTGATAAAGATGACCGGGAATGTCCAAGTGGAAAAGTTGAGATGGAAAGTGAGCTGGGGAGTGACATTCCTGACAAAGAAGGACAGTCTGGCATGGAACAATGTCTGGGAGCCTCTGAAGGGTTTTGATTAGGAGAATAACCTAACTACATCTGCAGTCAAGAGCCATCATTTGCACAACAGTGTGAAGGATAAACTGGGAAGGAAAGTATCATTGACACAGAGGAATTAGGGAGTGACTATACTAATCTAGAACAAAGTATGATGTGCTGATCTAAGAAAGTGGCTGTGGGGGAGTCCATGATGGGGCAGGATCAAGATTTCCAGGAGGTTCAGGTCATGGAGCCCAGTAGGTTCTGAGGTTGAGGAAGAAGACGTCTTGGATCACTCGGAAATTTCAGCTTTAGTGACTGGCTGGCAGGTAACTTTTGTGATGTTTAGGTCAGTCCAACCTGTCCACGTGCTGACCAAGAAAGGTAAAACTCAGGACTTCTTAGGTCATCTCCCACTTGCTGTCATTCTGCTACAGTGTTTACCCAAACCTAGACACTAGGTTTCTTGTTGAGACCTGTTTTGGCCCCATATTCTATTGGACTCACAGAAGCTCCTTGGTTCATAGGAAATGGCTACTTAGACTAAATCATGGGCCAGTTGTACTGTATTTGGGTCTGTGTGTGTGTGTGTGTGTGTGTGTGTTCCTAGCAGGCTTAATTGCAATAACATTTATGTCACATAATATAGTGCACTGAGGTTGTAATTTTCCTATCATCTAAATTGCAGGCTGAGAATTGTGTTAAGGAAGGACCGTAGAGAATGAATTACTGCTTTCAAAATGACTACTTTTAACAGACAATGTGACTGGCAAATGAATGCTAGAGATGGAAGGGTATTTTGTATTTAATGTCAGCTGTACCCCAGGACTTTTTAAGTGTAGCTAACTCACACCATTTACATGTTAAATTTATAACTAACACCTGGTCTACCTAGAAAATCATTTTTCCTACTTAATGTTATATTACCTTTGGAAAACATTCAGCAGCTATTTTTGAAAACATGGTGCTGACAGCTCAACCTGTCGATTTCTTTTAGACTCTCCTGACAGGTAGGCCTGGGTTTGGTTGCAATGACTCAGCGCTGGTGTGCAAATTGGAAGGGGCACCACTGGTTCCTTACAAGGAGAGCAATGAGCAAGTAAACATTCAGCATCAGATGCCCAGCAGATACTTATTGTTTATCAAACATGGTGACGATTCAAAACTCGTCTCACTGGGGAGCAAGCATGATCGTTGCAAAGGTAGGTACTGGGTTCAAATCCCACTCCATCATAAACTCCAGCATCCACCACATGACCTCTGCAAGTAAGGCAGCCTGTCTGAGCTTCAGGTCCCTCATCTGCAAAGTGGGTGTAAGAATAAAGCAAATCTCACAGGGACATGCGACAGTAAAGGAGGCAGTATCTAGGAAGTGTCTGGACAGGGTGAGTCCTCAGGGAGGGACAGCCTGTCATTATTGTGATTGTCCTGGGTGACAGTTAACCTGGAAGACACCACTGGATAGGATTCTGTCCTGTGGGAGAAATTCAGATAACAATTCAAGGTGAATCCAAAGTCATAACATCTCAGGAAGCCTCCAATGTCAAAGCTTTCAGAGACTTCCATGCTGACGTGGATCGGAGTGATGAGGCACCAAAAAGGCCAGAGAGACCTGGGGCTGCGGAGATGAAGGCCTCCTTCTGCGGATCTCTCCAAGGGCCCTGGGTCGTTGTCCACCGTCTTCGGATCTGCTTGCACATCCCTCCAGCCCAGAGCCTGTGGGCCCACGCTCCTTTTTCTGACTCGTGGTTGTATCGTTCAAACTACTGATTTGCTGGGGCTCCAAAATTAAAAATGCTGGCTGTGACTGACCCAACGCAACACAGTCTTCAGGAGATTGTTACTCCTGAGCCACTGACCCAGATATCCGTTCGCATGAACAACTGGGCACATGAACTCAACTTTTAGGCAAAAGGTTCCAGCACAAGCTCAGGCCTGAGGTGGAAAGGCTGCTCTGTGGTGTGGGCAGAGTCCCTGAGAGTCAAGACACCCTCATGGGCATGCTTGCTGCTGGGGTTTGTCTGGGAGGAGAGACGGGTAGATGAAGGATGGAAAGGTTTGACATCTGCCCCTTCCTACTTTCCTTCTCTTTACCCTTCCTTGCTCCCAAGAGCCCTTTTGAAAATGGGGATTTTAATCAATGGCACAGGAACAATGAAATAGTTTTGGAAAAAAATAAAATTAGAGCCATACCTCACACCATACATAGAATAAATATAGCCAAGAGAATTAGAGGTCTGAATGTAAGAAAGGAAGCTGTACAAGCATTTGGAAAAGACACAGTGAACTCCTCTATAACCTGCTGTAGAGGAAGGGCACTGTTCTACAGTGGGCGGGTCTAGGCAAATCTGCTCCAAAGTCCAAAGAAGCTGAAAGCCCCAAGGAAGAGGCTGACAGATCCAGTTTCTTAGAAAGAAACACTTAATAGGGACCTGGGAACAGAAGTTGTGTCTGTGTCTTGGGTGGCAGTGAGATAAGATGGTGGATCCCACGCCATCACCCCCAGACCTAGGGCTTCTATGCCATAGGAAAGGGGTGGTTCAGAAGGGATGTGTAGGATAAATGAAGCACAATAATATCAAGGTTGTTTGGGATTTATGGTAAGGACCTACTCCTATACAAGGAGCAATAGATAAAAGGGAAATATTAGAGGCTTCTCAGAACAGGGGTTAATGGAAGCCAACCTGGCAGATTAGCCTCAAAGATGGAGTCGCTTTGGCTCCACAGGTGCTCTAACTGTGGCTAACATGTCTACTATGGAGAGACTTCTTAACAATTGAAGGAAAAAAGAGCAAACATCAAATAGAAAAACATACAAAAACACGAACAGACAATTTGCAACAAAAGGCTGTAAAAATGGTCTTTAAACACATGAAAAGATGTTGAAATTTGTTCATATTAGATAATGGCAAATTAAAATTATGCTGAGACACCATTTCTCACCTATCTGATTGGAAAATATTGAAAAGCTCCACAACACACTCTATTGATAAGCCTGTGTGGGAAATAGACACTGTCATTGCTACAACTCTTGAGGAGGGGCACTTGGAAACAGCTAACAAAACTACATATGCACTTGCCTTTGATCCAGATATACCAACTCTAGGAATTTACTCTAAAGACACACCTTTAATGATGCAAAAATACACAAACACAAGGCAATTCATTGCAACCTGGCTTATAATTGCAAAATATTGATAACTACCTACAGACCAATCACAGGAGAGTATTTGAATAAACTGTGGTATATCTACACAACAGAATATTGGGCAGCTGTGAAAAATATTGAGAGAGATTACTGTAAACTGCTATGAAGTGATTTCTAATGTTCAGTGAAGAAAGCAAAGTGCAAAAGAGTATCTAAAGGATGCTTCCTTATGTGTAAGAAAGACTGAAAAATTAGCAGCTTATTTGCTAATGTTTTGCATAAGGAAATACAGGGAGGATAAACCAGAAACTAACGTGATTAGCTACCTCTAGGGAATGGGTTGGAACAGGATGGAAGAGATAGTGGGGTATAAATGGGGTGGAAAGGATTAGGCTGGAGAGGAAAAGACAGTGGAGCAGGAATGGAGTAAACTTAAAGAACCATGTTAATTTTTACAAACTCAGAAAAAAATTAAATGAACAATGTAGAAAAAATATTAAAATGAAATGTAAACAGAAACAAATAAATACAATTGTCTTTTAAAGGAATAGCATAACCATCATAAACGGGAGGGAATGGTTGATCCAAACCTATTATGGCCTGGAGTGCTTTATTTCCCTACAAGCCTACTTTAGCATGGGAGATGGTACTTTTGTGCAGAAAGCGCCCTGAAGGAGAGGAGAGAAAACTTAGTAGAATGCATTTTTGAAACGATCCTTCAAAGCTCTTGTAGCACGTGTTTTCATGGGTTCTTAGTGTAGGAGCAGTTTGAAGTGGATTTAGTTTTATGAATAATAATAAACATGAGGGTAAAGGTCACAGCAGACATTTTGTTGCTAAAGGCAGGTAATATTGAGATTATGTAGACACAAAGGTATGCAATCTACATGGTTTTAATGTGAAGAGTCCATTAGGGTGAGTCTGGCACGCTAATTGCTTGATGCCACCAAAAAGTATAATCTTGAAAGGGAAGCAAGAAGTATCCAACAGGCCCCAAATAAGAATTTTAAATGGCTTTTCCTCATCTTCCAAGTGGAGTTCTACCCACACAAATTTATTGAGTGCTTACTATGTGCCAAGCACTTTTGTCCCAAGACAATAAGGGACAAGACCCTCATGGAGACAGACAAGGAACAAGAAGACAATTATCAAATAAGACAAATTTGAGGAGTGAGCAATGACTCAAAGACAACAGAGTGGAGGTGGGGGCCACTTGTGCTGAGGTAGTGAAAACAAAAAAAAAAGTGCTCATCAACGAGGAGACATTTGAGCTGAGATCTGAGTGGGAGAGAAGACAGCGTGCGGAGATCCAGGGAACAGAGGACCAGGCGGAGGGCACGGCAGATGCAAAGGCCGTGGGGTAGAACCAGCCTTGGCATGTTTAAGAAACAGAAAGAAAGCCAGCATGGCTACAGCAGAACAAACAGAAGAGCCTGGCATGAGATTAAGCAGGATCACATTATAAAATAATAAACCCACCCAGATAACGCCATATTCTTAAAAGACTGACCCAAATTATATTCCAGTTCCCTGAACCTGAAAATTGTGTTTCTACTTCATGAAAATTCCTATGCCAGAGATAAAACTTGAAAAGGATTTAATGAAAAACCTTTACTCTTTCCCTTATCTGTTCTGGTTTAGCTATTTCCTCAGAGGTTGTCAGGCAAGGAGAGGAAGCTAGCTTAATGTTTCAAAAATGCCATTGCTCTGTGAAGAGTGATGCTGCTTTTGCTAAGTCATGGGGGGAAAAGCTACTCTTGGTTGATGAAACTCTCGATATTTATTTATTAAATAATTGTTTAAGGCAAATGGGAATTTCTGCTGGAAGAAGCTTCCTAGAACCCCATCTAGCAAAGTGGAGAGGCGCAGGTGAAGAGAGCAATTTCATGGTCCCTGCTGCTATTGATGCTTCGTCATGTCCTTTGAGAGCAAGACTCTGTTGTTCAAGTTTGGGGGAGGAAGGGTTTAAGTTTTAGGTACTGTCAAATTTGGCCATCCAAGTGAAAACGGGGGGCTTTCTGGGAAGATAAGAGAACAGAACTGGGGGACTCTTCCAAGTAAAAATACAAGGGAGACAGTTCCATTAACCACCATCCAATGCTTCAGGGGAACGGACCCAACTCTTTACCGCTCTCACAAAGTCTCGTCCAGAACAATCAGAACCCAGGGTCATTTTCTGCACGAGTTCACCTTCTTCTTATGGTTGGACCTGTGTTGATAATGAGATGCTCAGAGGGAACAGTAAATGAACACTTCCTACGCATGGCTGTATATTTACAGGAGAGCTGAGGAGCACGCAGGAGACCAAGCACTCCAGCATTTCTGCTTCACTGAGCTCGGAGCCATCTCTCCTTCACAGAGCAGAAGGCATCACTCCAGCAGGTCCCACTTTAGCTAGCCCTCGCTCCCAGCCCCTGGGGTGCCCTAAGTCATGCTGAGTCCTGTGCCTGGAGAGCAGGAGCCCTGGGAGCAGCACTCCAGACATCTCCTTCTGGAGCCAGGGATGCCAGCCATGCCAGTGATGGGCTGTCTGTGGTACCCAGGAGACAGAGCCTTGTTGACATTGCTGGTGTTTGTAAATCTCAAATGCGTCTGGCTTCAGGAAAATTGTTAATTTTAGGTGGATTTTGGAGGCCTTTTCATCAGCAGTGAGCCTCAACGTACCCAGCATGAGGAGAAAACGGAAAAAACTGAAATGATTTGCCGCCTATTGCTATGAGGGCCCTGCTGTTTTCTGGAAGAGGTTCGGAGTTCTGATCCTTGTAAATCAGTTTCCAGCTCTACTTCAGGTGAATTTAACCATTAGGGATCATTTCACCCAGAGAATGAATAATCAGGACCCCGAACACTGTTTTGCTTAGCCAAAGAAAGGAGTGGCCGGGCATGGCGACTCACTTGTAATCCTAGCATTTTGGGAGGCCAAGACGGGGATTGCTTGAGGTCAGGAGTTTGAAACCAGCTTGGCCAACATAGCCAAAACCCATCTCTAATAAAAAATACAAAAATTAGTCAGGCGTGGTGGCACATGTAGTCCCAGCTACTTGGGAGGCTGAAGTGTGAGACTTGCTTGAACCCGGGAGGTGGAGGTTGCAGTGAGCCAAGATCGCGCCACTGCCCTCCAGCCTGGGAGACAATGAAAAAAAAAAGAAGAAGAAGAAGAAAGAAAAGAAAAGAAAGGAAAGGAAAAGAAAGAAAAGGAAAGGAAAGGAAAGGAAAGGAAAGGAAAGGAAAGGAAAGGAAAGGAAAGGAAAGGAAAGGAAAGGAAAGGAGCCCACTCACATCCAAACAACACCCATGGGACCCTGTAAACATGGGGCTGCCTCTTTCAAATTGGTAGAAAAAAGAAAAGAAATAATTAAAATAGAAGTCTGGCTTTCCTTAAACATTTAAAATTAAGGGTGTTTTCAATAATTTACTATAAACAAAGCCTAATCCCAGTATCTTGTGGCCGGCCTGGGCTCATGTACTATGTTTGCAGTGGGGTCATTTATGAGAAAGTCTACCAGCTCCATCTCTATTTTTGTGTTGTGTTCCTATATCTATGGGCCATCCCCTTCCACCCTACCCCCACCCTTTCTTCTCTCGATCATACAGTTTTCTTAGGTTATTACTGTTTAAGTTCAACAGGGTTTAATTGCAGCATTAAGCATCCTGATTGTTGACAGTAGTGGCAATTACAGTCTGGGAGACCTTATAATTTCTTTAGGAAATCCAAGTCCGAGAGCCATCATGAGCACACGTTCTACATTGGTGTACCTTCAGCGGAAGTGCTTCCTTATAAAGGAAAGAGGAAACCAAAGAAAACATACCAAAAAGATCCATTCCTTTAGATCAGAATAGAAACAGGCAGATGCCGTAGGAGCCCCTGTGTTCAAAAAGAACAGAACGTAGACTTTTGATGTTCTTATTATAGTTGGATTTTGGTATCTTGTCATAATAAATAAACTGTTATAAACATAATGCAAATGGATAAATGTATTTCTTGTATATGACTTCAAGCATTTCTTTGCTTTGGGATATTTTATTTTTTCACTATTTCTTTTAAGAGGAAGGAGAGTGGGAAAATATAGCTAAAAAAAAATAGTTGATCATCAACTCTTTCCTTCTCTAAGAAGTCTTAACTCCCAACACATCACACTGGGATTGTCAGCACCAACTGGGCAGACAGAATTGTCCCATGTAAAGCCCACTATTGTTAAATAGCAAATAACCCAACTTTACATACATATATATACATACAAGAACACACACATGCACGCATACATTCACACACATACTCACATAATACATACAGTCACACATACACACGTGCACACACATTCACATACTCAAACATGCTCCTGCATATACATATACATGCTCCTACACACTCACACACACACTTTACCTTTTGCTTTTGCTTCTGAGGGTGAGCCCAAGTGGCCTTCTTTACATATCCAGTGAATGAAGAACTCTCAGTCTCTGTTTAGGCACAATGAGATCTGAATAAAACATCAGACTATGCCAAGGAGACCCATGGTCACCTTCTTCGAGGTGTCAGTGGTGTCTGAAACAGCAACAACAAAGTCCTCATCTTTGATGTTACAATCTGGGATGATGCTGGGCCTGGACTTGTAACCAAGGGTCATCCAGCTTGTCTCTGGGCCCCGTGGAGAGCTGTGGGAAGACTAGACAGTGTCATCTTAAAAGCAGGCTCCTAGGTGGTCCTGGGAAGGAGAAGTAGTGTGTCAAGTTAACTGAAGAGCTGGGCTCCAAGTCCTGACCGCTCTGTGCTGGACAGAGGGCAGGCGCCCACCAGGGATGTCGCCAAGGGGCTCGAGGCTTGGGGACAGTGAGGCCAGAGCACGGTGTAGAGACCTGTTGATCCTGGGCTTAGCTTCCAGTGCTGGAAGGCAGTGCAGTGGGGGTTTGAGACGATATTGATGTCCCGCACGGGCCCACTCGATTCCCCAGAGGGTCACGAGGCCAGGCCTGTATTTGGTTAGCGGTAATGATCTCGTTAGGGGTGTGAATGGGCCACCACCCAAGACATTCAGCCCTGCCAGCGGGCCTCCCCACAAGCCCTGCCTACCCTGTGTGGCCTTACACGGGATGTGAACTGTGATTAACAGACTTCCAGTGCTTAATAATTTGCAAAACAGCATTAAACAAGGGAAGTTGAGGACAATCAGAATGGGACACTGGCCAGGCAGGAGGTGGTTGTCAACAGAGCTGGGACAATCCCGTGAGCAGGGCCTTCACAAAGCTGGCAGGGTACAATGTCACAGCTGGCTGCTGGCGGGGTGCTGGGCTGACAGCGCCTTCCAGTCCATCCAGGTGGTGAGGCTGAGCCGGCCGGCCTTTTAACTTTGTGAGTTTCTTTAAAAGGGAAGAGAGAGAGGAGTGGGGGGAAAACCCTCCTGTTTCTTCAGTAGGGAAGAAAGTAAGAGGAGGCCCATTGAGCAAGAGAAAGAAAGAGATTAAGTAGCAAAGAAAGTGACAAGCTGATAATAGAGAACACTTTCAATGGTGGTAATCCTTGACATACAAGGACAAATATGAATACTTTTGTTCTTGAATTTAGATTAACTTTGTGTCAGGAGAGAAACCAGAATGCAAGTTGGTTTGCTTGTGCCTCTTGTGAGGCTCGGCGAAGGCGAGTTGACAGCGGATTGAGAAGGCCCCCGGAAAGCGGCCGCGCAGGGGATATTGACGGGAACAACTGTAGCTGGGCAGTCTGTGTATTAAAAGACCACAGTGGTTGAAGGCAGAATAGGCGAATTATTAAAGATGTGAGATGTGGCGGCGTTTGACCTGTCTTTCTTTGTCTCACTGTGTTACATACCGTGAGGTCACCTCAGCCCTGTGGACGCTGTTTAACATTCAAAAATCATAAAAGTTTCGTATTTTTAATATCCATCACATGCAGAAAATCTGATTTTTATCAGTGTATATTCAAACTTCCGTGTATTAGGGGCCACTATCCACGGTTCTCAGAGCAACAGGAAGTTGGTTTTATGGGAACGTCGTAACGAGGAGGTCGTAACGAGGAGGCTTGTTTGACTCCCAAGAAACATAATAACTTATTAAGACCAAAGGAAAAGACAAGATAAACCAAGAATGGTCTGGGTGGGCTTTATTTGTAGCTTCTTGTGAGTTCCGTTTTTTGAGCCTGCTAGAAGAGTCTAGCCTTCTGCTTAGGGGACATTGATTTCTCTCCTGCTTACCAATAATGAGAGTAAGTGTCCTCCACACCCCTGTCCCAGCAGTTCCCGTTGTTAAACTTATTTCACTTTGAAATAGTCCATCGTGCTGCTTCCAACCCAAACAGCAGGCTGTGTTTCCTCTGGCAAATATCTTTATCACTTTCAAAACAGAGCTCCAGCTGCCACACTGGATGTGCCCATGGAATTTGTCGTGATGGTTTGCAAAATGTGTCCTTGGTATCCTTGAGTGTGGCTGCAGTGACACTCGGGAGAGGAGGCACACACCACGGGGGGAAATATCCAACACTTTGAAGTGTTTTGGGGCGGAGGTGTCTGCTGGAACGACCACTTGAAATCCCAACTTGCTGCTTACCATTAAAGTGATGAGTTAATGCTTCTTTAAAAGAAGGGCGACAAGCAGCTGGGACTGAGACGACCAGGGTAGTGTGGGTGATGGAGGTGTTGAGAGAGGTGGTGGGAACTTTGCAGGGGAGCTCCTTGGATGTCATCAGGCAGTGACATTGTGACATTTTGTGTATGTCGTACTTTTGGGGCCACATTTCATCCAGTCAGGATGACTGACAGCCTTATTCTGTGATTTACTTAGCAGCTGGGATTTGTCTTGACAGTGACGCTTAATGTGTCCCTTTCCAGGATTGGCAGGCTCCCGAGAAAAGAACCCGGGGTCCTCCTGACTCCACTCAGTGCTGGCTGGCAGCGTGTCCTGGCCTCAGTGCCTCTGCTATGAACTGGCACAGGTTGCCCCTGCCCTCGCTGCTCCTCCAGGGCCTGTGTCATCACCCACCATGGGCCTTGCCTTGGGTCCCTTGGAATCTCCTGATTAAAACAGAAAAACAGAATGTGCTACCCACCAATTTTTTCTAGGAGTGTTTTCACGAAGGGACTGTTTTTTTGCAAAGGCTTGAAGCAGGCCCATTCTGGCAATTCTGAAAAAATGAAGGAGCGTTTAATCTGCTTCCATCAAAATAACTGTCTCATTGATTTCTTCCTGGACAAATCAGAACTGGATTTGCATAGGGCTTTGATATTTGCATGGGGTCTTTAAAGAACTGCTGAAAATAGCAGTTTTTTAAAAAAAAGCATTGGAAATTATGTGGGAAACAGGAGTGATGGACATGTCATTGTACATCTGTCAAAACAAGTAGAATGTATATCATAGAGTGAACTTGAATGTAAATGTGGTCTTTGTTTAATAATAACTTATCAATAGCAACAAATGTACCACACTGATGATAATAATCATCATGATAGGCGAAACTGTAGTAGGAGAGGGAACCTTCTGTACTTTCTGATCAATCTTTCTGTAAGCCTGTTATGGTTCTCTTAGGATTCTGTAAACCTTTTCTGTAAAACTTCTATTAAAAAACAGTCTATTAATTTAAGGCCGGATGCAGTGGCTCATGCCTGTAATCCTAGTACTTTGGGAGACCAAGGCAGATAAATCACCTGAGGTCAGGAGTTTGAGACCAGCCTGGCTAACATGGTGAAACTCCGTCTCTACTAAAAATACAACAATTAGCCAGGTGTGATGGCGGGCGCCTGTAATCCCAGCTACTCAGGAGGCTGAGGCATGAGAATCGCTTGAACTCGGGAGGCGGAGCTTGCAGTGAGCCAAGATCCTGCCACTGCACTCCAGCCTGGGAGACAGAGACTCCATCTCAAAAAAATAAATAAAATAAGATAAACAAATAAAAATAAAAAGCAGTCTGTTAATTTAAAAACAAACAAAAGGCATTGAGTTGACTCACAGCTAAGGTGGAGGATGTCCGTCTTCATTTGTAGACACAGGGATTTGGCAGGCGCTATTGATGCTCCACCCTGGCCGCTCCTACACCTGGCTGCTCACACACTGGCTTGATGGTTTCTATCTGCAAATGCCTGCTCCTCTTTGCTGGAACATTTTTTTGGTCCACAAAGGGACAGACCTGAAGTGCTCCTTTTCCCTGAGAGCAGCCTTCAAATAGTAGCTGAGAGGCATTGCTGGAGAAAACCCAGATCCCACTGGGGCAGGGGGCTAACTGCACTCTCTCCCAGGGGCCCCAGAGGGATGGGCCCTGTTGCCCACAGCAGGCACCTGCTCCTTGATACACCTTTACCCACCCTTCCTCTCCTCGCTTCACTTCCCCATGCTCCTCTTGACCCCTCCTTAATTCACTGCCCAGTTCCCGTCTCCCATGCACATCAGTGTCTGGGAGAGAAGCAGACCTTACTCTTGGCATAATCCACTGCCAGATGTGAAAATTGAATGAAATGTGCAAAGCTGTGATAGGAATATGTGTTTTCTGGTTTCAGCCTAGTTGGATGGAATGCCACTGAGGGGATTTATAATTCAAAAAATAAATTCTAAAAGAAATGATTTGGAAGTGCAAGGTGGCTCATGCCTGTAATTCTGCCACTTCGGGAGGTCAAGGGTGGATCACTTGAGGCCAGGAGTTTGAGACCAGCCTGACCAACATGACAAAATCCCATCTCTACTAAAAATACAAAAATTAGTTGGGTGTGGTGGGGCACACCTGCAGTCCCAGCTACTCGGGAGGCTGAGGCACAAGAATCACTTGAACCCGGGAGGCGGAAGTTGCAGTGCACTGAGATAGAGCCACTACACTCCAGCCTGGGAAACAAAGTGTGACTCTGTCTCAAAAAAATAGATAAATTGGATGTAAAGACTAGGTGACTAGGAAGACTGTCTCTTTCAAATGAGGCACCTGGTCATCTAGGGCTATTTCTTGGCTGGCTCTGGAGAGCTGATGAATGTGGGTACATAAGAAGTTGCTGCTCTGTTTTGCTACTTTGTTTGAATTTAAGGCTTCAGCCATGGAGACTTGGAAGGACTTTCCCAGAGGGGAACACTGAGCAGTCATAAGGCTTCCTTCCTTGCTTGCCTGGGGCTGGTGTTCACCAGACTCAGGACAGCACAAGGGCCAGCACCCATCCTGCAGCGACATCTCTGAGCAAGATTCATGCATGCTACGTTTGTGGGCTCCTTGGTGGACAACTCTCCTTCTCTAGCAAAGCACGAAAGAGCTATTCTTATTCTAGTCAATGACTTCGTTTGAATAGGTAATAGGTGAATGTGACATAATTATCCAATCAGGAATAATACAAAAAAAAAAGACATTCTCCTCTTCCATTCCCAGTCTTCCAATTCTGCTCTCCAGAGAGAAGTCTGGTTTTAGTTTCTCGTGTGCTCATGCATATATAGCCTATGTGTAAACAGCAAGTGTTGGTCCTATTTGTTAAAAAGAAACAGCAGTGTGGTAGATAGCCCCCAGGGATACTGCCCTCTAGGTATCTGCCCTGTAGAAACGCCTTTTGAGGGTAGGCAGGATCAGGGCAGATGATGAGATGTCGCTCCTGTGATTGGGTTCTGTTACATAAGACTGTGCCGTGGCTATGGCTTTGAAGAAGTGAGCCGCCACATTGTCAGTAGGCCACACTGTTGGGACTTGAGGGGCGTCTGTAGGAGCTGAGAGTTACTCCTGGCTTACAGTCAATAAAGAACCAAATTTTGCCAATGACCTGAATAAGCTTAGAAAGGGACCCTGAACCTCAGATGAGACTACAGCCCCAGTCGACACCTTGATCCCAGTCTGGTGACATCCTGGGCAAAGGCTCCAGGTGACCCATACCCAGCCCCCTGACCTCAGGAAACTGGAAAACAATCCATTTCTGTTGTTCGAAGCTGCAATCTTTGTGGGAATATTTTACACAGCAATGAAACACTAACACAAGTATAATGGTATTTGGAAAACACTTGTTTTCCTATTTGTTTTGTTTTGTAGCTTTTTTTTTCCACTTAAAAATCCATCTTGGAGATGATTCCAATCAGTAAATCCTTCTTTAACCCTGCGTGTGAACAGCTATTTGTTTGTCTTTTGATCAGCCAAATTCTTTTCCAAAGAAGCTTATGTTTTACAAATGAAAGTTCAGTAGCAGCGGTGCTTGGTCATACACTTGGGCTGTCTTGTCATAATAAGTAATGAAGTAACAACCAGGTGATGCAAAAGTAATGTGGCCAAAATAAGTTTCTGATTTTTCTATTTTTATCTGTTATTTTATTGGTTTGAAGATCAAATTGGTGAAGACCTTTAAAGATGAAGATAATTTCCAATGGCACATACTTAATAATTTGTCCTGTTATGGTTATGAAAGGCAAATGCACTTTCTTTTCTTATGAAAGCCATTCCAGAGACATTCAGGACTTGTAACAGACTGACAAGTTTGTCACTGACTCAGTTTCCCTTTCCTCTGGCAAGTAGATAACCTGTCCTAGTCTTCCTTGAGGTTCAGAGGCTGTGACTTCCAGTCAGTGAAACATGGCAGGAGTGACGCATTTCCCTTACCAGGCTGTCCCACAGAAATCTCCCACTGGATCCTCTCCACTCTCCCCACCTCCCACCTGCCAGCTGGAAACAGGATTCAAGAAAGAACGTCAAGTTCCAAGGGATGGTGGAACCTCAGGCTGCGAAGAGACTGGCCTTAGAATCACCCCATGAAAGGCTGCCTCAGAACACTTACATGGAATCATCATGTGAGCGAGAAATAAAACTTCCATTGTGTTAAGCTGCTGAAATTTGAGGATTGTTTGTTTCAGCAGAGAGCTTATTCTGACTGATATAGAACTGAGGATTTGCTTTCAGAAGGATTCTTTACTTTGCAAGAGGAATCACGCCAGGATCTCTTTAAGTTGCAGGCTCACCTTACATAGGTGACATGAAGCCACTTATTACAAACTGATCTCGGGGCACATCAGTTGTGCAAGCTGCTGGCACATTCAGAGCCATGCTCAAAGTGGGTGTTCAGCAAAAGGTATGCTGCACAGTAAAAAAAAAAAAAAAAAAAAAACACAATGACATTTATAGTAAGTTCTGATTAATATCATGATCTCCTAAAATTAATGCTTTAGTTGCAAATAAATGCTAAGTTTACATTTGTTTGGTTATTATTATTATTATTGTGAGACAGGGTCTTGCTCTGTGGCCCAGGCTGGAGTGTAGTGGTGTGATCGGGGCTCATTGCAGCCTTAGCCTCCCAGGCTCAAGAGACGCTCCCACCACAGTCTCCTAAGTAACTGAGACCACAGGCGTGCACCCCCATACCAGGCTAATTTTTGTATTTTTTTGTACAGACGGGGTTTTGCCATGTTGCCCAGCTGGTCTCGAACTCCTGGGCTCGAGAGATCCTCTTCACTTGGCCTCCCAAAGTATTGGGATTACAGGTGTGAGCCACTGTGCCCAGCCTTGTATTTGTTTTCTTATGATACATGTTGAATCTACTTTATTTGCTTAGTTGATTTATAGCTTTCCTCTTTTTCACCTTATTGTTTGAATGTCCCCACAAGCAGTCGTTGCAACTCAACACAAAGCAATAGAAGAATTTCTTTCTAGCTCTACCTGTTATTTTTTTCCACTGGAATAAACAGGCTTCAGGAAAGTCAGTTTTTGAGTAACTTACATTGAGTTCTCAGGAGTTGCCCCTTGGCCAATGAAGTACTTGTTTTAGTGGGCAGATAGTTTCCATTCAGCAAGATCCTTGAGAGTTACATGCACCTCTTGCTGGACCATGAGCTCTGGGAGGTCAGGAACCATGACCTTCCCTGCTCTCTCCATTGCTTGTGGCTCAGAGCCTCATGTAATTGATGGCCAGCAATTTCCCATTGAATGTAAGAATGATTCAGTAAAAGGTTCCTTTGCCTTTTGTGGCCACATAGATGCTGGTGAGTCCACATGCAGAAATGTATCTTTAAGCCAAGTACACTGGAGATATTAATAACAAAGATTCAGTTGAGCATCCTGTTTGATAGAGTTGCCATTCTGGTTCATTGATTCATTTTTAGGTCTCAGGTCACAGAATGAGGATTGGATGGACAGAACTTTGCTTTACAGCCTGAAAGAATCAATAAGCTCTCCACAGGAATAAGAAGAAAATATGAAGCTATGGGGAAAGTGGGGCGCTTCCACGTAGGAACAGGAAATAAAAGACATTGCCTGAGGCCAGCTTTTCTGAAATGTTGCCATTGGCAGCCCTGGAGATCCACTTGAGTAGATAATCCTGTGAAAGGGAAGAAGGAATTCCAAGAACAAGTACAGGGAATCTGGAGCACTGCCGCTGCCTCTTCTTAGGAAAAGAAGCGGCCGGCGCGGTGGTTCACGCCTGTAGTCCCAGCACTTTGGGAGGCCGAGGCGAGGTGGACGGATCACCTGAGATCGGGAGTTCGAAACCATCCTGGCCAACATGGTGAAACCCCGTCTCTACTAAAAATACAAAAATTAGCCGGGAGTGGTGGCTGGCGCCTCTAGTCCCAGCTACTCGGGAGGCTGAGGCAGGAGAATTGCTTGAACCCAGGAGGCGGAGCTTGCAGTGAGCAGAGATGGCGCCACTGCACTCCAGCCTGGGCGACAGAGCAAGACTCAAAACGGAGCGGGAGCAGGAGGCGGAGAGGGAGAGGGAGAGGGAGAGCACCACGTGGTCCTCGCTGCCATCTCAGTTGCATTTGGGGTTTGCGTCTGCAGTTGCTAAGAGCTCAGAGTGGGTGGTGTGCAGGGCCACTTGGGAAACCCAAGTGGGATAGGCCTATGGATTATTTATGAGAAAGAAAAGAAGCCTTTTATCCCAGGAATGTGAGCCTCCTCTAAATGATCATGCCCAGGGAGGCACAAGAATGAGGCAGCAATTACATTCCACTCTCCTTCCTGGGCTGAAGTCATCAACTCTTAAAGCCTCTTGCTCTGTGGACCCGACTAACCGCCGCCCAAGCGGCTTTGCTGTAACTTAACCCACCAACGCTGCCCTCTGCTGGACACCAGCTTACTCATATCCTCTAGTTCAATGTCCAGCCAATCACTAATCAATGTTATTTCTGTCAACCAATGGGAATTATCAACAAACACCTTTGTGTCTGCTCATTCCTCGTTTCCCTTTTATCCTTTAAAAACCTGCTTGTAACAAAGGCTAAATGGAGCTCATATACAAGGTGACGGGTTTGAGTCTTCCGGGCAGCTGTCCTCACCTTGGCTCCAGTAAACTTTGTGAAATTATATCTGTGCCTCAGCTTCTTCCTTTAGGTCGACATTTCCGTTTTGATGAAGTTACGTTTTACAGACTTCAAGAGGAAAAGAGAAGAGAGGAAGGTGATGTAGTATAAAATCACAGTAAAGACTGGGATGAAGGAAAGGGCACAGAACTTGAAAATTGAAGTTGGGGTATTTTTATTCACATGAAAGGACATCTACACATTTCCACAGTCAGAAACTCGCTCCGGGGACCCAATTGCACTCCCCTACCTTGCTTTGTAAATTTGGTCATGGGCTTGGCTCTAAATCCACATTAATTTATCTTGAAAAAGATAAATAGTCTTGCTATATTTCAAGATATTATGGGATGGCAGGGACTTCTATTGGGAATAGGTGTGACCAATAGAGACACAGTACCTAAAAAAGCCCAACAGTAAGAAGTATTACCATTGAAGGCTGGACGCGGTGCCTCACGCCCATAATCCCAGCACTTTGGGAGGACCAGGCAGGCGGATGAGGAGGTCAGGAGTTCAAGACCAGCCTGGCCAACATGGTGAAACCCCATCTCTACTAAAAATACAAAAATTAGCCGGGAGTGGTGACACACACCTGTAATCCCAGCTACTCGGGAGGCTGAGGCAGGAAAATTGCTTGAACTTGGGAGGCAGAAGTTGTAGTGAGCTGAGATCACGTCATTGCACTCCAGCTCTGGCGACTCTGTCTGGGGCGGCGGGGGGCTGGGCGGGGGGAGGCAGTTAGAAAAGAAAAGAAAGAAATATTACCATTGAAGCTGAGGACTGGAAAGGGCATGGAGGGAGAGAGGTGAATTTTGCAAACAAATAGAGAAGTCCAGCAAGCCTGTGTGATTTATTTCTATTGTAACTTTTGGCCAACTGCCACTGGCTGAGTTTCCAGGGATTTCTTTCTGTTTTCCCTATATATGGTGAGATCATAATGACTTTTGATGTTTTCAAGATAGAAAAGCAGGGTAAAAAAGTTACTGCAAAAAAAAAAAAAAAAAATCCAAAGCAAAATACATAAAAGCCCATGTAGAACATAAGGTCCCCATCTCAGATGGATTATTCATGCCCCTGCAAGAGCCTGCTCCATTCTAGAAGAGGGTAGGTGTCCATTAGGTGTTTGTTGAAACTTTAGTTCAATGTATCTGTTTATCATTTATTAGGAGTCAATGGAATCAATGCTTCTAAACATTCTATAGCAGAAAAGAACATTTTCTTTTTGATAGGAAAATTATTTTAATGAACTATTACGATATCTTTCCCTCTTTCCCTCTTGAATCCCATGAAGTTTAAAAATGTTCAACATCAGATAACACGGCTCCTAATTTCAATGGGCTTCACATCCTGAATGTAACTACAGTAAAAAATAAACTCATCACTAGATCTCAATTTACTTACAAAAGATCCCAGCTGTCACCCAAGGCCAAAATGGGTGGAGACGGTTTGGTTCACAGAAGTGGATCTCTGGCTATTGAAAAAGCATTTTCAGACATTATTAACAAGAAGAATCGGCCCAGTGAATAATACAATTATGCGTGATCTGTGATTCAGATATTCAAGTGCAAGTATTCAGAAAGTGCTGCTGCAGCTAATCCAGGGGGTAGTTTTGAAAATAATGACATTTAACCTATCGTAGCAATTGTTCTTGTAAAAGGCATGAACTGTTCTAATGAATAATAAAATCCAGTGTAAAAATTATGTCTTGGTGCTAGAAATCATGAAGCTGAACAGTCAGTCTTACCACATTAAGTCCCCTATACAGGGGAAAAATCAATACATTTAAAAGTGTTAAACAAATTTCTGTAAAGAGGAAAAATACCAGCAAACACCCATTTCTTCTGTGAATTTCTAGACATGTACTTGCCAAGTTCAGTAAGAAAAATTTTAACTATTCAAAGCATAACATGAAGGACAGCAGTTAATCTGATTAGAGTAATGACATTTCTAATGTATTTATTTGGAGCAGCGATTGCTGAATTGCGCTGTTATTAGCAAGCTTGCCCTGTTTACTGGAATGCTGATACATATTTTAAAAATCTGTCTTTGCATAATGCAGGCTGAGCATGTGGACAATAGAAGGGGATCTTTAGCTTTCCTATCCTCCTTTATGTTTTATCTGATCTGTCTGTCTTGATTTGGAATGGGCCCCAGGGCTTTGTTACTGTTGATGCCTCTGCTCTCTCCCACCCCTCCCCGGTTCGGCCTCCTTGGGTTCTGATATGTGATACACTCATGACACCTCCGAGGAATGCAGCTGAGAATTCATTGTCCCTGGGCTTTTTAAGCATCCCTGTGAACTCTCCTTTCTTTTTCTAGTTAGGAACCGTTTCTCAGGCTTGATTAATTGATTCACCAACCTTAAAATTATTGTATTTGTAATTTGTGAGTAGTATCAATTGCCCAAAACATTCAAGCTTATAACACTGTTGGCTGCAAGTGAGACAGGCTAGAACTAAGACCCCTGCAACCTGAGGATTTTCCAAAATTGTGGTCTTTAATGAGGAGAGGGGAAATAAATATTTCTATCAAATCCCCATCTTAGCTCCATTCCTTTCTGAAATTGTAAATTCAACTGTATTAGTTTCTTTCATTTTGCATCTCAAGAACCTTCATTGGAACCTGAAAGTTTAAATCCATCAGAATGTAAGAATGGAATTAAATGTGTATTTTTTTAAAGAGTGGGGTGAAGATGCAAAACGACAAAGAAAAGTTGTTATGGTCAGAATGTTTGTGTCTCCTCAAAATTCATATGTTGAAACCTAATCACCAATGTGACTGTATTAGGAAGTGGGGCCTTTAGTAAGTGATTAGATCCTTATGAATAGGATCAGTGCCCTTATAAACAGCACAGGCTCAGGGAGTCACCTCATCCCCTCTACCATATAAGGACACAACCAGAAGCCACCATCTATGAACAGGAAAGCTAACCCTCACCAGACACCATACCTGCCAGCACCTTGATCTTGGACTTCCCAGCCTCCAGAACTGTGAGAAATAAATTTCTGTTGTTTATGAGTCACTTAGGCTATGGTATTTTGTTACAGCAGCTGGAACGGACAAAGACAGAAGTATGATCCAAATCATTGGATATTGGCAGTTTCTCCTATACGAATGATTTTTGTTTATATCCCCAGAGCTTAAGTGAACTTGAGGATTTGGACAGACCTGTAGCTAAACCACCCTTCTGAAGCCTTCGAATTGATGGGATGATAGTTTCATCAACCAATGGATAGCTATTGAGCACTGGCTACATGCCAGGCTTTGAATACCAAGGAAACTAAGACAGATGAGGTTCATCTATGCTCCCATGTAGCTCTCCAGAGTGTCACAGACTCTTTCTTATTGGGATTTTTAACCTGGGGGATTCAGAAGTCAGTAACTATCTGAAATTACAGTAACATTTGCTCAAGAGTGCAGAATGATACTGTCCAATAAACAATGTACTGACTGCATTGGTGGTTATCAAAATGCTTTTACTCTGAGTGGTATAAAAATCACAAGCCTTGGCCTTGGAGGTAGGTAATAGAACCACTGAATAGGGTCAGTGTGGAGATGGGTGGCCCGGCAGGCTCCATGCAGACCAAGATGGGGAGGGCAACAGGGTGGCAGGGCATGGGTAATGCTCCTTCTGGCTACAGAAAAGACCCAGGAGCTGGAGACCAAATAGGCACTAATTTAATGGGGGAGTTTGATGAGCCTTCCTGTGCAAAATCATATATAGACAAAAGGGCACTGTTTAGCTAGTGATAGTTGAGTTAAACCAAAGGTCACACCAAGAATTTCCAAAATCAATAAAAAATTATTAGAATAACTTGATAAGCCATAACACTTGGTAAGCCATTTTATTACAAGATATAATATAAAATATATTTTATGTTATATAAGATATACTTTTATTATAATATATAATGTACATTATATATTATAAAAAATTAACTAATTTATAAAATAAGGAAGACACATGTTGATTTATATATTAATTTATGTTATCGTGGCAGTTCTTAAACCATCTTTTGAATGTTATTTTCTGTCTACATCTGGATTTTTCAGAAAACTAACCATGGCTTTCATTAAATTTTCATGTGGTTCTAATATTGGCAGGGCCAAGGTACAGACAGAGGCCCCATATCATATGCCTGAATATTTAAAACTTATCAATCAAGCTTCTAATAAAACATGTTTTATCCTTTTACCTTGAAAAACATTATTTCATAAAATGACCTGAAAGGCCAAGTTTATATTTGGGATTCTTGGACTACTCCGAGAGCCCAGCCTACATGTGGTGACACAGGGAAGGCTGGTCCCCAGTCCTCAGCATGATGCAGGATTTTTTGTTCCTTAGTTCAGCTAAAATCCTGGTTCTTATCTCACGACCAGGAAAAATTAGGCACATGGACACATTAAAAAGTGAGGAGGAGGGCGGAGCAAGATGGCTGAATAGGAACAGCTCCAGTCTCCAACTCCCAGCGCGAGCGACACAGAAGACTGGTGATTTCTGCATTTTCAACTGAGGTACTGGGGTCATCTCACTAGGGAGTGCCGGACAATCGGTGCTGGTCAGCTGCTGCAGCCCGACCAGCGAGAGCTGAAGCAGGGCGAGGCATCGCCTCACCTGGGAAGCGCAAGGGGGAAGGGAATCCCTTTTCCTAGCCAGGGGAACTGAGACACACAACACCTGGAAAATCGGGTGACTCCCACCCCAATAATGTGCTTTAAACAAAAGGGCACACCAGGAGAATATATCCCACACCTGGCCGGGAGGGTCCCACGCCCACAGAGCCTCCCTCATTGCTAACACAGCAGTCTGCGATCTAACCGCAAGGCAGCAGCGAGGCTAGGGGAGGGGCGCCTGCCATTGCTGAGGCTTAAGTAGGTAAACAAAGCCGCTGGGAAGCTCGAACTGGGTGGAGCTCACAGCAGCTCAAGGAAACCTGCCTGTCTCTGTAGACTCCACCTCTGGGGACAGGGCACAGTTAACAACAACAACAATAAAAGCAGCAGGAACCTCTGCAGATGCAAACAACTCTGTCTGACAGCTTTGAAGAGAGCAGTGGATCTCCCAACACCGAGGTTGAGATCTGAGAACGGACAGACTGCCTGCTTAAGTGGGTCCCTGACCCCTGAGTAGCCTAACTGGGAGACATCCCCCACTAGGGGCAGTCTGACACCCCACACCTCACAGGGTGGAGTACACCCCTGAGAGGAAGCTTCCAAAGTAAGAATCAGACAGGTACACTAGCTGTTCAGCAATATTCTATCTTCTGCAACCTCTGCTGCTGATACCCTGGCAAACAGGGTCTGGAGTGGACCTCAAGCAATCTCCAACAGACCAACAGCTGAGGGTCCTGACTGTTAGAAGGAAAACTATCAAACAGGAAGGACACCTATACCAAAACCCCATCAGTTCGTCACCATCATCAAAGACCAGAGGCAGATAAAACCACAAAGATGGGGAAAAAGCAGGGCAGAAAAGCTGGAAATTCAAAAAATAAGAGCACATCTCCCCCTGCAAAGGAGCACAGCCCATTGTCAGCAACGGATCAAAGCTGGTCAGAGAATGACTTTGACGAGATGAGAGAAGAAGGCTTCAGTCCATCAAACTTCTCAGAGCTAAAGGAGGAATTACGTACCCAGCACAAAGAAACTAAAAATCTTGAAAAAAGAGTGGAAGAATTGACAGCTAGACTAATTAATGCAGAGAAGGTCATAAACGAAATGACAGAGATGAAAACCATGACACGAGAAATATGTGACAAATGCACAAGCTTCAGTAACCGACTTGATCAACTGGAAGAAAGAGTATCAGCGATTGAGGATCAAATGAATGAAATGAAGTGAGAAGAGAAACCAAAAGAAAAAAGAAGAAAAATAAATGAACAAAGCCTGCAAGAAGTATGGGGTTATGTAAAAAGACCAAATCTACGTCTGATTGGGGTGCCTGAAAGTGAGGGGGAAAATGGAACCAAGTTGGAAAACACTCTTCAGGATATCATCCAGGAGAACTTCCCCAACCTAGTAGGGCAGGCCAACATTCAAATTGAGCAAATACAGAGAACGCCACAAAGATACTCCTCGAGAAGAGCAACTCCAAGACACATAATTGCCAGATTCACCAAAGTTGAAATGAAGGAAAGAATCTTAAGGGCAGCCAGAGAGAAAGGTCGGGTTACCCACAAAGGGAAGCCCATCAGACTAACAGCAGATTTCTCGGCAGAAGCTCTACAAGCCAGAAGAGAGTGGGGGCCAATATTCAACATTCTTAAAGAAAAGAATTTTCAACCCAGAATTTCATATCCAGCCAAACTAAGTTTCATAAGTGAAGGGGAAATAAAATCCTTTACAGATAAGCAAATGCTTAGAGATTTTGTCACTACCAGGCCTGCCTTACAAGAGACCCTGAAGGAAGCCCTAAACATGGAAAGGAACAACCGGTACCAGCCACTGCAAAAACATGCCAAAATGTAAAGACCATCGAGGCTAGGAAGAAACTGCATAAACTAACGAGCAAAATAACCAGTTAATATCATAATGGCAGGATCAAGTTCACACATAACAATATTAACCTTAAATGTAAATGGACTAAATGCTCCAATTAAAAGACACAGACTGGCAAACTGGATAAAGAGTCAAGACCCATCAGTCTGCTGTCTTCAGGAGACCCATCTCACATGCAGAGACATACATAGGCTCAAAATAAAGGGATGGAGGAAGATCTACCAAGCAAATGGAGAACAAAAAAAAGCAGGGGTTGCAATCCTAGTCTCTGATAAAACAGACTTTAAACCATCAAAGATCAAAAGAGACAAAGAAGGCCATTACATAATGGTAAAGGGATCAATTCAACAGGAAGAGCTAACTATCCTAAATATATATGCACCCAATACAGGAGCACCCAGATTCATAAAGCAAGTCCTTAGAGACTTACAAAGAGACTTAGACTCCCATACAATAATAATGGGAGACTTCAACACTCCGCTGTCAACATCAGACAGATCAACGAGACAGAAAGTTAACAAGGATATCCAGGAATTGAACTCATCTCTGCACCAAGTGGACCTAATAGACATCTATGGAACTCTCCACCCCAAATCAACAGAATATACATTCTTCTCAGCACCACATCACACTTATTCCAAAATTGACCACATAATTGGAAGTAAAGCACCCCTCAGCAAATGTAAAAGAACAGAAATTATAACAAACTGTCTCTCAGACCACAGTGCAATCAAACTAGAACTCAGGACTAAGAAACTCAATCAAAACCGCTCAACTACATGGAAACTGAACAACCTGCTCCTGAATGACTACTGGGTACATAACGAAATGAAGGCAGAAATAAAGATGTTCTTTGAAACCAATGAGAACAAAGATACAACATACCAGAATCTCTGGGACACATTTAAAGCAGTGTGTAGAGGGAAATTTGTAGCACTAAATGCCCACAAGAGAAAGCAGGAAAGATCTAAAATTGACAGGCTAACATCACAATTAAAAGAACTAGAGAGGCAAGAGCAAACACATTCAAAAGCTAGCAGAAGGCAAGAAATAACTAAGATCAGAGCAGAACTGAAGGAGATAGAGACACAAAAAACCCTCCAAAAATTCAATGAATCCAGGAGTTGGTTTTTTGAAAAGATCAACAAAATTGACAGACTGCTAGCAAGACTAATAAAGAAGAAAAGAGAGAGGAATCAAATAGACGCAATTAAAAATGATAAAGGGGATATCACCACCGACCCCACAGAAATACAAACTACCATCAGAGAATACTATAAACACCTCTATGGAAATCAACTAGAAAATCTAGAAGAAATGGATAATTTCCTGGACACTTACACTCTTCCAAGACTAAACCAGGAAGAAGTTGAATCCCTGAATAGACCAAGAGCAAGCTCTGAAATTGAGGCAACAATTAATAGCCTACCAACCAAAAAAAGTCCAGGACCAGATGGATTCACACCTGAATTCTAGCAGAGGTACAAGGAGGAGCTGGTACCATTCCTTCTGAAACTATTCCAATCAATAGAAAAAGAGGGAATCCTCCCTAACTCGTTTTATGAGGCCAACATCATCCTGATACCAAAGCCTGGCAGAGACACAACAAAAAAAGAGAATTTTAGACCAATATCCCTGATGAACATCGATGCAAAAATCCTCAATAAAATACGGGCAAAACGGATTCAGCAGCACATCAAAAAGCTTATCCACCATGATCAAGTGGGTTTCATCCCTGGGATGCAAGGCTGGTTCAACATTCGCAAATCAGTAAACATAATCCAGCATATCAACAGAACCAAAGACAAGAACCACATGATTATCTCAATAGATGCAGAAAAGGCTTTTGACAAAATTCAACAGCCCTTCATGCTAAA
>NC_045453.1:41224455-41235276 GCF_002776525.5 Piliocolobus tephrosceles | reverse complement strand
CAGAAATAATACCACACATCTACAGCCATCTGATCTTTGACAAACCTCAGAGAAACAAGAAATGGGGAAAGGATTCCCTATTTAATAAATGGTGCTGAGAAAATTGGCTAGCCATAAGTAGAAAGCTGAAACTGGATCCTTTCCTTACTCCTTATACGAAGACGAATTCAAGATGGATTAGAGACTTAAATGTTAGACCTAATACCGTAAAAACCCTAGAAGAAAACCTAGGTAATACCATTCAGGACATAGGCATGGGTAAGGACTTCATGTCTAAAACACCAAAAGCAACGGCAGCAAAAGCCAAAATTGACAAATGGGATCTAATTAAACTAAAGAGCTTCTGCACAGCAAAAGAAACTACCATCAGAGTGAATAGGCAACCTACAGAATGGGAGAAAATTTTTGCAATCTACTCATCTGACAAAGGGCTAATATCCAGAATCTACAAAGAACTCAAACAAATATACAAGAAAAAAGCAAACAACCCCATCAAAAAGTGGGCAAAGGATATGAACAGACATTTCTCAAAAGAAGACATTCATACAGCCAACAGACACATGAAAAAATGCTCATCATCACTCGCCATCAGAGAAATGCAAATCAAAACCACAATGAGATACCATCTCACACCAGTTAGAATGGCAATCATTAAAAAGTCAGGAAACAACAGGTGCTGGAGAGGATGTGGAGAAATAGGAACACTTTTACACTGTTAGTGGGATTGTAAACTAGTTCAACCATTATGGAAAACAGTATCGCAATTCCTCAAGGCAGCCATCCCACTACTGGGTATATACCCAAAGGATTATAAATCATGCTGCTATAAAGACACAAGCACACGTATGTTTATTGCGGCACTATTCACAATAGCAAAGACTTGGAATCAACCCAAATGTCCATCAGTGACAGACTGGATTAAGAAAATGTGGCACATATATACCATGGAATACTATGCAGCCATAAAAAGGATGAGTTTGCGTCCTTTGTAGCGACATGGATGCAGCTGGAAACCATCATTCTTAGCAAACTATCACAAGAACAGAAAACCAAACACCGCATGTTCTCACTCATAGGTGGGAACTGAACAATGAGCTCACTTGGACTCGGGAAGGGGAACATCACACACTGGGGCCTATATGGTGGGAGGAGGGGGGCGGGATTGCATTGGGAGTTATACCTGATATAAATGATGAATTGATGGGTGCTGACGAGTTCATGGGTGCAGCACACCAACATGGCACAAGTATACATATGTAACAAACCTGCAAGTTATGCACATGTACCCTAGAACTTAAAGTATAATAAAAAAAAATTAAAAAAAAAAAAAAGTGAGGAGAGCAGACTATATTGGATGAAAAGAAAGCTCTCAGCAAAGAAAGAGGGGGTCCTGCCAACAGGCTCCCACCTCACAGAGTGAATACCAGGCCACCACACACGAGCTGAAGAGGCCAGGCTCCTCCTGCTGCATGAGGCATGAAGTCCTAGTGGCTCTACCCCACTCTCCCAGTGCTCAGGCGGGTCCCAGCTCCATTGCAAACATATCCAGGCAAGACACCGGGCAAGTTCCCTCATCTGCACAAAAGCATCTGATGTAAACACTTGTGGGGCAGGTTGGAAATTCTCCAGGGACCCTCCCTTTTCTGCCTCCTGCATCTATCAGTATGTCCTAATTTCCTTCTCTTTTCACCTCCAACTCCCTTCTTCACCTCAAAATGGCCAGATGTGGGCATCAAGACTCAGCCACATCCAGCAGCAAATGGCCCTCCCAGGCTTGGGGTTATATAATCACAAGAGGATAGACCTGGGTAAGGGCTTATCCAGACCCTGGATATAGGTTCAGGGCTGCATGCACAGTGAATTCAGGGATCCTGGTTACCTGAGCATGGTCCAAGGGAAGAAGGTACCAGGTGGGCTTGTCATCCCCAAGACCCCCATGCTTACCAGGGACTGTTCCCACCAATGACAGTGTGCCATGGTGTACCACGTAGCAATTCAGGCCCATTCCTGTGAGATGTGAGGCTCTTTACTGGACAAAAATGGCCTGAGTGAAATCTCCTAGGAACCACCCTTCCTGTCTATCTCCTCTCCTTCATGTGGTCTGCAGGCTCTCTTTTGGCTGGCTGGCTCCCCTTCATCCTTCACAGGTGTTTTCCTTTGTACATCTAATTTCATGCTGGTATCCACCTCTTGGAGGACCTGAGCTAGCCCAGATCCCAATTATTATGAATCTACATTTTCCAAGATGGCTTAAATTTTTAGTATTTTGTTACGTTATCCCTTTTTAATTCATCTATAGAAAATCTTATCCAGCTCCATGGATTTTAAAACATGTTTTATTTTGAAATAATTATAAAGTCAAAGGCAGTTGTAAAAATAGCAGACAGGCCTATGTACTCTTCACCCAGCTTCCCCCAATGGTCACATCTCACATTGCTTTAGTGCAATTTCAGCACATGGATTCTAAAACCAACTACATGCTGATCACTGCCCCATTTTATTTCTAGCTCAAACAGACCCTTTCACCTGAGCTCTGGATGCATCTCTTCCTACCTACTCAGCATTTCTACTTGGATGTCTAACAATCACTTCAATTTTAACATGTTCAAAATAGACCCCTTGACCCCTGGCTTCCGTCATCCAAGTATCTCTCAGTCTTCTTCAACTTTGTAAATGGCACTGTTGGCCACCAAGTTGTTGAAATCAATTATCTTGTGAAGCCTGTGCCTACTTGTCATGGCAGGCCTGTCCCCATGGGAACGTGAGGGCAGGAACCTCATCTGTCCTGTTCACTGTGGCATTTCCAGCACCTTGTACAATGCTTGGGCTGGAGCAGATGCTCAATAAATAATTTTTGAACACATAGATTTTTTGGTAGAGTGAATATCATGATGTTATGGTCACAGATGACACCAACCATCAGGATTTGGCTTTCTGAGCCGTAGTCTACACACATACAAGATGAATGTCTAGAAAGGAATATGGTGTGTCTTACAAATACATTGACAAGAAATATACTCACCTGATTAGGAAAATTTCAACCTGAGAATCACTGCCTCCCTTCCTCATTCCTTCCTTTTCTTCTTTCCTTCATTCCTTCTCTTGGTTGCTCAGGGTACATTTTCAAGTAACATTTAGAAGAGTACATTGACCTCTTCCTTATCCTTGCATATTTGATTGGCAGAATCTTTCTTTGACTTCCTATATGAAAGAAAACAAGATTGAATCACATCTTGTTCCCTCGCCATTTTGCACCAAGCACTGATGTCTTGTGGCATTTTGTTTGCTAGGGAAGTAAGGTCAATTTCTTTTTTTTTCCCCCCAAGACAGAGTCTTGCTTTGTCACCAAGGCTGGAGTGCAATCTTGACTCACTGCAACCTTCACTTCCTGGGTTCAAGCAATTCTCCTGCCTCAGCCTTCCGAGTAGCTGGGATTACAGGCACCTGCCACCACACCTGAGTAATTTTTGTATTTTTAGTAGAGACGGGGTTTCAACATGTTGACCAAGCTGGTCTCGAACTCCTGACCTCACGATCTGCCCACCTCAGCCTCCCAATGTGCTAGGATTACAAGCGTGAGCCATTGTGCTTAGCCTGTGAGGTCAGTTTCTATGCCTTCTTCTTTCCATCCTGCCTGGATGCTTGAAGAATATGACAAAGTGGTTAACACCGTGGATTCTAGAAACAGGCAGTTCAGATTCTAGTTTTGCTGTATGACATTGGGCAAGTTATTTCACATCTCTGAGGTTCAGTCTTTTCACCTGAAAATGTGGGCTACAATCCCTCTTCACATGGTCACTGTGAAAATTAAATGCAATATGTATAAAACACTTCAGACCAGTGCCTGGCACCTAGCATATGCTCAGTAAATGGCAATGCTTCACTTTCCCTTTGTAATCTAAAATACTTGATGGGAAGAGGCAAGGTATTTATTACCTTTGTAGATTTTGGCCTGCCAAACAACATGACTACTCAAGTCTTTGTCTTGTCTTTTTTTGCTTTTCTTTTCAGTCTATGGAATGCTCAGCTTCAAGCAGTTAGCCTGCATCAAGTCTGTGTCATTCAAGGGACCAAAGTTCCAGCTGCCATGGCCTTCTTCAGGACAGCAGCCCAGTTAGCTGGAGGCTGAACTGGACGACTTACAAGTGGTTGCACCTCCACAATGCCCCTGTAGCTTCTGCCTTAGTGGGCATTGTGCTTTGGAGTGGAATCACCTGACCCAGGACTATTGAGATGACTTACGGTTATTAGTGCTGCCATCTTTGCACACCAAATTAGAGCATGGATGTTGTGCCCCAGTTAAGACAATCAGAAATGGCTCTTCAGAGGGAAGTAACAAGGTGGAGAAGAAGACCAGATGGGAGAAAATAAACAACAGGATGTGGGAAAACATCCAGGCAGAGGTGGCAGCCACAAACCCAGCTCCCTACCCATCAGGAAATGGGCCAAGAAATCACCAGGACTATCCCAAGGGAGTTGGCAAATTTCTAGGCAAAATCTGGGCATTAGTCTGAATAAATGAATGAACACTGAATAAATAAATGAATAAACAAACCAGAATGTACAGGCTGCAGAGCTCTTGGCAACAGGTGCAAGCTGGGTCAGACATAGGAATAGTGAATGAAGCAAGAGAACAAAGTCACAGACCGAATATTGAGGGTTGCCCCAGAGAAAGCAGGGCTCCCAAGCACAGGACTGAGTCAAGGAGCACTGTCTGGTACAAAACCTCAGTGATGACCAACAGATTTGGCCCCATGTCAATGAAGGCAGCTGCCCAACCTTCATCAGTGACTGGCTAATATTAGGTCCACTCCATTAACTAACCAATATTTCATGGAGGTCTCCAGAGGGACCTTTGGAGTATTTTCAGGTGTTCTATAAACTAATTCAGAGTGTGCACATAGAAGCTAAATCATTTAAGGTCAGACCTTCCTCAGGGAGTTTATCCAGAGAGAATAATGGGCCCATGCTGGAGGTGCCTCCAGGGCCACCAGCAACCTGCATTGCTCTGCAATTGTCAGAAGCTTCATCTTAGTATGAATTCACAGACCTCAAGACAAGGATGTGGATGCAAGAGAAGTGCAGGGAACACTGGAGAGAAGTGGAGAACTGAAACATGGAAGTAATGACAGTTGATACACGGTACATTATTAAGCCAGCTGCCACTTTGGGCAACTCAAGCTTAATCTGAGAAAATTGGGAAACGATGCAAAACACAAGCCTCAGAATTACCCAGCTCTATTAGGGAGGGAGTTGGGGTACTGACACACCAAATAATAAGAGTCATTGCCATCCTGGCTAACACGGTGAAACCCCGTCTCTACTAAAAAAAAAAAAAAAAAAAAAAAAAAAAAAAAAAAAAAGAGTCATTGGCTGAAAGCTGTTTCTTGTGAGGGAGTGTTTATTCCTAGTACTTCTGTCCATGTATTTGTAGTTAGAAGTTGACCAGAGTCTGAGGTTTATTGGTTAGTTTCTTCTGCATAACAAACCACACCAAAACTTGGTGGTGGATGATAATATCTATTCTTTTTTTTAATTTAAAAAAATTTTTTCTACCCCTTCTTCTTCTGAAAATAACCCCCTATTCTACTCACAATTCTGTGGGCCAATGGTTTGGCATCTGCAGTCAGCCATCAAGTCAGCTGGTGTCTACATGATCTAGCATGGCTTTACTTAAACATGTCTAGTGTGGACAAGCTGATTGTTGGGATAATGAAAGTGACTGGACCAGGCTGGTCTCAGCTTCTTCACCTGTAATAGTCACTGGATTCCAAGAACACCACAAACATAAGCCTCCATATGCAAGCTCTTTTTGAGCCTCTGCTGTACTCCACATTTGCTACTGTCCCACTGACCAAAACAAGTTGCTTGGCCAACCCAAACTGGTGTAAGATTGTCAGATAAAATGTGATATGTCAAGTTAATTTTGAATTTTAGATAAGCAAGAAATAATTATTTTAGTATTAGTATGTCCTATCGAAAGATGTGGTATTAGTCAGGGGTTCTCCAGAGACATAGAATCAGCAGATGATAGATAGACGATGATGATAGATAGATAGATAGATAATAGATAGCCAGATAAATAGATAGATAGATAATAGATAATGATAGATAGATAATAGATAATAAATAGATAGATAATAGATAGATAGATATGCAAGAGGAGGCTTTTCACAGAAATTGGCTTACATTGTTATGGTTATGGAGGCCAAGAAGTCCTACAATCTTCTGTCCGCAAGTGGAAGAACTAGAAAGCCAGTGGTATAATTCAGTTCAAGTTAGGCCTGAGAATCCGGGATAGGGGTACTAATGGTGTACATCCCAATCTGAATCCAAAAGCCTGAGAACAAAAAGGCTGAGCTCTGATGTCCGAGGGTAGGAGAAAATGGATGGGACAGCTCAAAAAGAGAGAGTGAATTTTCCTTTCCTCCAGCATTTTGTTCCACTCAGGTCCTCAAGGATTGGATGGTGCCCACCCACACCGGGGAGGGCTGTGTTCTTTACTCAGTTTACCAACTCAGACTCCAATCTCTTCCAGAAACTCCCTCCCAGGCACAGCTGGGAATAGTGCTTGACCAGCTACCTGGGCATCCCTTAGGCCAGTCAGGTTGACACATGAACCATCACAGATGTCTTCTCTGACCACCTTCCTATCCCATTTTTCTGTACATCACAGAGAGAATGCAACGCTTTTTCTTCTTTGTACTTTTCACGTTTACATAAGTAGTTAGATATTTATGTGTTTGTTTACTAGTTTATTGCTGTCTTCCCTTCCAAACTGTAATCTCCATAATAGGGACCATCAGCATTTGAGCCTGGCACCAAGAGGAAGTCCTGGCATTCAATTAACACACACTAAATAAACGAATGAACAAACTAAAGAGCAAGCAGATGAAATAATGAGTGTGCAGTTGGCCTACATCAGAGTTCAGGGTTCAATCCCCTCAGAGCCTTTGTCCCTTATGTCCAACCCACAGCAGCATTATTTAAAGATATAAATACCCTCCAATGTCAAGGTGACATCACAAATACTCAAGCTTCTTTCTTGTGGTTTATTAAAAGCCTGGCTGAACCCTTCAATGCACTTAATTCACCATTACTTACTTGTTCTTTATTCCCTCCATATGCATTGTGTGAGTTTGTGTATGCATCTTTATATAAATTCTTATTATTCAGGTTCATAAAATATCTTTATGAGAGAAACTATACATGGCTGACCCAGATGCACATGAGGAAATGTTTCATCTCTCAAGAAGAGCCTTCTGTGCATCCCGCCACCCCCCTGCCATGTGGCTTACCCGGGAGACCTAATGGTTCTGAAAATTGGAGCAGCTGTTTGGCTCATAAATTACTGACCTACTGTGTGCATAACAAATGGGACTTAAATATAACCAGCTGGGGCTATTTTTGTCCAAACCAGATTTTGAAATCTTGCATTCATAAAAGCGTTTGGGGTGTCTTTCTGATACAATTGTGTATCTATCTGTCTGCCTGTCTGTCTCTTTGTGTATGAAAAGAGAGGGACAGAGAGGAACGTGGAGGGAAACTCAAGTAAGTGGATTTCATGTGCTTTATTAATCACAGCCAAAATATATTTTCTTCTTCAGCAAAGCCAGGCTAGTTTATCTAACATTTGTCTAAAAAAAAGTCGCAGTTTATATTAAACCCAAATCCAGGGCCAAAAAAGCATGAACCTATAAAAGACCATGTTTACAAGAAAAAAGGCTGTCAAACACTGGGCAAGGAGGACTGTTTACCTCTGCTGTAAAACTACCATTATCACATTCTTCCTTCTATTATTTTTAATAGATATTAAGTGGTTTTAACCTGATCATTATGAATCGCAAAAGATTAATGTTTTAGAGTATGTGATGATACTCTTTCCACAGCCCTTGTGAAATCTATAAACAACAAACTGTAAAGAGTGGTTACTAACTTTGGTGGGAGCTTATGGACTCCTTGGAAATCTAACGAAAGCTATGAACCCTCTCCCCGACAAAAAAAAATACACCCACAGTTTTGCATACAATTTCTGAGGCTTCACTCACCATTGGAAAGCCATCCATGAATTCTAGGTTCAGAATCCTTTCTCTAAAGGAAATATAACATGTAATCATGTTTAAAGGACATGGAGTTCAAAGTCTTTCAAGAACCTTTGAAATAATTTAATCCATACTCTCATATAGAAGGTATGGACAGAAGTTTGGAGAAGATACGACTTGCCCAAGTCACATAACAAATTTGTGACCAAGTTAAAAAACTAGATGCTGTTTTAAGGCAGCTTCTTTAGAAGCAGGCCCTGAAACAATGATTGGTGTTCAGATGATTTTTAAAAGAGGTGCTCTCAAGGGAGACAGTTGAGAAGTGGGAGTAGAAGAACAGAGTGAAGGAGGAAGTCAGACAAGGTGCCCTCTTAGGCAAGATCTGCAAAGAGGGGTCCTGCAGGGGACAGTAGGGGATGGATGGTGCCCATGGCAGTGGGTTGGGCTTTCATACGTGTGCCTCCTTCCACCACTGAGGGGAAAACAAATGCCCAGGAACCAGTAGCCTGTGGGCAGCCCTCTAAAAAAAAAAAAAAAAGAAAGAAAGAAAGAAAGAAAGAAAACAAAACAAAAAAAAACGACATATGGAAGTTGGAGGCAGAACTTAGAAATGGTAAAAAGATTAATTCAAAGGCAGCAATGTGGAAAGCAGCGCGGATGTGATGGGCTCCAGCTGCCTTGACCTCATGTTGCTGCCCCAGAAAGATACACACATAGACTTTTTGGTGACCCACTCAATGTGCTCTGTCCTAAGATTAAACATGAATGGATGTTTACTATTTAATCTAAATTTTTGTCTTAAGCATTCTGAGGATTCCCAGACATGTAAATGTGAGTCTTGTACAGCATACACAGACTAGTAAAAACTACAGCCTTGTAGATCTTCCTTCTGGAGCCTTCATGATGCAGGGTGTCCTCAGGATCCCATTCTGCTCCACTCTGTAAAGCCTTAATAAACTCTGTCCCAAATAATGCACACACACCACAACCTTACATGTGCCTCATACAAGGGCAAAACAGGTTTGCTTTGTTTCTGCAGAGCGTATTATTTTGTAGGCTAGAAATTCCCTTTTTTATCCTGAGCAATATAACTGCATTTCAGGAGAGACATGAACACACATGCTCCTTAGTCTTAAAAAGTCTCCCCTAAGCTAACATAAATGAATTTCCCTTAAATTATAAGACAAAGTCCCAAAGACTGAAGCCACAACATTGGTGTCCCTGCTCTGAGTTTAAAAACTTACAGGAACAGCCAGGTGAGGTGGCTTACATCTGTAATCCCAGCACTTTGGGAGGCTGAGGCATTAAAATAGCTTGAGTCCAGGAGTTCAACACCAGCCTGGGCAACGTAGTGAGACTCCATCTCTACAAGAAAAAAAAGTCAAAAACATTAGCTGAGCATAGTGGCATGTGCCTGTAGTCCCAGCTACTTAGGAGGCTGAGGTAGGAGGTGTCATGGGTAGTGGTCATCTGGGCCAAGCAATGCAGGAGGTAAAGGAATTTATCAAGAAAGTTATAGGTAAAGAAAGGCAGACTTATTAGAGAAGGTATGAAAATATGTTGCAAGGTTGCAATGGACAGCGCAGCAGGGAAGATGATGTTTGCAAAGAGGCAGCGGCTGGAGGGACGTTTTATAGGGTTGTGCTTAGGGGACAACATGTGGAATGAAGAGTTGCGAGATGTTTTGTTCCCTATAGAAACTAAAGACAACACCTTAACATATGTTCAGAAACCCAGACCCACACCTCAGAGAACAGGGAGCTGAGGACTGAACTGTGACCACTGTTCTTTCTTCCAAATCAGAAAATCTTTGAACCCAGCTATGACCTGTGGATGCCCCTGCTTCGAGATGTCCTGCCTCTTTTAGGTCAAACCAATGTATAGCCTCTATTCATGACTTTGCCTGTGATCTCTGCCTCCCTGCCTTTAAAAGCTCTTACCTGTAAGCCATCTAGGAGGTCAGGTCTTAAGCATGAGTTGCCCCATTCTTCTTGCTTGGTGCCCTGAAATAAATGCCTCACATTCTCTCCCTGCAATCTAGATGTCATTGTTCAGTTTTGCATCCAGGTGGCCGGGCCCAAGTTCAGTTCAGTAACATAACCGACAGCTTTACTAATTTTTGTCCCCACGTCCAACCTAGGACTAATCAGAAAAAGCCAAATATGTTCCCCTAACCAATCACATAGAAGGCCTTGCTGCTGTTGTAGGAAAATCCGGGTTCTTGTTACACGGCCAGAAAAGATTAGGATCAAAGACATTTTGAAGGATGAGGGGGAGCGGAATTTACTGGGCGAAAAGGAAAAAGAAAACACACACACACACACACACACACACACACACACACACACACACACAGCAAAGTAAGATGAGGTCCTGCTAACCGGCTCTCTACTTCAAAGACTGAATCCCCTGATGGTAGTTTCTTTTGCTATGCAGAAGCTCTTCAGTTTAATTAGATCCCATTTGTCAATTTTGGCTTTTGCTGCCGTTGCTTTTGGTGTTTTAGACATGAAGTCCTTGCCCATGCCTATGTCCTGAATGGTATTACCTAGGTTTTCTTCTAGGGTTTTTATGGTATTAGGTCTAACATTTAAGTCTCTAATCCATCTTGAATTCATCTTCGTATAAGGAGTAAGGAAAGGATCCAGTTTCAGCTTTCTACTTATGGCTAGCCAATTTTCCCAGCACCATTTATTAAATAGGGAATCCTTTCCCCATTTCTTGTTTCTCTCAGGTTTGTCAAAGATCAGATGGCTGTAGATGTGTGGTATTATTTCTG